>NW_020837945.1:25336819-25936819 GCF_003676395.1 Aethalodelphis obliquidens | reverse complement strand
GAATTTTGTACATTAGCTCTATGAGGGGGTACCTGTGGGAATGGTGAGAATGTATTCGGCCTCCTTTCCCTCTTCTTGTGCCTCTGAATGGGCCCAAGTTGCCCTTTTACGATCCATTCCATTCATCCTAGAAAGATATCTGAAAAGCACTGGGCTATAAATCTGGAACTTGATAGCAGACAGGCCAGTGTCCAGTGGAGTGAGCATCTAGCCTAGTTGAATAGAAAATAGTCTGTTTTAGAAAAAATGTTCATTGATTGACAGCTCCATGCCACAATTGACGCCCCTCAGCACATTGAGAAGGCTTTTTTTTTTTTTCCTGAGTGAGAGAGATTGTGAGGGAAGGCAGGAAGAAGAAAGGAAGAGAGGAATATTACACAGGCAAATGCCAGTTATAGGTAAGAAAAAAGAAAAGATGGTGAATTTAGGATCTTGAGGAAAAGTCTGAATGAACAGAGAAGATAAAGTCTTTCCTCAGACACGAAAAAGGGAAAACAGTATTCTGGTTGGGACAGGAATTAACCTACATATTTCTTTTCGTATTTACTTTTCAAGTTGAGCAAGTCCTAGGCAAGTGCCTGCTAGGCAATGCTGTCTTTAATATTTTAAGTAAAGGTGTCCATCTTGAATGGCATTAAAATTACAAAAAAATATTTGCAATATAACTTCTTTTCTGGCTATACAAAGTCTTGATTATACAAAATTCCCATCAGAATAAACACACACACACACACACACACACACACACGCACACCCCTATACTTAAAAAAAAATCCAGATAGAAAAAACTGTGACTGAGAAGGGCCTACTTTTTAATTAAATTCCAGGGTCTATTCTTTTAAGAGCTCTTTCAGCAAAATGATCAAATCTAACCAATGACTAGCTCTCTGCTGTTATCTTTCTTCTAAGGTCCATCCCTGGAGATCTTGCCTGGGCTCTTGAAGGCAACATCTCAGTGGATACTAGGTGTATTAAAAAATGATCTTTGCCAACACCCTCCTTTCTCGCTCTATACCTGGTTTCCCTCTGACCTTTAATCTCCTCGTTGACCACTATTTCCCTGTATCTCCGTTTCTTGTCTCCTGTATCCCCACCTAACTGCCTCTTCCTTCAGCCTCACAACCCAGTCCTCACCATGTTCTGCTGAGTCTGCTTCTTAAATGCATCTCAATTCCATCCAGTTGTTTCTATCTCCATTATCTGTGTTCAGCACTACCACTTTTCTAGTCTGACACTCACTACCACCTTTCTCCTGGACTAATGCTTAATCTCCAGTGCAGCTGGAGTGGTATTTCTTAGCCACAATTCTCTTTATATTAGTTCCAGAAGCTTTAAGTTTTTAAGTGGCTTCATTTATTTCCCCCTGAGGAAAACAAAATTCTTGGAAAAAAAAAGAAAAACTGATAGTAGATCTAAACCTGCCAAATCTGGTTTACCCTTATTTCCCCAGCCAGATCTTTGGCATTTCCACCCGTTGCGGAGCACAGGCTCCGGACGCGCAGGCTCAGCGACCATGGCTCACGGGCCCAGCCGCTCCGCGGCATGTGGGATCTTCCCGAACCGGGGCACGAACCCGTGTCCCCTGCATCGGCAGGTGGATTCCCAACCACTGCGCCACCAGGGAAGCCCTCCACCTTATTCTTATTCACCATCTCTCCTCCTGTTTTCCCCCCTTGTCCATCTCTCTCTCCACCACTGACACTGCAGCCATTTCTCTCAGTACCTTGAATATGCCCTGCTCTTGCCCTTTTTTCCCAAGGCCTTCATTCAAAGAATGGTCTAAATCCCTTCTTTCTCGTCCTTTAAAATTCCGTGCTCTCATTCACTCCCAGGAAAGTCTACCTGACCCTCCTCATCTATTAGTTTAGGTTGGGTGTCTACTATGTGTCCAAGGAATCCTCAACTTCCCATTTAATAAAACACCCTCTTTTGTGATTGTTTGTGGATATATTTGTATTTTGTAAATGAATAAATTTCTTAACTATTTCAAAGTAACACATCTTAGAACCCCTCATGGACCACATCACAGAGGACTAGAAGATTCACCTGATTTGCCAAAATATGACAAGTAGGTGGTGGAAGGGTCTAATGCCTGATGTCTCTTTGCAAACGTTTTCTTTTACTATGCAAATATTACTGATAAGTGTTCTGCATGGTGCTCTAAAATAGCTACAACCTATGGGAACATTTCTCCTTGATAATGTGCTCAGAATTTAATTTTCTCTTCCTCCTTTCCTATCATGAGAGCCCACCCCCAGTAGGAGGAACTGGTTGGTGTAGTTGAATATTTTATGGTTCTTATGTAGAGAGTTAATCGTGCTGGGATTGCTCACAGAAAATCACGGGCTGTGCTGAGAACAACCTTGGTTTTGTTTCATGCCTGCACGTGTTCTTAAACTGATACCAAATACAATGAACTGTAACAACTGTGGGAAGGGTTGCATGCTTCCAGAAGATGGACTATACCATGAAGCAAAAAGTATAATTGTGGATTGGAGGTAGCAGTTCCAAAAAGATTCAGAATTCACTGATCTATTCTTCTGTTCTAAATACCCCTCTGTTCAAGCTTCTAACATGTCCACACTTAACAAACTCACTCACCCTCCATTTTTGTGAGTGCTGATAATGATTCTCTTCCCTCTGAAAACACTGTGTGTTTTTCCTTGGTTATTTCTAGGGGGATAGTTTTCAGATTTGTTATATAAAAGAGCTTGAAGTTTAATCCTGAAAAATTTGCTTTTATAGCTAGAAATTTAGATGTTGTTCTTTGGAAGCTGTTGAACACAACTCAAAAATTTCTATCATCTCTATCTATTCACATTGAGAGATAAAGTGCATTTACATCTATTTATAGTATTACATCACTAGACATCCTGTACTTTATCCCAATTGAATATAGTGGATTGTGGAAAAACATACAAGAATGTCTTGGCATTTTCATTATGACTATGATTGACTTGCTGTGACATTCCATCCTCCTAATGAATATGAAATCACTGCTAAAATGTCTTCATTCAGCAGAACTACAAAAACAAAGAAGGGGAGTAATTTAATTTTAGCTTATATTTAACTTTGACTTTGTGGTCACCAGTTTTGGGTGGCAGCCACAAAAAGCTAGGCAAATTCCCATAATGCCACAGCCTATAAGACATTTACCAGCAATAGCAAACAATTGCAGCTTTATCCTTAGAAAAGTCCCCAAATATTTCATAATAAGTATTTAAGGTCAAATAGAGGTACATTCTCTTGCTTATGAACATGCGTTCTATAAACATCATTTACGTACACTTCCCGTTTTGTAGCTGGCTTGGAGTTCCCTTCTCTCCCTGACGTCAGGAACTTCCTTATTTTGTTGAGCTGGCTGACCAAGTCTTGTGGTCACTCATACCCAGTCCTCCACATGCCTGCCACCTTCCCCTTTCCTAGCCCCACTGCCAGCACTAACCCATCTTGTCACTTCTTTCTTCTTCATGTCAGAGCAGAGTTGAATTTTATAGCTCTAGGAATGTGGGTGTACTTGGTACAGTCCAAACTGGAACTCTAAATGTGTTTTCCCTTAGGAATTCACATGGTAGCATTCCTCCATGAAGGGTGAATAGAGTTTCCCCTCAGCCTTGGAACCAAATCATCAAGTAATAATGGTTGTGGAAAGTATGTTAAACAAGGAACTTGGGGTGGGGGTGGATGATGATTTGGGAAAAACTGGAATTGCCTGGGCTTCCAGCACTATTCATATTCATACTATTCATATTCACTTAGTGACAAAACGAATTGTGATTTTAACAAATGTTTCACTTTTGAAACAATCAGACTATTATTGTAGGCATAGCAAAGCCAACAAATCAAAAGTGAATGACAAGGCTCAGTTGACTGGCCTCTGAGAGTGGCCTTCATCCCATATTTACAAAGTGTTGTAATTCTAGAATTTCAGCAAAGGAAAAGTATGTGAAATATGTGAAATCAAAATGACTGGAAATAATTTTGAGTTTGACTTTTCTTTTTCACCCCTAAAATTTAATGTATATTTAGAAAACAGATTTAGAAATATATGGTGTTTTATTAGGCTATTTGTGTTTTTAAAAAGTTACTCCTAAAGGAAATGTTGTCTAGTGAGGCTTAAACACTGTGCCCTTTGAGAATTTAGTGAGAAATAAATGAGTGAGAAGGGAAAGAAGTGTTTGTATTGGCTAAACTGAATGTACAGGTGGTGAGAAAGGTCCTATGGCTGCAAGAATGAGGATGGATTTCACTAATTAAAATGAAAAACTCACAGTGGAAATCGTATAGGAAATAAATCTTTAGAGAAATAGAGAGCAACTTCTTAGGTAAGAATTAAGTAGCCAAAAATGATCTGTTGCATACCCATATAGTCACATGGATATTTTCTTTGATGAAAAAAAAACATAATTTCAGGACTAAAAATAGGGGAACAGAATGGGGCAGATAAGGTAGATATAGGAAGGACTTTTATTCTGCAGCCAAAATCTTCCTATTAATGCTTTACCATTTTTAATGGATGATGGGGATTAAGTTTTCTCTAAAGATGGGGTCTCTAGTGCATGAGTTCCTTCTCTTTTACTATTCATTTTTACACTCTAAGTTTCTCACCTTTCTAAGAGGAGCTTTACAGAAAGATATTTTCAAAAGTATCAGGGGAATTATAAGTAACAAGAAGTTGGGACAAACTGAAAAGAACTAGGCGAAACTACAAGCTTGAGGAGCTGAGAGTGCAGAAAAGAAATTGCATCTTAGTGTTGAAACATCTGTTCATGGGGGAGAGAAGGGTACAGGGCACTCTGCTTACAGAGAGGAAAAGCAAAGTCAAAATGTCACACCAAACCAGAGAGAAGGCAAGGTTCAGAGACCAGGAAACTAGGTCTCTTAACCTTGTGTTTAAGTGCAAAGATTCATGTCCGTATCAAGAGACTCACAAAGAGAAAGATCAAGAGTGTCAACCAGAATTCCAGGCCAACAGAACTCAGTTGATATCATTAAGCACACAAAAATCACACGGTGGGCCAGGAACTCTGCTGGGTACATAGTGCAGAAGGCAGAGTCAGAGGTGTAAGCTAGGGTTTGTGCGTATCCAGAGACTGCAGTGGAAGGAGGAACAATGAGGGTGAGATGTGTAGGCATGAGCTGATAAAGGCATGAACGGGTTTCTAATGTGATAAAAGAAATGAGTCATAAATATTGCACAAAAACCCATAAGGAAGTGAAAATGGGTTTATCCAGCAATGTTACAGAGAAGTATCCTTGATGAATGAGGGGACAGGATACAGGAAACTCAGCAAATTGTCCTGACAGTATCAAACTGCATCTGGCACCTCATCGAGGACTTGTCTTAGTCATCTCTGGGTCTTTAGGACCTAGAGCTTGAAGCTGAGTTGTGGCTCGATAAGGTGTTGACTATTCTTTATAGGAGCCTTTAAAAGTCTTCCTTAGTGACCCTGGGGGAGCAGAAACACATAGGAGTAAATCAGAACAGGTTCTAGCTATACTGAAGTTGTGGAGTATCAAAGTGACAGTTGAAGTTATGACTTCAATGACATACAGGCTTATGATATATTTTTTCTTGTCTTAGCTCAGATTTTTAAATATCATTGAATTGGATTCCCCTGAGTAAGAGATGTACCCTTTAGTTTTCTGTGGTCACAAGCATTCCTTGTTATATGACAATTGTTTCAGCTGCTTTATTCCTGAAGGCATTTGAGTTTGAACCTTTCTCACTACCTGGGAAACAACCACAGTCAGCTGAGTGAGTAATGTGAGTGACCTGATATAAAAAACGAAGTTTCATAAGTTCACACAGGATGTTTTCAAATGTGCATCGCTGCCTCAAAACTAGGGGCAGATTTGCTGCATCCTCTTATTTGCTCAATCAATGTCCCTGGTATCCTTTTGCCTTTTTTTCTTTTTAATTGAAGTATAGTTGATTTACAATGTTGTGTTAATTTATGCTGTACAGCAAAGTGACTCATTTATACATCTATATATTCTTTTTCATATCCTTTTCCATTATGGTTTATCACAGGATATTGATTATAGTTCCCTGTGCTAAACAATAGGTCCTCGTTGTTATCCATCCTATATATAATAGTTTGCATCTGCTAATCCCAAACTCCCGATCCTTCCCTGCCACCCGCATTTGCCCATGAATAAGAGGTCTAGAACCTCCTTCTTAAGAACTCAATCGTTAAGGACTCCAGCCAGGTTGGTCATATTTGCAAACACCAGACTTTCCAAACACCATCAGAGACTGATGACACGGTTGGCTGACAAAGTTCTCTTGGTGCTCACTCACCTGTTTTCCAAACACGACTGTCGAGGCCAGATTCGTCAGCTGCACTGTGCTCAAGCCAGTGCTTACCCCTCCCTCAACAACTCTGTCCATTTCCTTCACAAACCCCAGGTCCTCAGTCAGACCGACCCTCCTCTCCAGGTTACTGTCTCCAGGGCCACCCTGGTTGACCCGGAGTTTTCCTAACTTCAAGGCTCTGGGAGCGGAGTTGGACCATTGAAACCTTGCCTCCCAGAGGTTCTGGATTCTTTATGTAAAAAGACTCATTTCCTTCCAAGTGACAGCTTCCTACCTGCTGCTTCCTTGAACAATAAAACCTTGCTTGAAAAACAAAAGCTGCTTTTTCACCCTTCGGAGCCCTTTACGCACCCCATGTGGGCCTATTTCCCCCTTAAGTTATTTAACTACTCAAATGCTTCCTAAAACAGAGAAGATTTGCTTCTGGGTGACTTTCTCTAATTTATTTTTAAAGCACATCAACCATCCTGTTTTCTCCCTGCACAGGGTCCTGACTGCATTCACATTTTGGGTATGAAGCTTTGCGTCGACTTCTTAAAAAACAAAAACTCGAGTATAAAACAATTTGCGTGGAAGAGATGATCAGACCTAGTAATCCAGTAACCTGTGATATACCTGAATTATAAATTATGTGAGTGAGGCTGTGGAAACTCAGTTCTTAGAAGGCTCTCTAATAGCAAATATAATAATTAGGTCAATTGCCAGACCTGTTGCAGGAAGGGGGACCCCTTCCAGGGCCCGAGAGTGGGCTCTTGTCTAACACTTGGAAATGAATTGTCCGAGGAGACACACGTGCTGACAAAGCAAGAGACTTTATTGGGAAGGGGCGCCCGGGCGGAGAGCAGGAGGGTAAGGAACCCAGGAGAACTGCTCTGCCATGTGGCTCGTAGTCTCGGGTTTTATGGTGATGGGGTTAGTTTCCGGGTTGTCTCTGGCCAATCACTCTGACTCAGGGTCCTTCCTGGTGGCGTGAGCATCACTCAGCCAAGATGGATTCCAGCCAGGAGGATTCTGGGAGGTTGGCAGGACATATGGACTGGTGTCTTCTCTCTCCTTTTGACCTTACCCGAATTCTTCCGGTTGGTGGTGGCTTGTTAGCTCCGTGCTCCTTACCAGGACCTCCTGTCATAAAATAACTCATGCAAATAGTTACTGTGGTGCCTGGCCAGGGTGAGCGGTTTCGGTCAGTGGTTCTCTTAACAGAACTTTGTAAATGCTGAGCTGCTTCCCAACAGGGCCTCATTTATGCTCCTTCCTATTTTACGTATAATTTAAAATCTCAAAGGAGTTACCCTGGGAAGACTCTAAAACAGAATGGTCAAATAGTGGACAATTAAAAAAAAATTAAAGCAAAAACTCAGTTCTAACAATGTGAGTCCATCTGATTAAATTGAGGAAATAATTTATCACATTTGGTACAAGGGCAGCCTTTTTACTAAATTATAAATATGTTAACTAAATGGAAATATAGCCTAAATCATAAGACCATGCCCTTCTTGATACACTGCAAGTCTAAGCTCTTCCCAGCTAAGCATTCAGTAAAAGGGATTTAGACCTAAGGGCTTCTACTACTGGCTATTTAAATAATTAGGTATAGAAATGTTTTAGAAAAATATAGGCATTTATGATTTTTAATTGATTTTTTTTGGCTTTGACTCAAAGCCGACTTAATTATGGTCTAATGTGCATATGCTTAATATATATTCTGTTTTTAAAGTTTTTAATTGTTACTTAAAATAGTAATGAATCTGCTTGGTTAAGAATACCTATAAAAATCGACACTGACAGATGCAAATAGACTCGGGGGAAGATGGCGGAAGAGTAAGACGCAGAGATCACCTTCCTCCCCACAGATACACCAGAAATACATCTACATGTGGAACAACTCCTACAGAACACCTACTGAACGCTGGCAGAAGACCTCAGACCTCCCAAGAGGCAAGAAACTCCCCACATACTTGGGTAGGGCAAAAGAAAAAAAATAAACAGAGACAAAAGGATAGGGACGGGACCTGCACCAGTGGGAGGGAGCTGTGAAGGAGGAAAGGTTTCCACACGCTAGGAAGCCCCTTCGTGGGCGGAGACTGCGGGTGGCGGAGGGGGGAAGCTTTGGAGCTGAGGCGGAGAGCACAGGGCGCGGAGGGCAAAGCCGAGAGATTCCCGCACAGAGGATCGGTGCCGACCGGCACTCACCAGCCCGAGAGGCTTGTCTGTTCACCCGCCGGGGCGGGCGGGGCTGGGAGCGGAGGCTCGGGCTTCGGTCGGAGCGCAGGGAGAGGACTGGGGTTGACGTCGTGAACACAGCCTGAAGGGGGCTAGTGCGCAGCTGCTAGCCGGGAGGGAGTCCAGGAAAAAGTCTGGACGTGCCGAAGAGCCAGACTTTTTCTTACCTCTTTGTTTCCTGGTGTGCGAGGAGAGGGGATTAAGAGCGCTGCTTAAAGGAGCTCCAGAGACGGGCGCGAGTCGCGGCTAAAAGCACAGACCCCAGAGACGGGCATGAGACGCTAAGGCTGCTGCTGCCGCCACCAAGAAGCCTGTGTGCAAGCACAGGTCACTAACCATACCCCCCTTCCGGGGAGCCTGTGCAGCCCGCCACTGCCAGGGTCCCAGGATCCAGGGACAACTTCCCCGGGAGAACGCACGGCGCGCCTCAGGCTGGTGCAACGTCTTGCTGGCCTCTGCCGCCGCAGGCTCACCCCGCACTTCGTACCCCTCCCTCCCCCCGGCCTGAGTGAGCCAGAGTCCCCGAAGCAGCTGCTCCTTTAACCCCATCGTGTCTGAGCTGAGAACAGACGCCCTCCAGCAACCTACACGCAGAGGCGGGGCCAAATCCAAAGCTGAGCCCCAGGAGCTGTGAGAACAAAGAAGAGAAAGGGAAATAACCCCCAGCAGCCTCAGAAGCAGCGGATTAAAGCTCCACAATCAACTTGATGTACCTGCATCTGTGGAATACCTGAATAGACAATGAATCATCCCAAATTGAGGAGGTGGACTTCGAGAGCAAGATCTATGAGTTTTTCCCCTTTTCCTCTTTTTGTGAGTGTGTATGTGTATGCTTCTGTATGAGATTTTGTCTGTATAGCTTTCCTTCCACCATTTGTGCTAGGGGTCTATCCATCCGGTTTTTTTTTTTTTTTTTTTGTATTTTTTTCTTAAACAAATTTTTTTTCTTAATACTTAGCTTTTATTTTAATAACTTTATTTTAGTTTATTTTATCTTCTATCTTTCTTTCTTTCCTTCCTTCCCTCCTTCCTTCCTTCCCTCCTTCCTTCCTTCTTTCCTTCCTCCCTCCCTCCCTTCTTCCCTCCTTCCTCCCGTCCTTCCTTCCTTCCTCCCATCCTTCCTTCCTTTCTTCCTTCCTTCCTTCCTTCCTTCCTTCCTTCCTTCCTTTCTTTCTTTCTTTCTTTCTTTCTTTCTTTCTTTCTTTCTTTCTTTCTCTCTCTCTTTCTTTCTTTCTTTCTTTCTTTCTTTCTTTCTTTCTTTCTTTCTTTCTTTCTTTCTTTCTTTCTTTCTTTCTTTCTTTCTTTCTTTCTTTCTTTCTTCTTTTTCTCCTTTTTATTCTGAGCTGTGTGGATGAAAGGCTCCTGGTGCTACAGCCAGGAGTCACTGCTGTGCCTCTGAGGTAGGAGAGCCAACTTCAGGACACTGGTCCACAGAGACCTCCCAGCTCCACATAATATCAAATGGCGAAAATCTGCCAGAGATCTCCATCTCAACACTAACACCCAGCTTCACTCAACAACCAGCAAGCTACAGTGCTGGACATCCCATGCCAAACAACTAGCAAGACAGGAACACAACCCCACCCCTTAGCAGAGAGGCTGCCTAAAATCATACTAAGTTCACAGACACCCCAAAAACACAGCACCAGACATGGACCTGCCCACCAGAAAGACAGATCCAGCCTCATCCGCTGGAACACAGGCACTAGTCCCCTCCACAGGGAAGCCTACACAACCCACTGAACCAACTATAGCCACTGGGGACAGACACCAAAACCAATAGGAACTACGAACCTGCAGCCTGCAAAAAGAAGACCTCAAACACAGTAAGATAAGCAAAATGAGAAGACAGAAAAACACACAGCAGATGAAGGAGCAAGATAAAAACCCACCAGACCTAACAAATGAAGAGGAAATAGGCAGTCTACCTGAAAAAGAATTCAGAATAATGATAGTAAAGATGATCCAAAATCTTGAAAATAGAATAGAGAAAATGCAAGAAACATTTAATAAGGACATAGAAGAACTAAAGATGAAACAAGCAACGATGAACAACACAATAAATGAAATTAAAAATACTCTAGATGGGATCAATAGCAGAATAACTGAGGCAAAAGAACGGATAAGTGACCTGGAAGATAAAATAGTGGAAATAACTACTTCAGAGCAGAATAAAGAAAAAAGAATGAAAAGAACTGAGGACAATCTCAGAGACCTCTGGGACAACATTAAACACAGCAACATTTGAATTATAGGGGTTCCAGAAGAAGAAGAGAAAAAGAAAGGAACAGAAAATATTTGAAGAGATTAAAGTTGAAAACTTCCCTAATATGGGAAAGGAAATAGTTAATCAAGTCCAGGAAGCACAGAGAGTCCCATACAGGATAAATCCAAGGAGAAATACACCAAGACACATACTAATCAAACTGTCAAAAATTAAATACAAAGAAAACATATTAAAAGCAGCAAGGGAAAAACAACAAATAACACACAAGGGAATCCACATAAGGTTAACAGCTGATCTTTCAGCAGAAACTCTGCAAGCCAGAAGGGAGTGGCAGGACATATTGAAAGTGATGAAGGAGAAAAACCTGCAACCAAGATTACCCTACCCAGCAAGGATCTCATTCAGATTTGATGGAGAAATTAAAACCTTTACAGACAAGCAAAAGCTGAGAGAGTTCAGCACCACCAAACCAGCTTTACAGCAAATGCTAAAGGAACTTCTCTAGGCAAGAAACACAAGAGAAGGAAAAGACCTACAATAACAAGCCCAAAACAATTAAGAAAATGGGAATAGGAACATGCATATCGATAATTACCTTAAATGTAAATGGACTAAATGCTCCCACCAAAAGACACAGATTTGCTGAATGGATACAAAAACAAGACCCATATATTTGCTGTCTACAAGAGACCCACTTCAGACCTAGAGACACATACAGACTGAAAGTAAGGGGATGGAAAAAGATATTCCATGCAAAGGAAACCAAAAGAAAGCTGGAGTAGCAATTCTCATATCAGACAAAATAGACTTTAAAATAAAGACTATTAGAAGAGACAAAGAAGGAAACTACATAATGATCAAGGGATCAATCCAAGAAGAAGATATAACAATTGTAAATATTTATGCACCCAACATAGGAGCACCTGAATACATAAGGCAAATACTTACAGCCATAAAAGGGGAAATCGAGAGTAACACATTCATAGTAGGGGACTTTAACACCCCACGTTCACCAAAGGACAGATCATCCAAAATGAAAACAAATAAGGAAACACAAGCTTTAAATGATACATTAAACAAGATGTACTTAATTGATATTTATAGGACATTCCATCCAAAAACAACAGAATACACATTTTTCTCAAGTGCTCATGGAACATTCTCCAGGATAGATCATATCTTGGGTCACAAATCAAGCCTTGGAAAATTTAAGAAAGTTGAAATTGTATCAAGTATCTTTTCTGACCACAATGCTATGAGACTAGATATCAATTACAGGAAAAGATCTGTAAAAAATACAAACACATGGAGGCTAGACAATACACTACTTAATAACGAAGTGATCACTGAAGAAATCAAAGAGGAAGTCAAAAAGTACCTAGAAACAAATGACAATGGAGACACGACGACCCAAAACCTATGGGATGCAGCAAAAGCAGTTGTAAAAGGGAAGTGTATAGCAATACAATCCTACCTTAAGAAACAGGAAACATCTCGAATAAACAACCTAACCTTGCACCTAAAGCAATTAGAGGAAGAAGAACAAAAAACCCCAAAGTTAGCAGAAGGAAAGAAAACATAAATATCAGATCAGAAATAAATGAAAAAGAAATGAAGGAAATGATAGCAAAGATCAATAAAACGAAAAGCTGGTTCTTAGAGAAGATAAACAAAATTGATAAACCATTAGCCAGACTCATCAGGAAAAAAAAGGAGAAGACTGAAATCAATAGGATTAGAAATGAAAAAGGAGAAGTAACAACTGACACTGCAGAAATACAAAAGATCATGAGAGATTACTACAAGCAACTCTATGCCAATAAAATGGACAACCTGGAAGAAATGGACAAATTCTTAGAAAGGCACAATCTGCCAAGACTGAATCAGGAAGAAATAGAAAATATGAACAGACCAGTCACAAGCACTGAAATTGAGACTGTGATTAAAAATCTTCCAACAAACAAAAGCCCAGGACCAGATGGCTTCACAGGCAAATTCTATCAAACATTTAGAGAAGAGCTAACACCTATCCTTCTCAAACTCTTCCAAAATATAGCAGAGGGAGGAACACTCCCAAACTCATTCTACGAGGCCACCATCACCTTGATACCAAAACCAGACAAGCGTGTCACAAAGAAAGAAAACTACAGGCCAATATCACTGATGAACATAGATGCAAAAATCCTCAACAAACTACTAGCAAACAGAATCCAACAGCGCATTAAAAGGATCATACACCATGATCAAGTGGGGTTTATTCCAGGAATGCAAGGATTCTTCAATATACGCAAATCAATCAACGTGATACACCATATTAACAAATTGAAGGAGAAAAACCATATGAACATCTCAATAGATGCAGAGAAAGCTTTTGACAAAATTCAACACCCATTTATGATAAAAACCCTGCAGAAAATACGCATAGAGGGAACTTTCCTCAACATAATGAAGGCCATATATGACAAATCCACAGCCAACATCGTCCTCAATGGTGAAAAACTGAAAGCATTTCCACTAAGATCAGGAAAGAGACAAGGATGTCCACTCTCACCACTGTTAATTCAACATAGTTTTGGAAGTTTTAGCCACAGCAATCAGAGAAGAAAAGGAAATAAAAGGACTCCAAATCGGAAAAGAAGAAGTAAAGCTGTCACTGTTTGCAGATGACATGGTACTATACATAGAGAATCCTAAAGATGCTACCAGAAAACTACTAGAGCTAATCAATGAAGTTGGTAAAGTAGCAGAATACAAAATTAGTGCGCAGAAATCTCTGGCATTCCTATACACTAATGATGAAAAATCTGAAAGTGAAATCAAGAAAACACTCCCATTTACCATTGCAACAAAACGAATAAAATATCTAGGAATAAACCTCCCGAAGGAGACAAAAGACCTGTATGCAGAAAATTATAAGACACTGATGAAAGAAATTAAAGATAATACAAATAGATGGAGAGATATACCATGCTCTTGGATTGGAAAAATCAACATTGTGAAAATGACTCTACTACCCAAAGCAATCTACAGAGTCAATGCAATCCCTATCAAACTACCACTGGCATTTTTCACAGAACTAGATCAAAAAAAATTCACAATTTGTATGGAAACACAAAAGACCCCGAATAGCCAAAGCAATCTTGAGAACGAAAAAAGGAGCTGGAGGAATCAGGCTCCCTGACTTCAGACTATACTACAAAGCTACAGTAATCAAGACAGTATGGTACTGGCAAAAAACCAAAAAGATAGATCAATGGAAGAGGATAGAAAGCCCAGAGATAAACCCATGCACATATGGTCACCTTATCTTTGATAAAGGATGCAGGAAATGTACAGTGGAGAAAGGACAGCCTCTTCAATAAGTGGTACTGGGAAAACTGGACAGGTACATGTAAAAGTATGGGATTAGATCACTCCCTAACACCATACACAAAAATAAGCTCAAAATGGATTAAAGACCTAAATGTAAGGCCAGAAACTATCAAACTCATAGAGAAAAGCATAGGCAGAACACTCTATGACATAAATCACAGCAAGATCCTTTTTGACCCACCTCCTAGAGAAATGGAAATAAAACAAAAATAAACAAATGGGACCTAATGACACTTCAAAGCTTTAAAGGAAACCATAAACAAGACCAAAAGACAACCCTCAGAATGGGAGAAAATATTTGCAAATGAAGCAACTGACAAAGGATTAATATACAAAATTTATAAGTAGCTCATGCAGAACAATAACAAATAAACAAACAACCCAATCCAAAATGGGCAGAAGACCTAAATAGACATTTCTCCAAAGAAGATGTACAGACTGCCAACAAACACATGAAAGAATGCTCAACATCATTAATCATTAGAGAAATGCAAATCAAATCTACAATGAGATATCATCTCACACCAGTCAGAATGGCCATCATCAAAAAATCTAGAAGCAATAAATGCTGGAGAGGGTGTAGAGAAAAGGGAACCCTCTTGCACTGCTGGTGGGAATGTGAATTGGTACAGCCACTATGGAGAACAGTATGGAGGTTCCTTAAAAACTACAAATAGAACTACCATATGACCCAGCAATCCCACTACTGGGCATATACCCTGAGAAAACCATAATTCAAAAAGAGTCATGTACCAAAATGTTCATTGCAGCTCTATTTACAATAGCCCGGAGATGGAAACAACCTAAGTTTCCATCATTGTATGAATGGATAAAGAAATGTGGCATATATCTACAATGGAATATTACTCATAAAAAGAAACGAATTTATTACTCATAAAAAGAAACGAATTTGAGCTATTTGTAATGAGGTGGATGGACCTAGAGTCTGTCATACAGAGTGAAGTAAGTCAGAAAGAGAAAGACAAATACCGTATGCTAACACATATATATGGAATTTAAGAAAAAAAAAAGTCATGAAGAACCTAGGGGTAAAACAGGAAAAAAGACACAGACCTACTAGAGAATGGACTTGTGAATATGGGGTGGGGGAAGGGTAAGCTCTGACAAAACGCGAGAGTGGCATGGACATATATACATTACCAAATAGCTAGCTAGTGGGAAGCAGCTGCATAGCACAGGGAGACCAGCTCGGTGCTTTGTGACCACCTGGATGGGTGGGATAGGGAGGGTGGGAGGGAGGGAGACGCAAGAGGGTGGAGATATGGGAACATATGTTTATGTATAACTGATTCATTTTGTTTTAAAGCAGAGACTAACACACCATTGTAAAGCAATTATACTCCAATAAAGATGTTAAAAAAAAAAACAAAAAAAAACTACACTGAGCAGTCTCCTTTCTGCCCATCCTTACTTGCCCCAGCTGGCACCCTCTTTCCAGCAAGGTAGCCACATTTATTTAATTAATTCTGAAATTTTTATTATGTTTTTGTGGGGGGAGCGGGAGGAATTCGAAGAGGTGGAGAAGGAGAGAGAGAGAAATGGAAATTAGTTTTATTAATACATAAATACAAATGTTATTTTCTGACCTTTTAACATAAATGGCAGGTAGTATATTATACAAATGGTTCTATGTATTTTTTTTTTTCTTTTTTTTTTTTTTGTGGTACGCGGGCCTCTCACTGTTGTTACCTCTCCCATTGTGGAGCACAGGCTCCAGACGCGCAGGCTCAGCCACCATGGCTTACGGGCCTAGCCGCTCCATGGCATGTGGGATCTTCCTGGACTGGGGCACGAGCCCGTGTCGCCTGCATTGGCAGGCGGACTCTCAACCACTGCGCCACCAGGGAAGCCCTCTATGTATTTTTTTATATTAATATATTTTGCAGATAATTATATAACAGTACATAAATAACTTCCTCATTCTTTTTGTAGCTACATAATATTTTATTGGATTGTTTCCAAATTTTGCTATTACAAAAAAATGCTTCAGTTAGTAACTGTGTATATATACCCTTTTACATATATATGAGTATTTCTGTAGAATAAAATGTTATAAATGGAATTGCTAATTCCAAGAATATCTTATGAATTTGTTATTCCTGTAGATGTTGTCCAATTATATTCCATTAGGGGTTGTGACAAGCTATAGCTCCATCAGTGATTTATGACAGTGCCCATTTTTCCACAGTTTAACCAACAGAGTATATTATCAAACTTTTGGCTTTTTATTCATCTGATGAGTAAAAATGAAAGGTAGTTCTGATCTGTATTTCTTATGTTACAAGGGAGATTACACATCTTTTCCAGATATTTGAGATGCATTTATATTTTCTTTTTGGTGAATTGTCTATCCATATCCTTTATCCATTTTTATAGTTTTTTATTTTTCTTACCTGTTGAAATACATTTTATATTTTATGGATGTTAGGTCTTGGTCTACAATAAATTTCAAATATCTTTACCAATTTGTCATTGTTTTTTGATTTTGCTTATAAGCTTTTTGGTTTTGATTCTCTGTTTTGTTTTGTCACACATAAGCTTCGATTATGTAATTGAATTTATTAGTCTTCTTTTAAGACTCTGGATGTTGGAGTCATAGAAAGATCTTTTCTTGTTTTCTTCTAGTACATTTATGGCTTTCTTTTTATAAAAATTTTTGATTAAGAATTTCTTCTAGTGTACATTGTGAGATTTGTGTTCTATTTTGATTTTTTTCCGAGCTGGCTACCCAGTTGTCCCACCATTATAAATTAAATTGCTTATCTTTTCCCTATTGGTTGGAATTGTCATCCTTAATCCTCTTATGTATCTTGGTCTATTTTTGGACATTCTATTCTGTAACTTGGTCTATTTATTCATGAGCCAGACAACACTGCTGTAACTGTTAAGGGTTTGTAATATATTTCAACAATGATCAGTCCTCCTGTATTGCTCTTCACTTGGCCGTTTTCTTGGCCGTTTTTGCCTATTTAATTTTTTAAAATGAATGACATTGTTATCTTGTCTAGTTTTTTTTTGAAAAGTCATTATTTATTGTATAACAAGGATTAAAAAGCACATGGGTAATTGACATTTATGTGATGTCAAGTTTTTTCTCAGACTAAAAAGAAGCATGCCCTTCCTTTTGATCAAGTTTTCTTTTGTGTCCTTCAGAGAGGACACGAAATTTTTTCTTAAAATTTTCTATCTTTAGTTTTTGTTCATTTCTTGTTAAGATAGTTCCTAAGTATTTTATAATTTTTGTTGCTGTTGTAAATGGGACCATCCATTAAAGGCTGTTGACACATGTAAGGACAAATACAAATTAAAAGTAAGATACTTAATTCTCCTTGTTGAAAATTAGGGAAGAGATTTCCCTCTCCCTCTTTTTTCTTAGAGCATTTACGTTACAAATTGTGATTGGAAGTACCTTCTCTTCTCGTTGAAGTGTATATAAATTCTTTTGTGAACTAGATAGGGCTTTTGTCAGCTTTTCGACCCAGGAATCCATTTCTCAAGAACTAGGGAACCATCTTTTTTCCATGTAAACATCCAAGGAAGATAGCGCCCTGTCTCCAAGTTTCAGCAGGAGTGTAGGAGCCTAACTCAAGTTGACCTGGCTCCAAGTTGTAAAATTACCTTCTAACACAAAGATATGAGAAGTTTGTTTTTCCTTTACATAAAGCCGAGTACCTAACAGATGGGCACCTCTAGGTAAATGTAGGATGAACTATGTGAAATAAAATGGTGCTGTCAAGTCTTCTGACCTAAGGACTAGTTATTGTTAAACTTGAGAACCTGTATGTAATGTGTTCTATCTGATTGGCTATGTGGGTGACAGGTGGGATTTCTCTCTGTATTTTATGGTCTCTTACCAGATTGCCTGTGTTGGGCATCACTTTTTTTTTTTTAATTTTTAAATTGAAGTACAGTTGATTTGCAATATCGTGTAAGTTTCAGGTGTACAGCACAGAGATTCAGTTATACATATATATGTATATATTCTTTTTCAAATTCATTTCCCTTATAGGTTATTATATTGTATCAAGTATAGTTCCCTGTGCTGTACAGTAGATCCTTGCTCGTTATCTATTTTATACATAGTAGTGTGTATATCTTAATCCTAGTCTCCTAAATTATCCCTCCTCACACTCCCCTTTCCCCTTTGGTAACCATAAATTTGTTTTCTGTGTCTGTGAGTGTCTTTCTGTTTTGGAAATAAGTTAATTGTGCCTTTTTTTTTTTTTTCTTTTAGAATTCCACATATAAGTGATATCATATGATATTTGCCTTTCTCTGTCTGGCTTTCTTCACTTAATATGATAATTTCTAAGTCCATCCATGTTGCTGCAAATGGCATTATTTCATTCTTTTTTATGGCATCACATTCTTATTTAATGTTTATTCAAGAATAGAACTGTTGGGACTTCCCTGGTGGTCCAGTGGGTAAGATTGCACGCTCCCAATGCAGGGCGCCCGGGTTTGATCCCTGGTCAGGGTACTAGATCCCGCATGCGTGCCACAACTAAGAAGTCTGCATGCCGCAACTAAAAAAAAAAATGATCCCACGTGCCGCAACTAAGACCTGGTGCAGCCGTAAATAAATAAACAAATAAATATTTTTAAAAAAGAATAAAAAAGTGCTTTCTTTTTTTAGTCATCTTTTTATTATATAATGGTACTCCACTGAATATGAAGTAAGGATGTTGTTAACTTTGTTCAAAAACTTTTATCCAGGGCTTCCCTGGTGGCGCAGTGGTTGAGAGTCCGCCTGCCGATGCAGGGGACACGGCTTCGTGCCCCGGTCCGGGAGGATCCCACATGCCGCGGAGCGGCTGGGCCTGTGGGCCACGGAGCGCTCGGCCTGCGCGTCCGGAGCCTGTGCTCCACGGCGGGAGAGGCCACAGCAGTGAGAGGCCCGCGTATCGAAAAAAAAAAAAATTTAATCCAAAAATTAGATAACAATTTGTTTCATAGAAAAAGATGAATTATATGTGCAAATTCATGCCTCCTGGTTGTGTCAGGGTAAATTCTTTTTCAAAATATTTATTTATTTATTTTTATTTATTTATTTTAGGCCAATTCTGGGTGACTTTTTTTTTTTTCCACACACACACACACAGTATTTTATTTTTACAAGAGATAAATAGACTGACACCAAGCATTGTAAATGGATGACCACAGCAAAAGCAACGATTGCAATTACCAAACACGAAACACACTCATACTGTGTCGTAATATTGACATTCAGTCCAGTAATCCTCCACTGTAACAGCTCCTTTTCTTTGCAGTGAAAGTTGATTTGTATATTTTTTGCCTCTGAGTCCTTGTGGGGATTTTTTTTTTTTATTCAAACAGTCACAAAAATTATAATCATCCTCATCAGTTCACTCAGTCCCATGTAATTAATTTTGTTTTTTCATCTTGATCTTTTGTTAGCACTTTTATGACTTCATCAGTTTTCCATTAGAGTTCTGAAAATGCTTATTCATTCAGTTCAGCAGTATAGTCAGTTATCAGAAACCTGTACTTGTCAGAGTCTTTTCCATGAATTCCTTGAAGATGAAAACCTTTTATAGAAACATTTTTGCAAAAGCATCAGAGTACACCCAGAACTGTCTGTAAATGACAAAAGACTTAAAAACCATGGTTAAAGATTTGATGAGAGTTCATAATAATGCAATTGACAAGGAAATTTAGTTATTTCTGAGATATACATTTTAAAGTAATAACTAGAATTATGACTTATAACATTATACCAGAACATATAAAATTTTTATAAATTTCATGTAATGTCTGAAACATTTATATTAACATATTTCCATACAAATAACCCAAAGAAAGTTTAGTATTAGTTGTTTTGTTTGTTTGTTTTATACTGCAGGTTCTTATTAGTCATCAATTTTATACACATCAGCGTATACATGTCAATCCCAGTCGCCCAAGTCGGCACACCACCATCCCCAACCCACCGCAGTTTTCCCCCCTTGGCGTCCATACGTCTGTTCTCTACATCTGTGTCTCAACTTCTGCCCTGCAAACCGGTTCTCTACTTCTTTTGTGGAGAGGATTTCTAGATTGGGAGAAGATTTTGTTTTTAATTATATTTCCCCAACACTCAGTTGGGTGTTGTGCCGTCTTTCTTCCTCCTTCTTTGTACTTGGGCATGTTGGCAGAAGCTGCAGCTGCCATCTTGGACCATGCAGGTGACCTTGCAAATGAAAACCATCCTGGGATGGCTAAGGGTGGTTGAGGAAAAAGATCAGAGGAACCTTGGTCCCTGATGACTACTGAACCACTGTACCAGCCCCAAATTTCCTATCTTTAGACTTCTTTTATATACAAAGAATTCTCTTACTTCAGCCACTGTTATTTTGGTTTTTCTGTTAAACAAGGCTGAAACTTATTCTAACTGATACACTGCCAAAAAGAATAACTTCAGATAAAATGTAGCCAAATCAGCTTTCTTATTTAAGCCTCCTCTAACATTCAACTGGCTTTTTGCTTACATGCATGTAAGTCAACTGACTTAGTTAGCAAGATATACATTTTGTAACCTGTTTATTTTTGGTCTTTTACCATGAAGCCATTTACTGAAATTTAAATGTTCTCTCAGTGCATTTCTGGCTTTAAAAAATGACTAAGATGAACTTTTGATTACACATGTCTTTATCTTTTTCGGGCAAAAATATTAAATTTTGGGGAAAAAAATCAGAACAATTGTTTTTCCCCTAGTTGGAGCACGATTTTTGGGGGGTGTCTTTCCATTCATATAATACCTAACACTGTACATTAAAAGATTTTAATATCATAGAAAAACTTGGTTCTTCCATGAAATTCTTTAAATTCTTGATAATTTTTTCAAAGTAGGCATCATTACGAATGAAAAACAGCCAACAAATGGGCACCTGTTGTCTTTTAACACTGCAGATTTTACAGAAACTTTTTAAAAGTTATAATCCTTTTTGTCTTTTACTGATTTGCCTTTTGTCTTTACTGGTTGCCCTAGCTCCCCCTATATTTGTGTCTTTTATTAACTAGTCCTATTAAATCTTTACTGTATTTAATGCAGTATTTGTGCTCAGTTGCTATGTGTATTTTGATATTTTTATTTAAAGGTTTTGTTTGCTGTTTGATACTAGTTGTTACTTTGTGTTACAGATATCCTTTACTCCCTCTTAATATTTTACAGCAGTACGTTTTTTTTTGTAACGTGAGACTGCAGAATTTCCTCCTTTTGTTATTCTTTATGTGATGGATTACAACACAAAAAAGTTATCCTGCCATTCAAGTGCTCAGAACTCAATGTTTCTGCTGACCTTGTGGCATTTGTCTCTCTAGTGTGATATATAAAGGTGCAATTAAGACAGATTTCTGTTAATCTAATCAAGTTTGCTGTTAGTTGTGCATTAGCACTATAAAAGCTAATATATACTATATGGTCTTGCAACAGTTTTAAAGCCTCGCATAATTGATAATAAAAATGCATGACATTTTTGTTTTTAATATTTTTAAAATTATTTTAAAAAAATTAAATTTTGGCCAGGACATGGAAGCAACCTAAGTGTCCATCAACAGATGAATGGATAAAGAAGATGTGGCACATATATACAATGGAATATTACTCAGCCATAAAAAGGAACGAAACTGAGTTTTTGTAGTGAGGTGGATGGACCTAGAGACTGTCATACAGAATGAAGTAAGTCAGAAAGAGAAAAACAAATACTGTATGCTAACACATATATGTGGAATCTAAAAAAAAAAAAGAAAGAAAGAAAACGGTCAGAAGAACCTAGGGACCTAGGAGTAAGATGGGAATAAGGTAAGCTGGGACAAAGTGAGAGAGTGGCATGGACATATATACACTACCAAACGTAAAATAGATAGGTAGTGGGAAGCAGCCGCATAGCACAGGGAGATCAGCTTGGTGCTGTGTGACCACCTAGAGGGGTGGGATAGGGAGGATGGGAGGGAGGGAGATGCAAGAGGGAAGAGATATGGGGATATATGTATATGTATAACTGATTCACTTTGTTATAAAGCAGAAACTGACACACCATTGTAAAGCAATTATACTCTAATAAAGATGTTAAAAAATATATATATATTCCTTAGTCACACCAGAATTAAAAAAATAAATAAATAAATAAATACTCTAAAAAAAATTAAATTTTGGTCAAGTTTTAAGCATCAATCTTCCATTCATGCCTATGTTGGAATGGGCCTAAAATGTTCTTAAGGGAAATCTTGACCCTTTTGTCATCTCACTTCTATGCAGAAGTAGCTAGATCTTCTACCTCCACAAGGGATGGAAACACTCTTCAGCTTATGTTAAAAGTTGTTAATTCAGTGCTAACTTTGCTGATGATTAAAAGCCATTATTCTGTCCTAAAGCAGCACCTGAGAATGTCCTCAGGCACTTGTCAGGAAGTGTAACATTAAATTCACAGCCACTCAGTATGATGCAAAAGCCCACTGAGAAGAGTGATATTTATGGAGGACAGCTTGAAAAATATGCAGTCCTTCCTTTCCTCAGATGATCTGAAATCCATCCTTAACTTAAACAGACTGTGGCAGGGCTACCTATCTAGATTTCATTGTTTTTTGGGCCCTTGTACAATTGCTTGTATTCAGTTATGTTTTGTGATTATGACTTCGGCCTGTGCTTAAAGATATTATAAATAGCAGCACTGTGAACTTACAGTGACTACTGCAAGGCTATTATTGGGTCAGTTATTCATTACTTGGCATGGTGATTTCTTTATGAGGCCACATGCAATGACTTTCTCTGGTTTCATTACCAAATTTTGTGTGCTCGTTGAGTGAGTGATTAGTTAATTTTTATTGAGCAACTGGTTTATTTTTATGGACCTTGCATTATTGCGGGCATATAATTTGTTAAGTCCAATGGCATCTTTTTCTGAAGCAAGGGACATCGAAATAAATACCTGGCCTAATGTAGCTTCCCCTTTCACACTTTCACATATTTTTCATGATTGCTCTCCCAGTGACTTTTTCCTCTCTGGCTCATCTCTTTGGCCTTGTCTCTTTGAGGTAAGGGCAAAGAAGGATACTTGGTTCATCCTGTTTTTCTTAGCAGGATAGATAAATAAATAAATAAATAAATAAATAAGTAAATATATATTATTTTTAGAGTGGAGAAGTTTCATTGAGCTTCTAGAAAAAAGAGCTTCAAAACTGACAGTCTTTTAGAATGATTATGTTAAGAAAAACTAGAAATTTTTTTCAGGTTAATAATTTAGCTATTTTTTAGGGCTTCCCTGGTGGCACAGTGGTTGAGAGTCCACCTGCCGATTCAGGGAACACGGGTTCGTGCCCCGGTCTGGGAAGATTCCACATGCCGCGGAGCGGCTGGGCCCATGAGCCATGGCCGCTGAGCCTGCGCGTCCGGAGCCTGTGCTCCGCAATGGGAGAGGCCACAACAGTGAGAGGCCCGCGTACTGCAAATAATAATAATAATAATAATAATTTAGCTATTTTTTAAACCTGTTTAGAATTCTTATTTTCTTCACTTATTTTCTTAATTGGTAATGCATCTACACAACTAAATCCAAAGGAACCAAAGGATATGCAATGAAAAGTCTCTCCCATCTCACGTCCTCAAATTTCTTTCCTTATAAGTTGCCAATGTTATTTCTTTTGTTCCCATATTTTTTGTATAAACAAATATATATAAATTCTTTTAAAATTTTTTATGGTAATATACTTATCACACTGTGCTACCACATTTATCAAAACCACTATATATTAGAGCTTTCTCCCTATCAGTACATAAAGCATTTCCCCATTCTTTGCTCTGGTTGACAAGTATTCTATGGCTATACTTTATTTAGCCAGTTCCCTATTCATGGTCATTTTGGTTTTCTAATCCCTTTTAAAGAAATATTAACACAAACAATATTTTATTGGACAACTTTGTACAGAGCCAGTTTGCCTGTTTGAGTATATCTGTAAGATAAGGAATAGAAGTATAACTTTGGCTCACATTCTACATGCACTTTAAATTTTGATGGGCATTGCCAACATGCCGTTCATAGAAGTAATACTACTTTACCTTCCCCTAGCTATTTTATTATTGCTTCTGAGGCCCTCAGAGTATCAAATGACTTTATATCATTTGAGTGCAATTCAGAATTAACCATAGATGGTCTTTGCCCACAAGAACTAACATTCAAAAGAGAGAATCTTTTTTCCAAGCATATATATATATATATTTTTTTAATTGACTTTTTGTAATTTATTTGCCCACATTTCTTTGCCTTGGCTTAGAAAAGTCTGGAAGAGTGAGTGTAATGAAATAGGCAGAAACAGCTAGAAAGGTAGTTAACAAATGATATCCTCCCCCGCCTCAGAGCCCATCATGTTGTCACAGATGTCTCTTGACCCTGGATTTAAAGAGGCCTACGGCTACTGAGTAGCACCACGCAGGAGATGGGAGTGGGGACGGATGTGCTAGAAGCCTGGTGTCTAAAAGTGGAAGCTTAACCATAGCCTTGCCCAGGACAACTTTCCAAACTACGAATTACTCTTGACTTGGAAAAAAAGTCCCCATTTCCCATGAAGGATTCTGATGTGAAAGAATAAAAAGGCGAATTACAAATAGCGTCCTGTGCATTGGCTACTGAAGAAAGAGCCATGAAGAAATATCTAGTCTCACCAGTGGTGGGTCCAGAAACGTAGCTCTGTCTCCAAATGGCTTCAACTCATTTCTGCTCATCTTATTTTACCTGTGAAATAGAAGGACATATATGCTTTTCTCTTTGTCAAAACAGTGTTTCAGAGAGCTTAAGTGCTTTGCCTGGCATCCCATGGTGGAGTTCTGGCTGAGACAGAGAAGGGACTTGAGAAACTTGTTCTACTCGCCTCTATTACAGGCCTCAGGACACCCTTCTCACTCATCAGAAGCCAGAGCTCTGCCTCGCTCTCAGGGCCCTCCCTCCAAAAGTTGTTCCCACACTGGTATTCTGGTTTTTCTTTGTTTTGTTCTCAGATTAATCCTTTTCAAAAATCTACACTCTAATGCAATGGAATTAGATGCTCATCTGGAAACACACACTGTTCTTTTCCATCTCTTGTCTTTGTGCTCTTGCGTGCCAGGAAGGTTCTCTTCCCCATTCACTGCACATCAAAATTCTGGCTGCACTGTGCATTCAGTAAATTTTCCCTAACGCTGCCCCAACAAACTATGTGATTTTTGCCTTGGCCAAACACATGCTGCACTTTCTTGAATCTCTCATCCAGCGTTCTGGACAGAGCTATTCATATTTATTAATTTGCCTCTCATATTTCACCTGCATTGGATTATAAGCCCTTTTATGACACAAACCATTATCGTTATATCCAATGCAGTGCCTGGCTCACTTGAGGGGCTTACGCACACACACACACGAATGTATTTAGCATAAGCATAAAAGCAATTATGATTGAAGTAGATAAATGAATGAAAAAGTGTAACTTTCCTCCTATAAGTTGAATGGTAGAGGACATTTTTAGTAATTGATGCTGTATATTTGCAATGAGAAGATATTGTTTCTTCCATTTCTAATGAGCCAGTGGTTCTCAATGCCATGAGGATCACCTAGATAGATTTCTTAAACTCAAGTTGCTGTCCCCCTCCCCCGAATTTGATCCAGTAGATCTAAGACTGTATATTTCTAACAAATTCCCAGGGGATACTGACGCCGCACGTTCAGGCACTGGATTTCGAGACCCATTGTAATAAGCTATAGTAGTAGTGTGAGTGTAATAACAGTGTAGTAACATAATTATGCTTCTGTTACTTTTGTCCAGTTAGCCCTGATCTCTTTACCCAGGGGGATGTTTGAGAGACCCAGAAACAGTTTGGATTGTGCCAGTTTGTCAGTGGTCTGTGACTGATGAGAAGATCAACCTTCCTAACTGGCATTGTTTTGAAATTATTGCTCCCTTGAGCCTGTGAGGGAATCTGTAAATCCATACAGTAAATCCTTGTACTGTATTCCTCAACTCCCAGAGAAAGGACAGTAGCACTTGAAGGTCAAGCACTGTTTAGACTTCAATACTCTGTTGCGATAAGGCCTGGGATGCCATATACCACATACAGGTCATGTGCTGTGCTGACAGGGAACCTGTGTGGTCCTGTTACGGAGTCCAAGCTCGTACTGTTCGCTGCACGACAGGCCAATAAATCGAGAGACGAGGTGTTGGGGCAAGGAATAGAGACTTTATTCAGAAAGCCAGCAGATAGAGAAGATGGCACACTAGTGTCCCAAAGCACCATCTTACCCGAGTTAGAATTCAGGTTTCTTTTATACTAAACGGGGAGGGGGTGTGGCTAGTTGTTGCAAACTTCTTGGTCCCAGAGTCCTTTGTTCTTGCAGCTGTCCAAGTAGGTCTTGTCACAATGTTCCTATAAAACTCCAACAAGGCAATTATTTTCTGTTCTGCAACTTTTTATTATACCTTTAAAACTCAAGCCTGGGAGGCAGAGCCTTGAGAATGAGCTATCAGGTATATTTTAGGCTATTGGGAGTCAGGTTTATTCTTCTCTGTTACCGTCCTAATGCCTAGATTTCAAAAGAATGAGGGCACAAGAACGGAATTTGTGGGATCCAGTGCAAAATGAAAATGAGGGATCCTTTGATAAAAAATTATGTAGAATTTCAAGATGGCAACAGCAGAGTAGAGAGCAAGTGTGGGACCCTTCTGAGTGCCCAGGTCACATGTCCATGAAGTTGGTCTTAACCTTGGCCATGCAGAGACTTCCAGCCATTTCTGGAAGAGAAAGCAAATGCCAGGGAAAGACTGAGTGAGGAGGGGAGGGGGAGGTGGGGGGTTGAGTTGTATGACGCAGGTGTAGATGGTGGAACATCAGGCTGGTGTTCGAGCTGACTTTCCTGGCCCTTTTCACTCTCCATGTTGTGATGGTATGGCTCTTTTTCCCCCTTGGAACAGAGCACTGAAGCATTGGCATGGCCCTTAGTGTATATGGACTATGGTGGTCTAAGAAAGAATGTCAAGGACACCACCAACCCATCACCCCAGTGGAGCACTGAATAGCCCGGCTGGCTGGGAGCAGCAGAACCCCAGCCCGCTCCCCCCACCGCCCCAGAGCTCACCAGAGCTTAGTGTTGATGCCGTTTTCCTTATTTACTCCATCTTTTTCCTTTTATTTGTTTAAAAAACTACATATATTATATTTTTCTCAGAAGCAATTGTATTTATTTTAAAAAATTAAAGGAATACCTGTGATTTCCATGAAGGGCCTGCTAGATCACCATCCTTGGGAGCCAGCATCTGTGCCATCTGTCTTGGTGCCCTTATTCCCAGCACAGCGCCAGATCCCCAGACAAAGTGAGGTACAATTATGTTGAACCAAATTGTTTTTGGCATTTGCTCTGAAGCTTCAGATTCTCTTCTAGCACGGTGTTAGCGTTTAAATATTAAAAAAGGAGCTAGCTAATTTTGGCACACATTTGGGTGATGACCTAAGGTTTTTCCAAGCTTCATTATGGAATTTTTCTTGTTATAATAAAAACACTTTGCTGGACTTTGAGGAGAGGTAATTTGATACAAAGTAGCTGTGTGATCTGAGTAGCCAGTTAATGAGTGTGACCTTATTTTCCTTATGCAATAATTTGTCATTTAATTGAGCAATCAATTAGTTAATACCCATTTATTGAGTCAAATTTTGCTAAGCACAGAGGATGCTTCTTTTTAAAAAAATATTTATTTAATTAATTTATGTTTTGCTGCGTTGGGTGTTTGTTGCTGCGCCAGGGCTTTCTCTAGTTGCTGTGAGCAGGGGCTACTCTTCGTTGCGGTGCTCAGGCTTCTCATTGCGGTGGCTTCTCTTGTTCTGGAGCACGGGCTCTAGGCATGCGGGCTTCAGTAGTTGTGGCACGTGGGCTCAGTAGTTGTGGCTCTCGGGCTCCAGAGCGCAGGCTCAGTAGTTGTGGCGCATGGGCTTAGTTTCTCCGAGGTATGTGGGATCTTCCAGGACCAGGGATCGAACCCGTGTTCCCTGCATTGGCAGGCAGATTCTTAACCACTGCGCCACCAGGGAAGTCCTGAGGATCCTTTTTCTAAAGTATTTTTTTTTATTGAGGTAACATTGGTTTATAACATTATATAAGTTTCATGAGTAAAACATTATCTTTTGACTTCTGTGTATGCTGCGTCATGTTCACCGCAAAAAGTTTAGTTTCCATCTGTCACCCTACAGTTGACCTCCTTTATCCATTTCACCCTTCCCCCTCTTCCCCTCTGGTAACCACTACTCTGTTCTCTGTATCTATATGTTCATTTATTTAATTTATTATTATTATATTTCATATATGAGTGAAATCATATGGTATTTGTCTTTCTCCATTTGACTTATTTCACTTAACATAATACCCTCAAGGTCCATCCATGTTGTCACAAATGGCAAGTTTCATTCTTTTTAATGGCTGAATAACATTCCATTGTATTTATATACCACATCTTGCTTATCCATTCATCCATTAATGGGTACTTACATTGTTTCCATATCTTGGCTATTGTAAATAATGTTTTGTTGAATGTAGGGGTGCATATATCTTTTCAAATTAGTGTTTTTGTTTTCTTTGGATACATACCCAGAAGTGAAATAGCTGGATCATATTCTATTTTTTATTTTTTGAGGAACCTCCATACTGTTTTCTGTAATGGCTGCACCGGTTTACATTCCTACCAGCAGTGTACAAGGGTTCCCTTTTCTTTACATCTTTGCCAACACTTGTTGTTTCTTGCCTTTTTGATAATAGCTGTTCTAACAGGCGTGAGATGATATTTCATTGTGGTTTTGATTTGTGTTTCCCTAATAATTAGTGACTATCATATTTTCATGCAAGCACAGAGGATGTTAACACAAATAGACATAAGTACTAGTTCACACCTTCTTAACAACTGGTGCTCATGGACATGTAAAGAAGTAATAATATGGTTGTAACCCATGCCAGAATGGTAGCAATAGGAATAAGGGCTCTGTGAACCTAGAAAAGGAGCCCCCTCTCTCTGCTTGGGGAGTTAAGACAGATTTCACAAAGGGAAGTGTACCTGAGGAGTGTCTACAGAAGTGGTGGATGAGTGCCTCAGAAGTGGCCTCAAATTTTTCCTTTTAAGTTTGTCAGAATGGAAGTGTCTCTAAAGCTCCTTCTAGGGCTACCATATTAAGATACAGTAGTCCCAGCTTATCTGTGGAGGATATATTCCAAGCCCCCAGTGGGTGCCTAAAAGTACAGATAGTACCGAACCCTGTATATACTACGTTTTTTCCTATACACCCATACATACCTATGATAAAGTTTAACTTATAAATTAGGCACAGTAAGAGAGTAACAACAATAACTAATAATAGAATAGAACAATTATAATAATATACTGTAAAAAAGTTTTGTGAATATGGTCTTTCTCTTTCAAAATATATTATTGTACAAATGTAATGCCTTTTCCACCTTCACTAACCACTTCTCCTGCACTGTGGCTGTAACTTTTGCAGTTTGAAGTACGGCAGGAAAACAACAGCACAAATTTCTTTTTCCTTCTTCATAATTTCATGGATAGAAGATTCTTTCTTACGTAGGTCTTAGCAACCACAGCATACAATTTTTTCCTTTCCTTAAGTTGAGAACTTTCACCTCTTCACTTAAAGCAAGCCCTTTGTGGCTTCCCTTTGGCATATTCAAATTGCCAGCATCACTACTCTTTCACTTTGGGACCATTATTAAGTGAAACAAGGGTTACTTGAACACAAGCAGCACTATGATATAGTGACAGTCAATCTGATAACTGAGTGATTCAGATCCCTGGCTTCAGGGAGTGGGACCACACAAGAGTTCCTTCCTCATGCCACTCTGCAGGGGCTTACTATTTAAAACTTATGCATTTTTTATTTCTGGAAATTTCCATTTAATATTTTTGGACCACAGTTGACCAAGTGTAACTGAGATCATGGAAAGCAAAACCATGTATAAAGGGGGACTACTGTACTAGGATCTAAGAGGTGGCCTAAAAAATGTTCGAGAGTAGTACAATACTTGTTTCTGTATGCTCTTATTTTTTCTCTCAGGCACTGGCTATCTCCTATTCCAAGATATAACTGTTTTGACTACACAGTTCTGTTTGCTGTAGTGAACAGACTGCTCTTTCATATTTTTATTTATTTATTTATAAAATAAATTTATTTATTTATTTATTTTGGCTGTGTTGGGTATTTGTTGCTGTGCGCAGGCTTTCTCTAGTTGCAGCGAGTGGGGGGGCTACTCTTCGTTGCAGTGCGCAGGCTTCTTATTGCAGTGGCTTCTCTTGTGGAGCACGGGCTGTAGAGCGCACGGGCTTCAGTAGATGCGGCACGTGGGCACAGTAGTTGTGGCTCTTGGGCTTAGATGCTCTGCAGCATGTGGGATCTTTCCGGACCAGGGCTTGAACCCGTGTCCCCTGCATTGGCAAGCGGATTCTTAACCACTGCGCCACCAGGGAAGCCCCATATTTTTATTAAGGAGCATAATTTCTGTCCTCACCACCCCATATACTGGTTTCATTTTTTTCCCTCTACTTTCTTCGTTTTTCAAAGATCCTTGAAAAAGCCTTGTTTTACAGAACCCTCTTGAGCAAGAGCTAATTCGTTTTCTCAGCAAAATTACAGGTGAATCATCCTCAAAAGTCATAGACCTCTTGAACTTCTAGGAAAAGTCTCCTGTCTTCTGATGAAAATTTTTGATGGTTGTTATTTGTTATGCAAACAGCTTTCCTAACTCTCCAGACAGTGGAAGGGAATCTGTTTCTAAAGAAACTATGTAAGATTTAAGAATTTTACGACTATATTAAGGAAACATTTTCACTTGACTTAAAAAAAAATAAGGTATAAAGTTTAATCCCCCCAATTCTTTAGAATCTGAGACCTTGTTGAAAAGGGAGGCTGCCAAAGATCCAGAGCCCCTGCTATGGGCAGTTTTGACCTTGAACTTCTCTCTGTTCTCAAAATTGCTACAACAGAATTTTGAAGCTTTGTGGGCTTGAGAACGACAGCAGGTTCTTAGAACTTCAGGTTCTCTACCAAATAAAAACATTAATTTCCGTCCTATGATGCATGATGATGTCACTTCAATTTTCTTCCCTCAATGTTGTTTTGAATAATGGGGGGTTGGTGTGTGTAGGTGGAGAACATTCATGTACGGGTTCTTTTTTTTTTTTGCTTTTATAGTGTAACACACATAGTGTTTAATAAGGATCCTTCGGTGATTGCTTGTGTCATTATTGAAGGAAGCAGGGAATATTGAAGCAAGCAGAGAAGCTACTAAGTTTTGTGCTTTGCTATTTGGTACAAAGTTGCTGTGGCCTTCATCTCCCAAATTCTGCTCCAGCTCTGGGGGTGGGAGTGGTTTGAAAAATTAGGTAGAAATAGGTTTGATGGGAGGCCAATACTTTCAGCCTACCCGAGAACCACCATTCACCACACCCCTATCCAGGCACACATAGTCTTAACACTATTGGGGCAAAGACTGGTTTTTGTGTATTTTATGACATTGCTCTGTTTCCTTCTTTCCCCATTGACTCCTCCTTAAAAATTTTGATCTCCGGGGCTTCCCTGGTGGCGCAGTGGCAGAGAATCTGCCTGCCAATGCAGGGGACACGGATTCGAGCCCTGGTCTGGGAAGATCCCACATGCCGCGGAGCAACTGGGCCCGTGAGCCACAACTACGAGCCTGCGCGTCTGGAGCCTGTGCTCCACAACAAGAGAGGCCGCGATAGTGAGAGGCGCTGCGCACCGCAATGAAGAGTGGCCCCTGCTTGCTGCTACTAGAGAAAGCCCTCGCACAGAAACGAAGACCCAACACAGCTAAAAATAAATAAATAAATTTATTAAAAAAAAAAAATTTGATCTCCGTGAGCAAAATATGCTGCTGCCAACCCTCGCTGCTGCCAACCCTCAGCAGTTCAAGGAAAGCTGAGAAGGTTGAAATATTTGAGTTTGATCTTCTCCCCTGTATGTTTGTCCACAGATTCAAAAGCAAAATCCTAAGAATTACTGAAACAGGGTTACTTAGAAACTGTCAAAACTGCTACGGCACCAGTATCCTCTCAGCTCACCTTCACCCATGTGGAAACTGTTTCTTTCAAATATTGCTTCTGTTGCTAAAGACAAATAAGGATGAAGTATAATAACAAATTCTTAAGAAACGTTGTACTATTTGCTCATTCAGACTAAGGTAAAGTCGTCCACTTAAAAAACAAACAAAAAAACCCATCCTGCTCGGCAGAATTTGCTTTTGTTTTCCTCCCTGTAATTTACTGCCTGGTTATGGTTTAATAACACAATACAGTCTATTTCACTCCCCCATAAAACTGGCGGGCTGAGAAACAGCCACGGTCAGATATGTTCCTGCTCTGGGTAAAGAAATAAAATCCTGAAGTTTAATCTTGGTGGAAGTGGAGTTGGGAAATTATAAGGCAAGTTGAGTTTATCAGACATTTTTGCTGAGATCAGGTTGCTAGCCACTCAAGCACTGCAGACCTCCCAGGTGCCTATCTCATCCAGGACACTCAAATGCTCTCACTTGGTTTAATTTCTGAACACTAATTGGTGTTGTTAGTATCAGGTGATACAATATTGCCAGAGTTAGTATTGAGTTGAATAGTGCTTCTAGAGGTTTTCCAGAGAAAACACTCTTGGGTACCAGAAGGGTTAAATCTACAGTGATTTCGATGTGGTTTTTACTTTATGTTTTTTAAAAGAAGCATTTTTCACTTTGTGGGATTGAAGTGGATGCAGGAGGTGATGGGGTATAAAATCATTGAATTATAGGAGGCGTCCGTTTATGTGCCTGTTACAAAATGGGAGTTTTTTTTTTTTGTTTTTTTGTTTTTTTTTTGCGGTACGCGGGCCTCTCACCACTGTGGCCTCTCCCATTGCGGAGCACAGGCTCCGGACGCGCAGGCTCAGCGGCCATGGCTCACGGGCCCAGCCGCTCCGCGGCATGTGGGATCTTCCCGGACCGGGGCATGAACCCGTGTCCCCTGCATCGGCAGGCGGACTCTCAACCACTGCGCCACCAGGGAAGCCCCAAAATGAGAGTTTTTATGACCTAAGGATAAATTCATGAATAGGCAGGTGAATGATGGTTGAAGAAACAGCATCCTTTATTAGTTGTCTCCTACTTTGTAAACTAAAAGATCACCTATGATATAGTCCATTTAATTAATATTGCATGACTATTTGAATGTATAATTTCTCCTCTCATATAGATACTCTTTAGCATAAGGGCTGTTTGGAGACAAATCTCCCGATGCTTAGAAACCCAAACAAGTGGGAAAACTCATGAGTGATAAGAGCAGTATATTTTGTAAACAGATACTAGAATGTTGGAGCTAGTGGCTACAAGCCCAGACACAGTTAACCAGAGTGCCTGCTCTCAAATCCCAGCATCACTATGTACAACTGTATGATGTGGTCAGCTAAATCTTGTTGTGCCTCAGTTTCCTACCTGTAAGGTAAAAGTCCCCTCCTCTTAGGTTTATTAAGAGGACTAACTCATTTAATATATGGAAATCATTAGTGATTATTATATCACTTTTTGTGATCATTATTTGTTATTATCATTTATTCCAAGTTCCTCTGGTCAGATATCCTGATTTTTAGTCTAGTGTTCTTTCTTTTATACTACTGCTACCCAGAAAAGAATATAATCTGTAGGTTCAAATGTGCTGGTAAACACAGACACTGAAAGTGTGTGTGCGCATGTGTGTCTCTAGATATGGCAGTCTTTACTTCAAATAATAGTACATCAGAGTACTTCAAAGAAATGTCTTTGTCTCCTTCCATCTAGGCTATTGCAGGTGCCTCCTAAGTGATCTCTCCTTAGCCATCCGTCTCACCACCCTACCCCAGAATGACCTTTCATGTAAATGTTAGGCCTTTCCTTCCAGTGGAAGTTTTAAGGTCACCAGTGATAGTTAGCAGTTAAAAGGTTTTGGCTGAATAGCTTGTTACAAGTTCTGTTTGCACAAGTCATCTGTGTGGGACTTTGGAATTTGGTAGCTCATCAGTGTTGATAATGGTCACAAATACCAGCTCGAGACCAGGAACGTGCCTCCAAAAAACTATATTTTTATAAGTGGTTTTCATTGCTAACCACAATCAGCACTGAATTTACTGTTTTAGGCTTCAAGACTCTTCCTCTGTTCAGAAAACAGAAAAGTGCTTTTACCTTAAGGCCAAAATGTAAATGTGTGACGTGTACTTTTCCCCAGGCAAGTCACTCACTGCAGATGTAATGACAAGCTATCCTTCAGTTTGATAGTTGATCAGTGAACTGGATGTGGAACTGCAGGAAATTTGCAATGTTAGGAAATTAGATAAGCAAGATTATCTCTAAACTTAACCTCTACTTGTTAAAATTATCTACTATTCTGGCCAAAGTTAATGGCCATCAAAATCACTGCAGATGTAATGACAAGCTATCCTTCAGTTTGATAGTTGATCAGTGAACTGGATGTGGAACTGCAGGAAATTTGCAATGTTAGGAAATTAGATAAGCAAGATTATCTGTAAACTTAACCTCTACTTGTTAAAATTATCTACTATTCTGGCCAAAGTTAATGGCCATCAAAATTTGGAAGGAGTATATTCTTAGATTCAATTCATTCCCTCAACATTAATTTAATGAGAGTCTACTAATGTGCAAGGGATGAGGATACAAAGACAAGGAGATTCTGTCCTTGCCCATAGGGCATTTTCAGTCTTTGGTGGAGACCGACCCTAAATAAATGCTTGCCAAAATAGAGCTATAAGCAAAGTATTATGGGAGCACAGAGATTTGGAGAAATCTTTTCAGAAGATTGGACTCTTAGAGTGTATCTTAAAAGGTAAAAACAAGTTTCTGGAGAGAGAACAGGGGCACGGCATTCCAGAAACGGCCAGAGAGCATATATAAAGGCAGAGAGATATAGGATGTATATCCAAACATTTGTTTGGATGTGTTTGGGGAACTGGCTGGAGGGAACATTTCATAGAAAAGTGTAGTGAGAAATGAAGTTAGTAAAAGTATACGCCAATCCCAATCTCCGAATCGCCCAATTGACATAAATACACTAATGTGTATAAAATGGATAACTAATAAGAACCTGCTGTGTAAAAAACTAAATAAAATTCAAAAATAAATAAATAAATAAAAATTAAAAAAAGAAAAAAGTTAGTAAAACTAACTGAGTCCAATGGTACAAAGCTTCGAATACCCTCCTGATGGATTTGAACCCTCCCTCAGGCACCATACCCTCACATATTTTTAAGTAGGAGTGTGACATGGATAAATCTGTCTTTGAAAGCTTACTTGGGAGATAGCCTTGAGTATGGACCAGTATGGAGACAGTCTGTATAGCAGTATGTATAGGGAGAGTATATTAGCTCGGGCTGCTATAACAAATACTATAGGCTGGGTGGCTTAAACAACAGATATTTATTTCTCATAGTGCTGGAGGCTGGAAAGGCCAAAATCAGTTGCTGGCCATTCGATTCCTGGTGAGGGCTCTCTTCCTGGCTTACAGACGACTGCTTTCTCCCTGTGTCCTCACAAGGCAGAGAGAGAGAGAGAGAGAGAGAGAGAGAGGGAGAGAGAGAGAGAGAGAGAGAGGCCCCACCCTCTTGACCTTATACAAAGCCTAAATACATCTCAAAGGCCCCACATCCTAACACCATCACATTGAGGGTTAGAGCCTCAACATGTGACATTTGGGCGGACACAAACATACAGTGCATCACAGAGAGGAATTAGAAGTCTTCTTAGTAATCAAGGAATTAAATAGCAGGGTTAGAATTAAGGCTGAGATAGTCATGGTGGCAGAGATAGCTCTTAGAGATGTTTTGAGGGACAACATTACTAGATCTTAGCTGACTGATTAAACTTGAGGAGGAATAGAACTAAAGAATTAAAACTGTCAGTGTAATGATTAAATACATAGGCGCTAGAGTGACACTCTCTGAGTTCACCCCTCTGTGTGATGTGGGGCTAGGTTTTTAAAGTCTCTGTACCTCAGTTTCCTCATCTGTAGAATGGGAATATTAACTGTACCTACATCATAGAGAAATTGTGAAAGTTAAACATGATAACGGGTATAAAGCACTAAGAACAGTTTTTGCCCTTCAGTAAGACTCTACAAATGTTAGCTAGAGAGTATTTATTACCAACCATAACTCACGATAGTATTCACTAAACTTTCTGAATTGCTTCATTCAACTTGGTAACATTTCAAACCCTAAAGATCAGGATTTGTGTTAAAAGACATTAAATGATTTTCTCCTTTGTGAAAACTTTTTCATGTATTTTTTTTATTTCACATACTTTGTTATCACTGAATAGTCTTAATTTATAATATTTGTTGTTTATCTTCTAGGCTTCAGTGAATAAGACCTAAGAATAACAGATACGAATTTTTATTAAATTTTTTCCAATTTAATATTTTTATCATAGTTACACATTTATATTATTAAAAAAGGTCAATTGTATTTCTTATAAGAAATAGCAGTCTCATGCCTCTTCCCACTCCACCCTTACCCTCACTCCCTGATAACAACTTTTTTTTTTTTAACATCTTTATTGGAGTATAATTGCTTTACTGTGTTGTGTTCGTTTCTGCTGTATAACAAAGTGGATCAGCTATATGTATACATATATCCCCATATCCCCTCCCTCTTAAGCCTCCCTCCCACCATCCCTATCCCACCCTCTAGGTGGTCACAGAGCACTGAGTTGATCTCCCTGTGCTATGCGGCTGCTTCTCACTAGCTATCTATTTTACTTTTGGTAGTGTATATATGTCCGTGCCACTCTCTCACTTCGTCCCAGCTTCCCCTTCCCCCCTGGCCCCCCACCCCTGTGTCCTCAAGTCCATTCTCTATGTCTTTATTCCTGTCCTGCCACTAGATTCATCAAAACGATTTTTTTTTTTTTTTTTTTTTTTTTGCGGTACGCGGGCCTCTCACTGTTGTGGCCTCTTCCGTTGCGGAGCACAGGCTGCAGACGCGCAGGCTCAGCGGCCATGGCTCACAGGCCCAGCCGCTCCACGGCATGCGGGATCCTCCCAGACCGGGGCACGAACCCGTGTCCCCCGCATCGGCAGGCGGACTCTCAATCACTGCATCCCCAGGGAAGCCCCAAAACGATTTCTTTTTTAGATTCCATATATATGTGTTAGCATATGGTATTTGTTTTTCTTTTTCTGACTTACTTCACTCTGTATGACAGACTCTAGGTCCATCCACCTCACTACAAATAACTCAATTTTGTTTCTTTTTATGGCTGAGTAATATTCCATTGCATATATGTGCCACATCTTTATCTATTCATCTGTTGATGGACATTTAGGTTGCTTCCATGTCCTGGCTGTTGTAAATAGTGCTGCAATGAACATTGTGGTGCATGTCTCTTCTTGAATTATGGTTTTCTCAGGGTATATGCCCAGTAGTGGGATTGCTGGGTCATATGGTAGTTCTATTTTTAGTTTTTTAAGGAACCTCCATACTGTTCTCCATAGTGGCTGTATCAATCTACATTTCCACCAATAGTGCAAGAGGGTTCCCTTTTCTCCACACCCTCTCCAGCATTTATTGTTTTGTAGATTTCTTGATGATGACAATTCTGACTGGTGGGAGGTGGTACCTCATTGTGGTTTTGATTTGCATTTCTCTAATGATTAATGATGTTGAGCATTCTTTCATGTGTTTGTTGGCAATCTGTGTATCTTCTTCGGAGAAATGTGTATTTAGGTCTTCCACCTGTTTTTGGATTGTGTTGTTTGTGTTTTTGATATTGAGCTGCATGAGGTGCTTGTATATTTTGGAGATTAATCCTTTGTCAGTTGCTTCATCTGCAAATATTTTCTCCCATTCTGAGGGCTGTCTTTTCATCTTGTTGACGGTTTCCTTTGTTGTGCAAAAGCTTTTAAATTTCATTAGGTCCCATTTGTTTATTTTTGTTTTTATTTCCATTTCTCTAGGAGGTGGGTCAAAAAGGATCTTGCTGTGACTTATGTCATAGAGTATTCTGCCTATGTTTTCCTCTAAGAGTTTAATAGTGTCTGGCCTTACATTTAGGTCTTTAATGCATTTGGAGTTTACTTTTGTGTGTGGTGTTAGGGAGTGTTCTAATTTCATTCTTTTACGTGTAGCTGTCCAGTTTACCCAGCACCACTTATTGAAGAAGCTGTCTTTTCTCCATTGTATGTTCTTGCCTCCTTTCCTGACATTGCTTTATCACTTGATTAAGGTGGAGCCTTAAAGTTTTTCTTCTTTGTAAATAATAATTATTTAGAGGGAGATTATTTATTTATTTTTTCTGTGTTGGGTCTTTGTTTCTGTGCGAGGGCTTTCTCTAGTTGCGGCAAGCGGGGGCCACTCTCCATCGTGGTGCACGGGCCTCTATCGCGGCCTCTCTTGTTGTGGAGCACAAGCTCCAGATGCGCAGGCTCAGTAGTTGTGGCTCACGGGCCCAGTTGCTCTGCGGCATGTGGGATCTTCCCAGACCAGGGCTCGAACCCCTGTACCCTGCACTGGCAGGCGGATTCTCAACCACTGCGCCACCAGGGAAGCCCCCTAGGGGGAGATAATTTGAGATGAGGTAATGAAACTGAGCAGCACCCTGTGGGGCTCCGGGGCACAGAAACCTTTCTGTGTCCTCCATTATTTGTTTGTAGGAACAGACTCCAGCCTCCATGACCTTCCCTGAGTCCCAAAGGGCAGGTTCGAACAGTTGCTAATCAGGGAAGGGAGGGGATGCAAGACAAGGGAGGAGCAGCAAAGAAACAATAGTGCATTCTTGGGGCAAGTTCCTGGTTCTGCCTCAAGGTATACACATAACAATATCTTGGAGCTCTTTACAGAACTAAAACTCCCCAGCAAATGGAGTTAGCATTCTTCATTCCAGAGAAGACCACCTGAGGCCAGATTAAAGGAACCAGAGAAGCTCATCAGGAGATTACCTGAGGGCTTCCCTGGTGGCGCAGTGGTTGAGAGTCCACCTGCCGATGCAGGGGACACAGGTTCGTGCCTGGTCTGGGAAGATCCCACATGCCGCTAAGCCTGCGCATCCGGAGCCTCTGCTCCGCAACGGGAGAGGCCGCAACAGTGAGGCCCGCTTACAGCAAAAAAAAAAAAAAAAAAAAAAAAATAGAGATTACCTGAGACCAGATTAAAGGCGTACAGGCCCTGCACACACTCAAATCTTATCAGCCACCCTGCCCTTGAACCATTGCTATAAAACTCCTCACCAAATCCTCCCAGGTTGGGACATGCAGTTTTCCAGTCATGAGCCCTCTGTGCCCCGCTTTGCCTGGCAAAGCAATAAAGCTATTCTTTTCTACTTCACCCAAAACTCTGTCTCCGAGATTCGATTTGGCACTGGTGCACAGGAGCTGAGATTTTGGCATTAATAACTCTCCCACCTCTCATGACAAACTCTCCATTTATTCATTTTTAAAAATCAGTATGGACACATATTTTTAAATTTTATTCAACTAATTCACTATTTTGATACTTAAATTGTCTCCCATTTGGTCAATGGAGCCCCTTCAACATAGCTTCTGTGTTCTTTTGACATGTCCACATCATGTTTTGAGGACTTTTTGGGGACAAAAAGACTCATCTTGTTCTCTCCCTGCCTCAGCACTAAAATCAATCACTTCCCTAAAGGGTGCTGATTTAGTGGAGAGTGGTTTTAGAAACTAAGATTTGAGTTCTATGTGTACCCACTGCTTTTGTTGGAGGTCACTCTCCCAGACTCTCTCAGTGGACAAGCACACATGGTATGTTTGATTGTGCATGTATGTATATATATACATGTATGCACATATCTATTTGAAAATGATGAGTTTACCTCATTATCTTCAATTCTAGTCAAACCCACAGGGATCCTTCTAGTTTTTTCCCTTTCCAACTTGTAACTCCTTCAGGAATGAGAAACCAGGCTCCCATTATCCTCTCTCTTTCTCTCTCTCTCTCTCTCTCTCTCTATATATATATATATATTTTTTTTTTTTTTTGCGGTACGTGGGCCTCTCACTGTTGTGGCCTCTCCCGTCGCGGAGCACAGGCTCCGGACGCACAGGCTCAGCGGCCATGGCTCACGGGCCCAGCCACTCCGTGGCATGTGGGATCCTCCCGGACTGGGGCACGAACCCGTGTCCCCTGCATCAGCAGGCGGACTCTCAACCACTGCGCCACCAGGGAAGCCCTATCCTTAATATATTTACTTATCTGATCAATCTCTGTGTGTGTTACCAATTTTCCATTGCCACTCTTCCCCCTGCAGGTGCCCTCTTCAGCCCACTGGGGCTCCGACACCCCACATCCAGGCTCTTATCTCTGCTGATGCCCCCATGGGTGCCCTCCTCACCCCTCTGGCGGCCTGAGAGCCTGCACGAGCACCCCCCCACCTGCTCCAACTCTAACACCCCATACCAGTGGCCCTACCCCTCTACACCCCTGTGGACACCACCCTTGTTTGTCCCAGCTAATAGCTCTTAGACTGAATTGTTCCAGAAGGAAAGGAAAAAGGGCAGCATAAACTTTGTGCATTTTCTCAGGTCATTTTGCTGGTGCTACTTCTAGTGTCTCCAGTCATGAGATTTTACCTAAGTTGACTGGTCAGAAGAACTTGGCGGCACACCCTGACGTGTGGCCAAGCTGCAGGCTGCAGCAGACAGGGATTCTTGCTTTCCAGCAGTCCCGAGCAGTGAGTAATTGGATAGGTCCTCCTTTTACTTCTAATGAGCAGTAAGTTACTGGTAATGGGTAAGAAGAGGGTTATTTAACTAACAGTTTCAGGTCTTGTTCTAAAGTTTCTTTGTAGCTAACTAGGTTTCCATTTCAAATTCACTTAGGTATGAGATTGGAATTAGGCTTCATATTGAGCTTCCTTGTTGGTCCCATGTTAGCCTTCTTCTCAATGGTTCTAGGGTATGGTACAGAAATATGCCATTTCTACAAGAGATTAATATAATATAATGTAATGTAATGTAATATATAATGTAATGTAATGTAATATAATGTAATGTAATATACTATAATATAATATAATAAATATAATATAATTAATATAGGACATTTGGGGCTTTGCACACACTGTTGCCATTTCCTTCTGTTGACAGAGGAAATTCCACCCACACTGTGCACAGTCCCTTGAATATATATGACTGTGATCATATTTGACTTTTTCGCCTCTGTTTTGAAGAAACAGTCAGGAGCTGTGGAGTATGTTTTTCCCTTTATTTTCTAGGTAAAGCAGTGGGCATTTATAAGCTTTGACATTTCATAGCAATGAGTTTTGCTAAAACTGCCTTTTTGATATAAGAAAGGCACTTGCTGTCTTCAGGCTCTGATGGGAACTATTCTTGTAGCCTATCCTGGTTGCCTTCCAGAATGAGGACAGATAAGGCACCCTCTGGATTCACTAGCAGTTGTCCCGGTTCAGACTAAATCTTGCATTGCCTAGCAGGAGAAACTTACCCTGGCTTTTCTTTTCCCTCTGTTTTCCCCTCCTGGCTGTTTCTGTGGTCCCTCAGAGTGTGGATGAATGTCCTACAATTCCTTTAGACAGAGAAATAAAAACTAGGAGTCCAGACAGAGGTGGTATCATATCATGGGAGCTCTGGAAATGAAATCAGGAGATTTGCGGTTCAGTCTTTGCCTCTGTGGCTAAAAAGTTCTGTAGAGGGCCTCCCTGGTGGTGCAGTGGTTGAGAGCCTGCCGATGCAGGGGACACGGGTTCGTGCCCCGGTCCAGGAAGATCCCACATGCCACGGAGCGGCTGGGCCTGTGAGCCATGGCCGCTGAGCCTGCGCGTCCGGAGCCTGTGCTCTGCAACGGGAGAGGCCACAACAGTGAGAGGCTCACGTACCGCAAAAAAAAAAAAAAAAAGTTCTGTAGAATGTTTGGAAGCTTCTTAAGCAATTTAGGCCAGCTAAGGGGATGAGACTAGATCAGCAGTTTCTAATTGGCACTTTGTAGATACCCAGGGACTGTAGGTCACTCAGAGCTGCTTCCAGGGTTCATGGTAGCAGTTTTGGGGAACTGGGGTGATAGTCACTGAGAAGGATGTAAAGTGGGCTGTGCTGTGATAATCTCCATTGTCTTTCACTTAGAGCAGCAGCAGCTCAACTTTCATATATATTACACCTTAGTTGTACTTGAAGGATTTTTTTTTTTGAAGAAAGCATTCTCGTAAAATAAAACAAGAGCAAATCAAATAAAACTTATGAGACTCTCAAAGTCCCCTTTAGCACCACATATTTAGTGGTCTCCTATGACGTTTATGCATCTTACATGCTGGTTCACTTGTTCTCTGAGATGAGCCCCATCTGTATCAATCTGGGAGAGAAATTCCATCTGTACTCTGACGAAGGGCAGCAGAGCCCTGCAGGACATGAAATCTGCTGGCTTGGACTTTGTTCGAACAGGTATGAGGATGAGAAGAGGTGGAAGAAGCAAAGGAAATGGGGTTTTGCATGTCACTAGTTCAACTCCTCCAGCCTTTTCTGTTAAGTGAGGGAAGCTCCCCGATCTCTGTAGGGCAGCAGCAGTGCCCAGGACCCCACATTTTTTGGGGTGCGTTTGTGAGAAGTAGTGTGGCAGCAACAGTGGGGAGAAACTCAGCAGGGGGCCCAGATGCTGCCCTTCCTAGTCTCTGAGCTATCTGATCAGGACAAAGGGAGCCAACTCCCCGAAACGAGCTAGCCCGCAATTTAGTTATTTACCCGGTTAGTCGTGGGGCACTCTTGAGCTCTTCTCCCACCCAGCACTGTGTACATTTACCTCAAGAATGTGCTCTTTGGGCTGGTGGTGGTTGAGATTGAGTGACATCTTTCTCTGATGCAGAATAACTGTCTGGAGAGTTATTTGTGGGGTGGAGGTAGGAGAGAGCAAGGAGAGTAAGAGCGGTACACCAAATATTCAATGTTATAAAACCTTCAGTGATTTATCTAAAATTACTGCGTATTGAATCTACTAGGGGCCATATACATCTTTTACTTTTTGTATAAAACTCGGTCTTCAAATAATTTAAGACCAACACCATGTTAAGAGAAAAAAGAGAATTAGATAACTGTCTTTCTTACACAAAGGATTATTTAAAAAATAATGAAAAGCTGTTCCTCTAAGCCCTCTTAGAACACATGGAAAAATTCAGAATAGTATAAGAACCTCTTGAGTACACTTCCTTCTCTGGAAATCAGAGACCTGAGCTGAGGGGTTTGAGGTAGCGCTGCTTAGAGGCCACTGCCTGGATGAGGTAACGCCGGATCCATGGTTTCCAGACTTATTAAATTCATGGAATATTAAAATAAACATGTGAATCAATTGTGATGATTAATTTTATGTGCTAACTGGCCTTGGCTTTTGTGCCCAGTTGTTTCAACACCAGTCTAGATGTTGCTGTGAAAATATTTTTTAGATATGATTAATATTTGAGTCAGTAGACTTTGTACACAGCAGATTATGCTCCATAACTCCCTAATGTGGGTGGGCCTCACCCAATCAGTTGAAGGCCTTAAGAGAAAAGACTAAGTTTCCCTGAAGCGGAAGGGATTCTGCCTCCAGACTGCTTTTAGGTCCAAGACTGCAACATCAACTCTTGCCAGAGTTTCCAGCCTGCAGCACCCACAATTGAGTAAGCCGATTCCCTAAAATCAATGAACCTCTTCCCCACCCCATCTCTCTGTCCACCTACCTACCTACCAACCTACCTATCTACCTATCCGTATTGGTTTTGTTTCTCTGCAGAGCTCTGAATAATGCACCAACATAAGATTGTGGTTTTAATTTTTACCAATAAGGACTCAAAACCAAACAAATAAATAAAAATGAAAACCAATCATCTACTGTTATCACTTCATGAAGGAAAGAACAATTTTCTGCTCCCATAATAGGAAAGAAGTAATCTCAGAATAAAGGAGTTCTACTAATTGAAGAAGTCATGTCCTACCAAACAGCTTACTGCACTGACTTTACATTTTTCATTTTCCATTCACAGGTGGAAATGTCTGAGCCAGTCTTTAGGACTTGTGCTCGGGGTGACCCAGCTTCTGATTGTGTGGGAGAACAGCCCCACTGTCACTCCTAAGAGAACAGTCTCCCCAAATACTTCTCCCTGATAAGAGAATGTGGGAAAGTGATGAGGTGTCAAGACTTACTGTCCTTTTCTCCTTTCCACAAACAGTACCTAGAGAATTGTAGAGTTGTTTATGAGCCATGTTCATTCTGCCGTCTCTTCTTTTTTTTCAGATGGTCATAGAAACATCTTGTTGTAAAAGCACCTCACTGTTTCTTCTTAATGAAACCACACTTCCTTTATGTCCTTTCAGCTCAGTTCTGCTGTTCATGCAGAGGCCGAGGAAGTTTTCCCTTGCAAGTTTCTTAAAATTCATTATCCTAAGAGTGTAAGAGCTGGAAGTTCCCCTAAAGATCACAATGTTCAAGTCTACTTTTGACAGGCGAGATAACAGAGGCTAAGAAAGGTGGAGTGGAGACCAGGAGTGGCAGAGGAGGGTTAGACCCCAAGTTCCCGAATTTCAGTAGAGCAATGGCCTTGCTCATTAAAACTTCCTCTTCTGCCGTCATCACTTTCATTTCAGTTGACTCTTTCCCCCAGAAGAGCCCTTCTCCTTTTACCTCTCCTTTTCTTTGCTTTGATGTTACAGATCTGAAACTCAGTGTTTAGCTATGCCCTGGCTTTCTTCCACGTTCTGTGTACGGATGGCCTCTCATAAACCTCCTTTTATCTAGGTTTCGCATTTCCCCACCTTCCTCTGCTGAAGCTTGATACCAACTGACCTATAAGGGCTTGCCCTTCAAAACAGCCTTAGTCAACTCTTGCCTGTAAGGTCAATTACTGAGAGGACAAGTGAAAATAATTGCTTGGAAATTATTGCTTAAATTAAAGCTACAGAATTCATTTTGTTTCCTACATACTATGTATAGGATCTTTTCAAATTTCTCATTTTCCACACACTTGAAATTTTATCTATTGGGTAGGGTTTTGTGAATTTTTTTTTTTTTTTTTTTGGTACGCAGGCCTCTCACTGTTGTGGCCTCTCCCGTTGCGGAGCACAGGCTCCGGACGCGCAGGCTCAGCGGCCATGGCCCACGGGCCCAGCCGCTCTGCGGCATGTGGGATCCTCCCAGACCGGGGCACGAACCCGTGTCCCCTGAATCGGCAGGCGGACTCTCAACCATTGCGCCACCAGGGAAGCCCAGTTTTGTGAATTTTTGAGCCACAAATTTATCTGAGTTTCAGATTCTGATTTATTTTCAGTAGTGCTCTCAGTTTAGTTTACTCCAATTGCAAAAATACTCCATCTCTGTAGGTATTTACAGTAACAAAACCTGAATGCAAATTTAGAGAAATTCAATCAATGGTGAGTCATGGGTGCCAATCTCCACCTCATCTAAACAGTCTGGCAACCCTTCCAGTTGTAGCCAGGACTTTTCTCATTCCTCAAGAAGCAGCTATTCACCCCTTCCCTTGAGCTTCTGACCCCATCATCTTTTCCTTTTCTTTCATAGAGAATAGAAACAGCCACGTAGGCACTTTCTCAACTTACCCTCCAACGAATCTCCTTCAAATACTTTCATCTGCAGTTTTACCGTCTGTCCAATATCAAAGCCTGAGATGATCCTTGGCCTCTTCAAAGACAATTCATTCTAGGTGTGCCACATTGTTCTGCCTCTTCAGTGCTTTACTCCTTTGATTACTGCAGCCTCTCCATCTTTAGCCTTTCCACTAGATCTGTCTTCTCAGTATTTACTCATGTTTAAGTATTGATACTCCCCAACTTGAAACAAAACAAAAACCTTGGACCCACCATCCTGACTTCCTCAACTTTATTTTATGGTTAGACTTTTTAGAGCTCATACCCCAAATCCACTATCCTACTTGCCCACACACACTTCAAATCATTATGATCTACTTTTGCTCCCATAGTTCCAGTAAAACTATTCTCATTGAATTCCTAGTTGCTAAATCCAGTGGACCTTTTTCAATCCTTATTTAATTGCTGGGCAGAATCCTTTTCAGTTGGCCAATATAGCTCTGTTGGCTTTTATATCTCTTAGACCCAAAGCCTACAGGGTTTGTTAAGAGTTCCTGGAACACAATCTCAATTTGATGAAATAATTAAAATGGAAAATAGGTGGGAACCCAATGGTGAAGTCTTTTAATGCTGAGCTGTGAGGATTGATTTTTATTCTCTAGGCAGTGGTAATCTATAAAAGGCTGAGAAAGGAAGTACAATAGTAATATCACATCTTTTGGAAGTAAACTCTGGGGCAGCAGATGGTTTGGAGCAGTGGTTTGCAAAGTGCTGTGTAAAAAAGCAGGATCAGCGGCACCTGGGACTTCGTTAGATGAAATTCTTGGGTCCCACCCTGATCTACTGATTCAGAAACTCTGGATGTGCAGCCACGTGACGTATGTTTCATGAAGCTCAAAGTTAGAGAACTACTGGTTTGGAGGAGAAACAGAGACAGAATAAGTACTAGTCATCAAAGGCCTAAAATAGAGTCACAATGTTGTGGAGAATGGGGTATGTGAAGAGAATGTGCAGTATTCAGTCACTGGATGAGGGCCTTAGACATTTTTTTTTTGTAACTACTGACATAGAGAACATGCAATCCTGGTGCTGCCTCTGAAGTCTTATTCACTCCTTCATTCAACATATGCTTACTGTGCCGGGGTCATTTCGTATGACCAGGGAGAACACAGGCCAAGCTCAGAGCTAAAGTTATGATCATCACTGGTTTGTATTAGATCACTTCCTGCAAGATCCTTGTAGATACAAACTGTGAGCACTTACAGTAATTCGTGGAGGACAGAGAGAAGTGCTCCAAAGTCACCCCACCAATGAACAATGAACACTTTTAACAGGAAAACAGGGCTTCCCTGGTGGCGCAGTGGTTGAGAATCTGCCTGCCGATGCAGGGGACATGGGTTCGAGCCCTGGTCTGGGAAGATCCCACATGCCGCGGAGCAACTAGCCCCGTGAGCCACAATTACTGAGCCAGCCTGCGCGTCTGGAGCCTGTGTTCCACAACAAGAGAGGCCACGATAGTGAGAGGCCCGCGCACCGCGATGAAGAGTGGCCCCCGCTTGCCGCAACTAGAGAAAGCCCTCGCACAGAGACGGAGACCCAGCACAGCCAAAAATAAAATAAATTAATTAATTAAAAAAAAAAAAGAATCCGCCTGCCAATGCAGGGGACACGGGTTTGAGCCCTGGTCCGGGAAGATCCCACATGCCGCGGAGCAACTAAGCCCACGAGTCACAACTACTGAGCCTGTGCTCTAGAGGCTGCGAGCCACAACCACTGAAGCCCACGCACCTAGAGCCTGTGATCCGCAACAAGAGAAGCCACTGCAATGAGAAGCCCGTGCACCACAATGAAGAGTAGCCCCCACTTGCCGCAACTAGAGAAAGCCCTCGCACAGAAACGAAGAGCCAACACAGCCATAAATAAAATTTTTTTAAAAAAGGCAAAATTCCTTTAAACAAAACAAAACAAAACAGGAAAACAGACATCTACATTACCAAAAGATTTAATTTCTCTTTAGAACCTTCGCATCAGTTTCAGCTAACCCAAGGCAGACCATGTGGTCCTGAGGGATAGTTCAGCTATGTGGTGGCTCTCAGCAGTTCACTTTTAGAAACCAATTCTGTAAGATCTCAGAGCGGGAGAGCACTGAAATGAGGTGTAACAAGGTTCTCAGTTGCAAGCCAGAGAAGGCAACTGGTTGATTTAGGCTGAAAAGGAATTTATTCAATGGGTAGAGATTGCCCAGGAAGCTTGGAAACCAGGCAGCAACAAAGGTGATTCATCGGCTAATAGGTTCATGGCCAAATTCTCAGAGCAATGGCTACTCAACACCAGATGCTAGGAGCTTACCTGTTGTCCCCATTGGCTATACCAGATGTTTCCCCTAGTGATAGTTAGACGCTGCTGCTCTCAGCGTGGATCCTCTCCTACCCAGTTTCTTTGCTTCGCCAATTAGGGTGCAGTGTCCAAGTTGCAAGGGAGGTTGGGTGAAGTTTTTGCTTCCACAGGTAAAAGTGGTCTGTGCCATTTGAACACTGGAATGGGATTCAGATGCAGAGCACATGTCGCCCCTACCCCTCCAAAGAAAAATACACTGATGTAAACTTGCAAGTCGTGTGGAACTTTACAAGGGATCTAAGACATCATCTAGATCAGATTCCAAAGATAAAACCTTTTAAAACCTTTTAATTAATAATTTAGAACACCAATATATAAATGATTTAAAAGGCGTTCTGCCTGCAGCTCCCCCTCCTTTCTATTCATCCTATTCACACCTACTTACCAGTCTCTAAGACACCTACAAAGAATTCTGGGTCCTGTAATGACATTTAAAAATGAGGGCGAACAAATCATTTTACAAGTACTTTGAAAATTCTTGAGAAGGCTCAGAACCTGTGCAGGAACAAAGATGATGAAGCAGAAGGCTTACATTTTACCAACTGTTGGCTCTAGCTTGTGAATTCAGGCTTAGAAAAATTTAAGTGATTAATTTCCCTTAACGTCACAAAGCAGTTAAAGCTAAATAGGAGAACAACTTCATTTGTGGTCTGGCGCTCTTTCCAGTACTTTCTCCAAACCAGACTCTCTTGGTCTTCATTGCCTCTTCTGGAAAACAAAGTGGTCTTAGACTGTTAGACTTTGAAGAGACCTTCAAGGACGATCAGTATTCTTTGCAACCCATTAAATGTTTCAATGCTCAAACATCCCTTATTTTGTAATCTTCCTCTTATCTCTTGAACAACTGTTTCCTAGTTTCAATTATTACCACAAGGTATATAAATTACTTTAAAAATCATTTGTGGGAAAAATGATAATTAAAAACAAAATTCAGATTCATAGTGCTAACCATGAGTAATTTTGAATACTTTATTATTTTAATACCCTTTTAAAGGCCAACTTAAAAATATTCACAACAGCTTTATTCATATAACCTTAAACTGGAAACAACTCAAAAGTCCATCAACAGGATGAATGGCTAAACAAATTATAATACACACCAAAGACTAGTCAGCTAAAAAAGAGGGAATGAACTACTGAACCCTGCATTAATATAGATGAATTTCAGAGCAGCTGGCTGAGTGAAAAAAGCCAGAAGCAAATGAGCACATCCTGTAGAATAATATTTATGTCAAGTTCTAAGTCAGGCAAATGCAAATTACGGTGATAGAGATCAGAACAGTGGAAAGGAAATGGAGAGTGAAGAGATTAGAAAGGGGCCCAAAGAGGGGATGGTTACATAGTTGTATACACTTATTAAAACTCAAACAACACACTTAAAATCTGTGTATTTATTGTATGTAAAAAGTACACTCCAAATTAAAAAGTTGTATAGACATCTAGAAAGCCACAGGAATCTTATTTTCTGCTTCTGAACTCCTGGGACAGAGGGAATATTAAGTATCAAAGAAAGATTCTCACAAAAAATTAAGAAATTGTTAGATAACAATTCTAAGTATAGACTCCCTAATCGTGAAAAACAAAACTTTTCATTTGGGTCAATAATTTAAAGAAAATATACGGACACAAAAATATCCACTGAAGCTAGCAGATAATAAAATATTTATTTTATTGTTGTAAAATTAAAAATAGTAGACAAGCATATGTAGTTACAGTTCCAAAGCAGAGCAATACAAATATATAAATTATTGCAGTTTTAAAAGGAAAATATAACAGCCAAGTAATGTCTAAATAAACTTTTTTGAAACCAACTTGGTTTTCATCACTGCAGCTTCATTTTCTTTTCTCAAAGGTCTTAGACAATTTTGTACGAATTTCTACTCAAGTTTAAAGCAACATTAACACACACACAAATTGTAAAAGTATGAATGGCATTTAACAGAAGTCACTACTGAACACTTCCTAAAATGCCTCTTTTGGAGGCAGTAGAATGGAAATAAACATTCTACACGTTTGAAAGAAGAAACACACATTTACTAAAATTCCCTTTGCTTTCTGTGCAGTTGAGGGAAGTTCAACTAACACTTTTTCTGAAGAGAGGGTGGAGGGCAATACTCATCTTCATGATTTTTAAACTTTTTAATTTGGTAGGATTAAAATTGCAGACTAATTCAACATCACTGAAATGCATTAGTAATCTGGATTATTTTAAACTAAAAAGAATAGGAAAAGCATATGTTACAAACTAGGTGCTCAAGAAATCTCAACGCTAGAGACTTGCTATGATATGGTTCATAGCAAGGTGACCAAGCTGCTTAATAGGTTAGACTACATTATCATAAGGGCAGTTATGAAAGGATGAAGTGAATGAAAATACTTAAGACGCTGGACAGAACCTTGTTATTCCAAGCACAGTAGTACAGCCCCCCTCCAAGATACCTTTACTTGTGCCAGAGCCTTATTACCTTATTATTTTGGTAATAAACTCTCTCCCACCCCACCACCACAAATTTCCTCAAATAATTATTTCCACCAACCTAAAGTTAAAAATGCAATTGAACACTGAAATGAAATCAATTATCTTTGCTTTTCAGCCACATCTGAACAAAAGATATTTTTAAAAAATCTATTTGTAGAGTACTAAACTTTTTATTAAGTACTTAAAATTACTCACATATCTTACTTTAGCATAAAAATAACACTACAAGAACTTTACACTGTACCATTTGAAAATTTTTTATGTCACGTAACTTAATTTTATGGTCACTAACCTGAACCTCCTACTAAGCTACACAAATAATTTCTTTAAAAGTTCCTACTGAGGTTTTGAGCATATACATTTTGTACTACATTTTACAACATTAATAACACTAGCAGATTTCTTCCAAAACAAAACAAAATAAAGCCAAAACTGGTAAACATTAACACATTCATCCCAAAATATTAAAAAAAAAACCCAAAATGCGGCAAAAACTGACTGAAAGCCTCAACATTGTAAACACCTAGGTAAAAAAAATATATAAACAAAAAAGAATGAACTTTAAACCATTTTCAGTGGTAAAGAATACAGTAAAATAAAAAACCCGAGGAATCTCAAGATGCTTGTCAAGATGCCAACAACAAAAGAATATATTTTGACTATATTTCTGAAATCACTTTCCAACATGAATTTCTTGTAAAAACAATCCTCAAATGCATATAAAAATGGGCACTTTGTGGTGAAATGAACATATAATTTGAAAAACTAACAACATTTCTCTGCTCCAACACTGTGTGTAAGCAACTACATAATAGAAAGAAACACTATCCTGCTGCCTGCATGCATCATCTATTATTGGTCTCTTAAGTGCATGCCTTTAAGAAAAAAAAGACTAATTTGGATACTAAATACTAGGATCAAAGGATAATAATCGCAAAGTAAATACGTTTTTAGCTTAAATAAAAGGCTGCAAGCATTTTAAATCTTTAAAGAGAACAATCTTGTGTGGTCAGAATAACTTTAAACAACAGATGTTTTAAACTTAATTCAACTTGTCTAATTATGAAATCTAAAGTGAAAAAAATATTAGACTTATTTCACTCCCTTTAGTCACATAAGCTGTGAAGATGACAATAATGGCTGATTAGCAGTCTCTTTTTTTACCATTTTTGAAACTAAAGGTATATGTGAGGTTTTCTTCTAAACTTCCTCAAAAAGTACTAACAACTCTGCAGAAAAATAGCCAAGCATGGTAACCAATATTTGCGGTATTTCATGTTCTCTGAAAACTCAACCCTATCCCTTACCCTTATTTTAGCATATACAATAATTGAATATTCAAGAAAACTAACATAGGAATATAAAATAAGTTTACCAAATATTTGGATAAACTGCTGTGCAAAATACTTTTTTCAAAAATTTTTTTTAACTAGGATATCCTTCCAAATTAAGTACTAGTGCGAGTACCAGCACCACAGGTATTTTTTAAGAGCACCTTGCCTTTGAAGGGCTTAAGTAAGAAATATCTAAATGGAATAAATTAGACTCCTCAATTAAGACCTTGGTATATACGCCCCCATGCAATTGTGCCAAACTCATTAGTAATGCTATAAATTCGCCAGAAACTCTAAGAAATAAGCAAACACTTTCTTTGGATAACACTGTTATATTTGGGACTGCACCATATGGCTCATGTTCTGGCAACAAGCTACTACTTACATCAAAGGCAACACATCCCAAACTTTTACGACTGTCCCTAAGTGACCTAAATAGAACCACAAATGTGTAGAAGCACCCTGGCTGGGAAGATTCTTAATGAATTATGTCAAAAAAGAGTAAAGTCAAATTTGAAAATCTGACCATAACAACGAAGCACTGAGATACTTATCGGCTTCATCAGGAAATGTCTTTATTCAACTTATAGTTGTTTATAGATTTTGATATTGCACACATTCAATTAAAGCTTATCACAACTAAGGCAATGCATTCCCACTCCCTGGATTTTTTTTTTTTTTTTTTTTTTGTGGTACGCAGGCCTGTCACCGCTGTGGCCTCTCCCGTTGCAGAGCACAGGCTCCGGACGCGCAGGCTCAGCGGCCATGGCTCACGGGCCCAGCCACTCCGCGGCATGTGGGATCTTCCTGGACCGGGGCACGAACCCGTGTCCCCTGCATTGGTAGGCAGACTATCAACCACTGTGCCACCAGGAAAGCCCCCACTCCCTGGATTTTAAATTCATTCTGGGTGACTCAAAGGATTGAGAGAAGTTGAAAACATCTTTCAAAAGCTCCCTCCGAAAAGCAGTTATGTCATATTTCAAAGAAAACAAAATCAGTGAGATATCAATTGATATCCTCAGGCAAATTTAACACATTTTAGCGTTACAAAAAGTTGTTTTCTACTAGATTGAGGTGTTTCTTTGCTTAGTCAAATACTCTTTGTGTTCAAGACTAAAATCTGACCCAAACCAGGGCAGGCTGCCAAATTTAAGGCAGAAGTTATTCATATCTTTATGTGTGAAACTGCCAAGTTAATGGGCTTTTCTGTGGATTCTTTCAAGCAAAGGATCTTACCTCATAAATACATTCTAAGTACTAGTTGAAAACAGAATTTAGAGCCCATTTTAATTCTGCATTGGTTATAGCTTTTACTATATTATTTGAAAACTTATCTAGCTGTTTGAGACAAACTATTTGTTCAGAATTCTTTGGAAACATGATAGGCAATAAGAGTATCCTCTTAAAAATGGACTTTTTTTTTGAATTAAGAGTTCTGTTTTTCTGTGACTAGCAATCTTCTCTTTTCCTTTAGATTCTAAAGTTTAGAAAATGCTTTCTTTGGGCACTACTTTCAGTGATGTTGATAACAGAATTTGGACAGTTGAAGGATTCTTGAACTTTTATCTTAAGTGGTACACAAAATGATTTTAATTTTTTTCAAAGATAGGACAACAATTTCATGGCATATTATATTTGAAGATAGACATTACATTTGACTTGGAAGTGAGACTTTACTTAAATTCTGTCCAAATCTAACACATCAAAGTCATTAGGATGAAAGTAATAATGACGTAGAATAGGCTTTTACTTCTATGGAGACAAGCTGACATACAGAAACTAGATTAGCATTTTCTTCTTGGACTCATAACTGTTTTTGTTAGAAAAAAATAATGTCTTTTATTTTCCTGTATACTTGCTTTAAAAAGTTATTAATTCCTCTTTCATAAGAGTTATTAGAAGTCAAAACAATTCAACTAGATAGATTTCTATGCCAAAATACATTTATCTTTGGAAAATAAGATAACAGCTGTAAAAACATTATTAAGAGAATAAAATGCAGTGATCTGAAATATGGGTAACATTCACACATGAAAGTGTAAATATAATATACAGAGCCATTCAAATACACATTTATAAACAGAATGAAAAGGTACCTAAAATACTATTTTTATATATAAAATTTTCATATTAAAATATTGCTCAATAAATAAGAGGTGGTATTATGAATTCCATTTACCTCTTAAATGTTATCTTTAGTAGTTTAGACTAACCTAAGAACTTTGTTAACCTTCTGTTGTTCTGACAGGTGAATTACATTAAACCATGTTTAACAAAGTCACACTCTAACAGTATATTTAAGTAGTCACATATGGTAAAAGTTAGGGAGGGCTGTTTAGTAATTATGGGAAAAAAGATTTCCCAAATGAACCAAAATGATTAACCCTAGAAGACTAGGGTGTAATGATCTGCTTTATTTGACAAAGATGTTAAACACTGCCTTAAGTTTTGCAAATTTAATGACCATAAAATAATTGACCATAACTTTCTTCAACTTCTTCAAAGTGTGCATGCCCGGCAGGCCAAAAAAATGGCAGGCCATAGGAAGGACGTGTAAGTTTAGAGTTCAGTTGTTTATGGGTAGGTGTGACTTCATTCCCGTTCGTCCCATTTGCAGACACGGTAACTTAGAATAGTTCTTGAGAAGCTGTTCGATGGCAATGTGGCGGACATGGAGCTCTGAGGCCAAAGAATCTTTTTCTTGCACTTGGTGGGCTAACTCTTCAAAAACTTCTGTAAAGATTTAAAAAGTAGTTCCATTTTTAGTACACAGAAAGCTAATCTATGATTTATATTTCAAGTACTTTAATTAAAATGAATGCACTGGGCAAATGTTTGCAATGAAAGTAGTTTGAAACCAAGGAAACGGTTGTGTTTTGATCATCCTAGGAAGTTGTATGCTTTGCATAGCCAACTGGAATACTGTTTTTCTTTTCTCCATCAAATGAAACTTGAGAGTCAAGCAATGACTTAGAGATGCATAGCAGAAATGGCAGTTACAGCTACCTCTGAGATACTTTTCTCAATCTGAACAGATAAACAGGTTCAATCAATTTCTAATATGACTTATGGACAGTAAAGTGCCCATTAATACCCAGGTCTGGAACCCCCCCAAGAGGCTTTGGAATCAGACTACCGGAGTTTTGAATCCTTGTTCTGACTCTCACGAGTCTCAGGCAAGTAACTTAAACTATGTTTTTTTTTTTTTTTTAGTAATTTATTTGTTTTTGGGTCTTCGTTGCTGTGCGCGGGCTTTCTCTAGTTGCGGTGAGCGCTTCGTTGCAGTGCTCGGGCTTCTCATTGCAGTGGCTTCTCGTTGCGGAGTGCGGCTCTAGGCGCACGGGCTTCAGTAGTTGTGGCTCGTGGGCTCAGTAGTTGTGGCTTGCGGGCTCTAGAGTGCAGGCTCAGTAGTTGTGGCGCACGGGCTTAGCTGCTCTGTGGCATGTGGGATCTTTCCGGACCAGGGCTCGAACCCATGTCCCCTGCAATGGCAGGTGGATTCTTAACCACTGCGCCACCAGGGAAGTCCTAAACTATGTTTTAATTTCTTCTTATATATAACCTCGATAATGAAAGTAAGCACCTCACAGGTTTATTGTGAGTATTAAATAAGATCATACTTGTACTTACCGCAGAATAAGTACGTGATAAATATAAGGTGCTATTATTATTATCTTATTATTCTGAGAGGGTGTGTGGTCAAGAAAGACTACTAGCTTTGGAGTTAAAGACAGGGGTTATAATCCTTAATCTGTTACTGACTGAAAGCATGATCTAAGCAACTAAAGCAACTGCAAGCAACTTAATGTCTCTGAAGCACAGTTAGTTTCCTCACCTAAATGGAAATCAATTGCAGGAAAAAAAAAAAAAAAAGAAACAGTTGGGGAATTTGAACACTGTTTCAGCATCCTATTTGATGATGTTAACAAATTACTAGCCATTTTTTTTTAAAGATGTGATAGAGGTTGTGATTGCCTAAAAAATGATGTTATTTTTTTGAGAAAATCCTACACTATTTACGGACAAAACAAAATGTTGTCTGGGATTTGTTTTAAAATAATCCATGCCGGAGGTAGGGGTGGGTCGAGGGGAATGGGTGCACGCAGAGATGAAGGAAAATTAGCTATGCTTTTGATTATAGTTGAAACTGGGAAAGATGGGTCAACGGTTCCACTATACTATTCTGATTACTTTTGTGTTTAGAAAATTTAATAATAATTAAGAAAAAACGGGGCCAATACCACCTGCCCTAAAAGAACTGCTAAGGAGCACACGTGCACAGTGCCTGGTACAATAGTAGGTAGTCAAAAACATGTTAGTAAGAGGTAGAGATTAAGTTGTCTCCGTTTTCACCTAAAAAAGAAACTATTTCACCTGCAGTTCATAAAGAATAATAATAAGAATTCTTTTTGCTCTGGAAACTCGAGCAGGTTCTAATCCCATAATTTAAATGCAGATGAAGCTAACAGGGGATTTTCTGTATCAAAATTTGCACATGTAATAAGCACTGACACTGAGTCTTTACCCTGTATTTGTTGTCGGAGCTCTGCATTCAGTTGCTTTACCTCACCAAGAGTCATCGAATTCACTGAAACATGAAAACATATTCATTATTACCATGACAACCTGGGAAAAGAAGTTATCTACACCACCAACACAATATCCTATTTAAAAGAAATATTTGCACTTATCTTCCCACATAACATTCTGCAGGGCCCCAAGATTCATTCATTAACTCCTAAAGTGTTGAGTTTTCAAGTTCTGACCACAACCCACAGTAAGAAACATTTCACTCCCAGTCTACCTCCACCTGTAATAAAACGTTCACTGAAAAACTCTTAGCATTAGGTCCAATGGATTCTGCTATTTCTCATTCTGTTTCAGTTTTTAAAAAGTGCTAGTCACTACCCATCAAGTTGATTTTGCTTAAGCACTACATGCTTCATGATGTGTAGCTTGAAAAACACTAAAGTGCTATGGAAATAGTTTGAAAAATCAATTTGTCTACCTAGCTATATAACCTTAGATAATTCATATGCAGAATCCCAAGCGCCCTTCTAGCTCTAAGATCACTTGATTTTAAGTCAATTAAAATTATCTTAGCTTCTATGAGTTTTTGAAGAAATAATATGCAGACTGAATGAGTCACTTTTTCCAAGTACACACATTACCTTTGGCCTTTAGTGAAATGTCAGATTTCTGCTTTTGAAATGCCACCCCCAATTAGTCTTGTAGGGATTAGCAACGTGCCAGTGTGTGTTTGTCAATGGTTGAGGCTGTACTTCTAAACTATATGAACCCTGAACTTTCCAATTCACAGTTGTCGATTCCATTCCGTTAATAATTTAAAATGGCAAAACAAATGATGGGCCTGCAGAATTCCAATGGTTTAGGACCTACTAAGGAATATTCCAAAGAAATGACGAAGAGTTTTAAGACATCTCATTTTTTGCTAGGGTGAACCTGTCATTTAAATACTGTATTTACCAAATCTATAATATCACAGCAAAATTCTTGACACATCACATATATAAAACATATAAAACCCCAACAAAACTCCAACCTTTACCTTTTCTCCCTATTTTTACTTACATTCTTCTCTGCTGTAATGTGGATGCTGGGTTTGGACATTAGCCTCTGGACTAGAGACTGTCTCTTCTTTTTTCTGTTCCTGGTTGTGACTATGAGGCCACAATTGACTATTGTGGCATAAAGTGGCACCTGAATCTTGTAACACAGCAAGCCCAAAGTCCGTATTTTCCCTCTGTTCCAATATTCTTTGTGTACAGTTTGAGAGGCCACCTGCATTTCCATCTATCCACTTTGCAGAATACTTTGGTACTTGGGAGTCAAACTGTGGGAGTAACTTTTTATCTGGCTTATGCCTGAAATTAAACAGGTGATGCTGGGGATTTTTAGAACATTCGGAATCTGAATCCAGATCCTTATTTTGTGCATATTGTACAATCCAGTTTATCTTCTTACTCAAAATGGTTTTAACTTCTTCATAAGTACTTTTTGAAAGCTTAGATCGAGGACACTCCTGGTTTGCAATCAAATGGTATTTTTCAAAGCAGTCTTTATGGCCCCTTAATGATTTGGTGTGCAAGAGATTAGATTTTGGTATTCCTAAAGAAAAAAAAGAAACAGAAGACTTGAGACAGTTTTGTTTTTTATAAGGTGCATTGAGAAATACAAATCTTAGTAAAACACAGTCACTGATAATTTGTAAATCAGAGGAAAAATGCTGAAGAATATTGGTATTAATATAAAATACAGACTAATAATTTATGCTTCAATTTAACTATTCAGTAAATTCTGAATAGCAGAAATATTAAATTCTTATGAATAGTAAAGCCTTTCTAAGGGCTTAATGATTCAATTTCAACCTCAGCCCAGAGGCATGTTGTTGCATAATATTAAAAAATACTACTGAACCAGCAGTTTACATTTACAGAATCTTGGCCTTGATATTATAGTGCTTTCTTCACTAATCCTCCTGAAGTACACACTTGAAAAAAATTTCTATTATAGGCTCAATAAGAGAAATGCTTGACAATTTTTTTCCCAACAAAAAACACAGTAAATCATGAACTTAAGTTATTAGTTACGTTTTTACTGGGGAAAGATAAACCAGAACCAGAAAAATACACATTAATAAAAGCCTCAAAAAGTCGATGAACTGTTTATTTTTTTAAGTAAGAAAAGCATCTAAAATGTTTTCACATGTTTGATACTTATTAAAACTTTATCAAGATAATTTTATCTCTAAAAGAAATGCATTACACACAATTATTACTCATATAGCAACACATTCAGTCTACCAAGATACAATAGCCAGTATAATTCTTGAACTCACAAGTGTTCATTATGCACCATAAATAATGGAAATATTCATATTACATGTTTATGTTTCCCAACTTTTTAGTACGGCTTAAGCATACTATCTCAATTGTGTTTTAAAATACAGAATACCTTTTCAAATACACAACACACTTCCAAATATAGAATACATTCATACATTTTCGTAAGTTCAAACCATTTAAGGTCAAACAGCAGTGCTTTTATACTGAAGGTGAATAAGGGATGTGGAACTGAAAATTAATGCCTGCCAGAATTAAGCAGTCTAAATCTGCTTAGCTTTGAAAACAGAGTAAGTGGAGAGCCACTCAGGTGCTAGGTTAAAAAAAAAGTTTTAGCTGACTTCGTCAGAAAAAATTACATTCTGTATTCACCCCTTGTTTTAAAAACTGAAGTTGTAACAATTTTATTAACTGAACTGCAAATGCTGGCTAATACTAAGATAATGAAGTATTTGTGCTTTAATGGCATCAAATCAGGTATAAAAGTGCTTGCGAATACCAATTTGTTCCAAAATGACATAACATCAGCCAATGGTAGGTCCTGCTAAGACTGCCAAAACCAGTGCTAACTGGGCTGTCAGTTCCCTCACAAGTAAGCTATGGGGCATGCCTCCTAAACACTAACAGTCTAAGCAGACGAGAGTCAACGACTCTCACCAGGAAAACTCAACTATCTCAGCCTTGTTTCTTCCACTGAGTGTAAAAACTGAACTTAAACAGAATTTCATACACGTTTTATTTACCCCTTTGGTACCTGTACTGCAACTGTGTGTATACATATTTTTTACCAGTTATTGTCTGGTTGGGTCAAATTTCCAGCAGAATTAAAATATTTAAGTGCAAAACCTCACAGCTGTATTTCAAAACCTGGTAAATTAACATAAAAAAGGAAGTTCACAAACCTTGATTAGAATAAAAATATTAAAAGTATTGTTATTATGCATGTTTCATATCATAAGACAAAAAGGTAGTTAGTATCAATTATAGACAAAATAAGAAATACCTCCATTCTGCTGTTTGATTCTAATACTTACTGCTAGGCAGAGAGAACCTGATAGCTTGCTTACTTTACTAACTTTGGAGGATTCATTAAAGAGCTTCCTTACTCTTTATAAACTCTCTTAGGGCTCACTGGCCTAAGATGAGGCTGACGGCTAGCTAATCCCTGAAACAGTAAACAGTCTCATTCTCACTCGGTCCACTGCCACAGCACTAATCATGTAGCAATGCTTTAGCTGAATCTAAACACCGTAAATTGTTTCTCCTTTACTATGTATGAAAGGAAATCCTTCAGCATATAAAAAGGGTTCTAAACTAGGCTACAGAAAGGCATTATTTTTTGCTGTTTTATATATATATATATATATATATATATATATATATATATATATAGTGTGTGTGTGGCGGGGGGGTACGCGGGCCTCTCACTGTTGTGGCCTCTCCCGTTGCAGAGCACAGGCTCCGGACACGCAGGCTCAGCGGCCATGGCTCACGGGCCCAGCTGCTCCGCAGCATGTGGGATCTTCCCGAACCGGGGCACGAACCCGTGTCCCCTGCATTGGCAGGCGGACTCTCAACCAATGTGCCACTAGGGAAGCCCTTGTTTTTTCGGGTTTTTAAAATTTTATTTGGAATGTTCAGAAATTGTATTAAAAAAAGATAAAAAATTATATGAAACAAATTTCCTGATGTACCCCACAGCTTCAACAACAAATCAGTATGATGGATGTTTATTTGAAGACTAATGTGGGCTTTTAAAGATATTTTTCCCCAACGCTGCTTCTTAGTAATTCATGTAATATAACTTTTTGTCCTCCAGAAATAATTTTTTAACTTTTACTTAAATCCCCAAATGAATGCTTGGAACCCGGTAAGCACATGATTATATGCATATTGGTAATCTGCTGAGATAAACAGCAAGTCAGAGAACTACAATATTCAATTTAATGTGAAAATACATAAATGTAAAATAAATTTCCGATTCAGACACTCAGGTGAAAAATCCCCTATAAAAGACATAAAAAAATTCACGTCAGGAAGAGTTCTGAATGTGGGAAATATTTCTACTTAGATGTCCCATAGGCTTCTGAAACTCACCCTGCCTAAATGACACTCCTCTTCCTCCATTTTTACCACCCAAACCCAATCTTCTTCCTGAGTCTGGTACCACCACCTGCTCAAGGAAGAAACCTGGGTGTCCTCCTTGACAGTTCTTCCCTGCACCCCCATCCCAGATGTTTTACTGTCCATCTTAACAGATTTTTTTCCCCCTAAAGTCTAGCAGTACAGCATATTAAATCCTCCTTCACTCCATTATTACTCCCACTACATTATCTGGGTCTTCCTCACCATCCCATCTAGTTCTCACTTCCTCTAAAGAAGCCTTTTCTAACCAGTAACATCTGAGTTAATCACACCAGACTGTACAGTTGCTTCTTCACTGGCCTTTATCCCCTGCTAGAAGGTAAGTTCTGTGAGAAAGGGGACCATCTGTTTTATATGCATCCTTATTGTCATAGTGCCTGGCACACAGCGAATACTCAAGGAAAATTAAATGAATAAAGGAAAATTAAAATTATATTAAAAAACAAACCTAAAACTTATTACCAGTTATTATTTGAGGTCTACTGCCATGAAGTTTTGCCCATCCTAGCAAGGTAAGTAGGACGTGCAATTAGGCCAGGCTCTCAGAAGTTAATTAAAGGCATCTTCCAGTAAAGTTACTCCTATGTTTATAGTTTAACGTGCCATTAGTCCCAAGAACTAATGAGTGGCACTGATACAGAAATGGCATTCCTGTGGCATCGTTCAATTGGCCATACAAAATCAGGAACTTCTATTCAATTACATATTTTCATTAGAAATGTACATACAGTGAATATACAAGAAGGCTATTTTATGTATACTGTAGCTCATTCATCCAGATCTGTACCTGTAACTTCTTTAGCTCACTAAAAATTTAAAACTTGAATCAGTTTTAAAGTTCAATTTGAAAATGTTTGTCTTATAAACATAGCTTAAAATATGCAGTAGCAGAAGAAACAAAAAATTTAATACACGGACTACTTCGTATACTTGAACAAATTACTTTTTAATCTAGAAAAGAATGTGAGTAGCCCACTTAATTTGTATCAGCAATATAGGTGTCATTGTATAAACTCCTGAAGTGATTTTTTTTTTTCCACTTTATCAGTTCGAATATAAGAGTAACAACCACTGCTATTATCAGAGATCCCAGTGAGTTTCCCAACTGACTTTACAATTTTAATTGCATTTACAAGTGTAAACAGCTCTGAGTACCATTTATTTCTTCAGCAGCTTTTGAAAGGGAATGAATCTAAATGCAATTAAATAAGTTGATACTTTTGAGAACCTGAGTTATAAGTAATTTTCAAACCAGTTCAACAAAAATTGCACTGAAACTTCCTTACTAATAAAAATTCTGAGGGCCAATATAATTGACACCTTAACTATCATAAAATCTTTAAAACATAACACAAAGATGTCCATGTAACTGTGTCTTGAGTTCATGATTATTAGAGAACCAAGACCTTACTTGGCAACTGTAATTGCTAATATTTTTTAGAAGTATGTACTAGTTTCTTCTGGATAGAGGCTGTTTAGAAATTTATATAGGCGGTACATTTCTTTTTTATTTATTTATTTATTTTTGGCTGCGTTGGGTCTTTGTTGCTGCGCGCGGGCTTTCTCTAGTTGCGGCGAGCAGGGCTACTCTTCATTGCGGCGCGAAGTCTTCTCATTGTGATGGCTTCCCTTGTTGCTGAGCACGGGCTCTAGGCACGTGGGCTTCAGTAGTTGTGGCTCATGGGCTCTAGAATGCAGGCTCAGTAGTTGTGGCGCACTGGCTTAGTTGCTCCGCAGAATGTGGGATTTTCCTGTACCAGGGCTTGAACCCATGTCCCCTGCATTGGCAGGTGGATTCTTAACCACTGTGCTACCAGGGAAGCCCCTAGGCAGTACATTTCTGTATGAACAGTGGTATTTTAAAAAGTTAAGCTGTTTCTATTCAACAGTTTTCTTTTTAAAGTCTTCCCACTTTCATTTCTGATTTTGTTACACCATTCTCACATACTTTGAAAACCCTCCCACTAACCCATCTGGCATGCTATCCCCATTTTTATTCTTTAAATTCCTCTTTAGGATCAATTTGCTTTAAGAAAACTCGGTTATACTCATAAAAGAGCAAGAGCCACTCAAATGTAGATCTTCCTGTCTACCTATCAGTGTCACCCTTTTAAAACAAAGATATTTCCATGCATATATTTAATATGCCTACTGTAGTAACATAATTTTTCCTCTCACAGGATGATACTCTCAATGGCACTAAAAAATAGCCACAAAACCCAAAACACTTAAGAGTTCTATGACGTGTCCCATTACCTTCTGCTTTTACCCCCAGCCTCTTGAAGATCTTATTTATGATTTGGTGGTAATTATGCAATCTTTCCCTGATGGTTCCCTAGCTGGTCCTGTCAAACAGTACCATCTCTCAGCCGACTACACTGATGTTACATGCCTTTTATTTCACACGTTCTCAAATATCATATCATCTGACTGCCTTACGCATATATACTCTCTGTCAAAGAGTATTACTCTCTGTCAAATTCCTTCTGAATTTGACTACTATATTTCATTTCTCAAAGGACTGGCTTCATATAATTTGGTATTCCATAGGTAGAGCAAATATAATACAACCAATAGTTGGATGTAAAGCTGTAATACATGTTACCATATCAGTAGGAGACTGGAAAGCTCTAAGGGAGTAAGCACTTCGACTTTTACTACAAACGTAAAAGAACCAGAATTAGAGAACTGGCAGTATTAGTTTTCCAAATGGTGGGTTTGTGTGTTCTTTCTTAATTTTTAAATAAGACAAGATAATTTAGTTATAATTTAAGTTCCAGGTTGTTAACAGGCTGTGAAGAAATTTTAAGCACACTGCCTTTAGACATGACCAACATCTGTGCAACAATTCACGCAGTACTGCTTCAAAATCTTTTTTATGGAGGCTCACATTTTGCCCAGAGTAAAGACTTTTCCAAGAATTAAGGTGTTTTCTTTTTATGATGATCTTATCTTGGTTGCTAGGAAAGGGAGGACAAGCACCTGCATGTTTACATGTTGCCCATATTAAGCCATGTTTATGTACTTCTTTAAGTAACTGTTAACTGTAAAGATGGAGGGAGAGCTAAACTTTGTTGTACTAAGAATGAAAGGACTGAGCTGTTATGCCTTTGATTTTGAGGGTCAGGTTCCCATTTCTGATAAAATGACTAGAGGAAAAGTTCTGTAAGTAGAGGTGGCACACCCACAGCCTGAAGTCTGGATCCATACTGCAGCAAGTTAAGTTTAGCCTACAAGTGTTCTTTTTCTTAAAGATTCACTTACAATTTTCAATTTCTTGGTTTCTCTTAAAAACAAAATCAGAAGATCTGACAGCAACTGGCTAGTAATGAGAAGCAGCTACTGCCTGAACATTAGGTAAGTGCTCTCCAATTCAAACAGTCCTTATCCTTCCTTTCATGAGTGTGCAGGAACTTGTGACCTAGCAAGCTCTGCAGCCATGTTGGTTAGTGACTCTCACACTATACTCAGACTCTGTGATGACATAGGTCTGGATTGCTTCTGTGTAAATAATGGTTGTCCCAATGATGCTTTGACACCCAAAGCGACCAGGCTACTCTGCATTTGACGATCAAGCAGCAGCCAAGCCATGATTCAAGAAGAGTTATTACCATTATACCTACTGCTGGTCACACATGCAGTGGGAGGATGCTCAGATTGTCTATCCTGTCACTGACAAAAGGCAGATCAGCCCGAAGGTGGGAAGGCAAGGATGGATAGTTGGAGCACCTACTTCCTTCCTTAAACCCAAAACAGGACAGGCTTCTACCTCTTGGAAAATTTTACCAGTTGTCCTATGTGCCTTAGTGAGTACTATGATAAACAGTGCTCCTTTCCCCACCCCCTCATGCCACCTACAGTCTGCCGTATTCAAATACGCAACAGTGTATTACTGGCAACTGTACTAAGCTGATATACAGATGGGTTCAGCAACTTGCTTTTTCCACATTTTGAGAATCACTGCCTTAAAGAAAGACATACCAACAGGTGGTCTTTAGACAGCATATTTCTGCTTAGGAGAAGTTTATGCCATTTTAAAATTTTTGTGTGAGCTAAGAGGATTAAGCAGTTGGTCAAAGCAGCTTAATCCAATAAAGGAATTATAAGGGCAAATTTCAATCAGCAAAGTGTTCAGAGAGATGATGTTAAAAGATAAATCTCAACCTCAAATAACCAAGGTAGCCACAGCAGAACTGAGTTCTTTTATTGATGGATATATAAACTGCAAATGATGTGTCAAAAAGAAAACCTTTCTCAGTGAATTTTACTTTTTCATTATAATGGTTGGGAAATTGGGGAAACACACCTACATAACAACTGTTTATTACTAACAGGGTACAAAAAAATAACAATCCACACTCAGTTCTGCTCTCAAACTTAGCTACCTGTTTTAACAAGAAAGGTCCAATAGAACTCTCTGTGAAGATGGACACGTTCTCAATCTGTGCTATATAATAGGATAGCCACTAGCTACATGTGGCTATTGAGCCTTTGAAATGTAGCTAGTATGACCGAGGAATTAAAGTTTTAACTTTAATTTTAATTAACTTAAATTTAAATAACCAAATTGTGGTTAGGTTACCATATGGGACAGGGCAGCTTGTCCATAGGTAATTGATGAAGTGAAAGGGTACTTGGAAAAAAATATGAATGGAAGCTATCCATGTTCAGGATACTAAGCTCACAGCAGCACAGAATATAAAAAGCTAAAATTGTTTTTCTAGCACATTAAAATATATTATATTTAGACTATAATTTTTAAGTGGCACAAAGAATTAAAAGTTATATTATAAAAAATTTTAAGTCAATAATCCAGTTGACCCAAGTAACCCTCTACTTGTTCCATTTTTCTCCTAAATAAAACTTCCCTAAAAATAGGCAAGGTTAAAAAATATACACATTACCTAAACAAAAGACAGTCTGGAAAAAAGGCTTTCATAGTAACACTGGATGAAAGAGGATAAACCACTAAAACAAAGGAAATTTATGGGTTCAAAAGCCAGAAATGTGATAGCCATATGCACTCTGCCCTTCATCTCCTGAACTGCCTGCCATCTGCCCAGTTAAGGTTTTGACTGATTTATTTTCTTACAAATAAGAAAAACAAAATGAAAAGCTGTCCTGCAGCTATTTATAAAACATCTGTTTTGCATCTCAACTTCTCTGCTTATATTTGAATCACTGTTCCTGAAATTCTAGTTGACTATTCCTTATATAAATGCTTTATAGCAATATCTATTAATTAGAGATTTACTAGCAAGTGAATTTGAAGGCATTTATAATTTAATTACTACTATAGGTAGTAAATGGTAAAAATTAAGACATGGGAAACAATCACTACAATTCACCAACCATTTGATTAGAAAAACTAAAGATTAAAAAAAGGTGATAACTGATGAATCATACTGTAAAATATTAAAAAAATATTGTGACTGTGTATTATAATTGAATCATAGCAATTCTAGAGTAAAAAGAACTTTGATTAGAACAAAGCGTTTGGAGAACTAGTGTACAATAAAATCATTCCATGATGAAACAAAGTTTTAAAAATTATGGTCCAATGCAATGAAACCTTTTACAAAAATGTCAGCATAGTAGAATTTTACCTATTGACACGAAAAAGATGTTTCTGATATATTAAATTAAAAGACTGGTTATAAATAGTATATATAGCCTGATTTCATTTTTTAAACACAATTTACCACGCACACATGCATACTCTATGCAGAAAATAATTTAGAAAAACAACATACCAAAAATATTACGAGATTATTGGTAGATAGGTGGGATTATAATCTTAAAATTCTTCTTGCTTCCTGTATTTTGATTTTTCTGTAATAGGCATAGTTTGCTTTTTTAATGGAAAAAAAGACTATTATGGGAGAAAAAAAATCTTTTCTCATTTTTAATAGTGAAAATTTAAAACATTAAAAAAAAATGCCCATAAGGAAACATTTCGGTCTGGGAAAGGAAATGGTGTTCCTTAGTCCGAGACAAATTAGGTTTTGTACTGTATGTTCCAGTGAACTAAGTAAAACAAAAAATTTACAGCTGAAATGGTAAAGATACACATACCTAAAATATCCCAATATTCTGAATATGTTTTTAAATTGAGAATTTCCTTAGGCTAACAATGTATCTATCAAAGGATAACCTTCAAATGCAAGAAGTCCCTCTCCCCCAAAGTAAGATTATAATGACAGTATAGTTTTATCTGGCAATCCTTGTTGGAGACCCGGAAGACTTCAAAGGGAATGAGGGAAAAAGACACTGATACAAGAGCAGAATTCATACTGTTGAAAGAAACTGTGGGGAAAGGATTGGCTGGGCAGCTCCTACATGAAGGAAATTACGGCAGCTAGAGCAGAAAAATCTACTGAAAGCCAAATCATAAGAAGGTAAACTCAGGATAAAGTCAAACCTCCTCAATGTACATAAAACAATGAATTATTTTGGCAACGGAGGAGTTGTTCAATATACAAACAAATCATAGTAATCTTTTCAGTAGAATTTCATCTTTTCAGATGAGATGAAAACAAAACCCTTCTATATTTCAATTTAAATCAACACGAACATTTGCATCACATACTATATTTACCAAAGAGCTCCTATATTCATCATCTTTCTGTGATCCTCGCAGCAGCACTGTGAACACAGGCAACATCACCTCTATTTAATACATGTACTCCAAAAGTTAAGCAGTTGCATACTTGGAGGAAGAAGTCAATGGTTCAAAACAGAGGGAACTAGATAAACAAAAGTGTGGAAGTGAGAAAGAAATGGAGGAAAAGAGAGGAAGGGAGAGACAGCGTGCACAAATGATTGGCTTGTAGAGTGCCTTTGGAAGGGTAATGAAAGGTCAAGGTAGCCAGTTAAGCAGATACCTGGTCATGAAATGTCCTACATGTCATGTTAGGGAGTTAACAGCCTAACCAGATGAAAATAGTAAGGAATCGAAGAGTTCTAAGAAAATGAACAGCATGCTCAGATTTGCATTTTAAAGACCTTTCTGGTGATACTGAGAGAGAACTAGGGGTGTGCGGTAGCGATGGGGAAAGGGGGATAAAGTCTATGAAACTGATTAAGTGGGTCTTGAAGTAGTATTGGTAAGAAGGAATAAAGGCCTGGTCAAAGGTATAGCAGTGGGAATGAAAAGTCAGGAACAGATTGGGGAGAATCAACAGGACTCAGGGACAGACTGCATGGAGAGGGTGGGTGGGAGGGAAGCAGTAAGGGAACAGCGTTGCTGCAAGGCCACAGGCCAATTTGCCTTTGAGAACTGAAAAGCCATCCCTGCCAGGGTGCACGGCTTGAAAAGCAGAGCTTAGGTAAGATTTCAGCCATAATTCCTCACTGCATCTACACAACTTTATGTGGACAGTCCTGAAGAAACTGGAACCATTCATTCGCTAAGGGCAGTTTTTCAAAGTTTGGTCCTGAAACCACCTGCATAAGAGTCAGCTGGGATTCTTACTAAAATGCAAATTCCTAGACTCAACTGTAGACCTACTGAAACAAAATATCTCAACTGTAGACCTACTGAAACAAAATTTCTGGGGTATAGGGCCTGGAATTCCATGTGAACCAAAGATGAAGGAAATAAAAATGCATGTGTATATGGAAATAAGGAGAGAAATTTAGTTTGAGAAACGTAAATTCAAGACGGCTGTAGAATATCTAAATGGAGAGGTCCAGCAGGTGGTTGGATGTATATTGATAAGTCTGGTGCTTAAAAGACAGATTTGGCCTGTGATATGTTTGTGGAGTTCCATTAGCTTACAGAGGTACAGCTGAAGCCAATGCAGTGAAAGAAATAGATGAGTGCGATATGAGAAAAAAAGAAAGACAAGGACAGAATTCAATGAAACACTAGTATTTCAGGGACCTGTAATAAGCAGTGACCCTAGGAAGAAAAGAGGGCAGAAATAAGAGGCCCGAGATATTTTATCACAGAACCCAGGGAGCTGAGTGTTTCAAAAAAGAGGGAAATGTTAAATGTCAGATTTTGAAAACGGCAGGAACATGAACCTATTTATTGTGTTGATAACTAGGAAGTCAATGATGAAAGCATAGGAGGTATGCCAGTTACAGGGGCATGGAAGATTAAGTTGGGAGGAGAGACAGAGGGAGACAATGAATGAACACTGCTCTTTCAAGAACTATGGCTTAAGGGAAAGAGGGGAAAGCTTTTTCCCTTGATTTTTTCTCTTTTTTAAACATGGGCGACATGAGCATTTCTGCCATTCTAATCATCTTTTTGGTCAATCTGCCAGGTTACGACGGAGAAGATAACTGTAGGTAGGCAAGATGATGTGTCAATATACGATAAAACAAATGAAGGAGAGGATAAATAAATGAAGGAAGAGTGGGTGGTAGAAAAGAGAGACAGAATGTAGGAAGCATGAAATTAAATTGTTCTGTAATTAGTCTCTACCGAGAATTGTGATATTTTCTTTCTGCAGATACTTACGACTGCTATTTCATTTGGTTAGTAAATACACTAGTAATCTAAGGCTGAGTTTTATGGAGAACTGTCTGATTTACTATATAGGAATTATATTTTATTATATTGTATTTATTCTACTTTGTAGTAGAAATATAGCCAAAATGTTGATTGACATTGCATTGAAACTTGATGGTTGATATATTGAAATTATTCTGGTGAGATTTGGTCAAGATTATAAAAGATACTTTAATACTAAATAACAGAAATGTGCTCAGGGCAAATACTGCGAACAGTGTTAATGAGGAAGTAGTAAGAATATAAAACCTTTAAAATCTTTCCCAACACTTAAAGATACTAAAGATCCTCTTTAATATTTGAAGATAAAAATATAGAAGTATGAATAAAAGAGGACTTCATGTTAATTTTGAAACACTTCCCCTCCAATAACACCAAACTTCAACATGTGAACTCTGTTTTCAAAACAGACTGGGGGCTTCCCTGGTGGTGCAGTGGTTAAGAATCTGCCTGCCAACTCAGGGGACGTGGGTTCAGGCCCTGGTCCGGGAGGATCCCACATGTCGTGGAGCGACTGAGCCCATGAGCCACGGCTACTGAGCCTGCGCTCTAGAGCCTGCAAGTCACAACTAGAGAAAACTTGCACGCAGCAACGAAGACCCAACGCAGCCAAAAAAACAAAAAACAAAAAACAAAAAAAAACCAGACTAGTAATTATCATTCACTAAATTCATTGTAGATATTATTACACCAGTTATCATGAGTTTTAGATATTAAAGATGTCATTTAAGTATATCTGTATAACACTTTAGAGGATGGAAGGCGTTTTTACTGTCTATTAATTTTAATCTCCACATTATATAGGAAATAAACACTAACTGTGAATTTTAAGTAAGGTAATACGTGGAAAAATGTATCAGCGATTGAATTTATTCTTCATAAAAGGCAAATAATCCTATATCGCCTTCCAATGTACCATATAACTTATTCTGATGTCTTTTCCGTCCTCTCATGTAAGCTTCACAAGTTTATGTTTGTTTTGTTAACTGCCTTATCCTTAGCTACCAGAACAATTTCTGGCACACAGCAGTTGCTCAATTAATATTTACTTAATCAATGTGTATAAAAATTGCTATGAACATAGCTTTAACTCTGAGATTCAGATTTTGATGGGTACACACAAACCATTATTTTGCCTTACTGTTTTACAGTTGAGACAGTAATGCCAAAAAGCTAACAGAAATAGATACACTAGTTTAAATTTTTTTGTAAATAAACAGACACTGTTCCCCTTTATTACAAACTATAAATCCAAGGCTCAGTGTTTAATGGGTTTATTCCCCTTATCTAAATCCTAATGTGTGCCAAACTGTATTAGAATAATTTAAATCCACTCTATCTAGAACTATAGTTGATAACATTTTGATAATTCTGCAGCGTTACTTAGCCACTTTGATTTCAATCATTTATACATTTTGCATGTAACACCTTATCTGAAATTCAGAATGTTAATATCCTTTATAATGTGGAGATTAAATTAAGATGCTGTAAAAGCACCTCTGAACATCTACAGTGCCTTATAAAGTTATGTTGTCTTATCACCTGTTTCTTCTCTCTCTTTCCGGAAAAGTGTTCCAGGCGACCACCGGGGCAGATGAGCAAAAGGGAGATAGCGTGCAATTCCAGGATTGGTGCTAATCTTTTCACTGTTGTTTGCACTGTCTGCCTCCACTTACTTAGAACCCTATTCTGTCTTCAGAGGAAGACTAATCAGGATAAGTGTGTTAGCCTCTATTACTTGAATGGTTGGAAGGATGGAGAGCAGTGTTAGAAGAATTGCCTCATCACCAGCTGCCACCTGTATGATTCTGTAGCAAATGTCAGTGTGCAGCTCAACTTCCTTGTTCCTTCTAGGCAGGGACTAGCAAGACTGTCATGTGTGCGTCTCTTCTTCCTAGTTCTTTCCTCCTCTCTGATAATCATCAATCTAATCCAAGAGTTCTAAAAGACCACATTTTCTTGACAGACTATTTAGATTGTAATCTATATGGAGATTGCATCATCCCACTCTCTTAGGTCATGAGAAATGTCTATTTTTGGATATTCCACCAAATGTGTATTAATCAAATAATATCATAGGTAGAAGTAACTTTTAAAAAGCAAGCATTTCTTGAGACCCAAATTTTGTTCCTTGCTTGAACATTCACATTTGTGTAATTCATCTGTAACTTTGCCTGAAAGTTACTTAATATCTCCTAGATTCTTAAGAGTTCATGTAATTTTTTTTGGAAGGAGAAATGATTTAGGCACTTGGACTTTTTGGAATCAGATACCTTAGGTTTGGACTTCCAAGCCGTGTGATTTTGGACTAGTTTCCCAGACTCTCTACTCATTTCCCTCATTCATCAAATTGGGATAAGCTAGCACCTAGCTCATATAGTTGTATTAAGAACGAAATGATGCATGTAACACAGAATACCTGACAAACAATACTGACTTAAATTATTTAGGTAAGTCACTTACCTAAAAGTGTAAATCCCTTAAGTATCTGACAGTTGGACTAGCTTCTCCCAACTAGAGAGTGATTATTTCACTTCTTCCAGAGTAGAGACAGAAACTTATCTTTGTCTTCTTTCTTCACAGGCATTATTTTGCATGCAACAGAAAAATTACTCTTTATTTCTGGGAAGCTAATTTCTCTTTATAAACTCTCTAGTAACAGTTATTCAAATTATTTCAACCATGAAAAGTGCATCCCTTTTCTGAGAATAGATATTAATATTTTTGACCTAAGTATTAAAAGATTTTCAATCTAGGTTTAATTTGTTTCCGTATAACTCATAAAACATTTTTTTTCATCTTTGTCAATACACTGGAAGGAATGAATTATGAATTTGAATCAGAATGTCATTTTTATCTATTTTAACAAATCCTTTATTTATAATTATGATGTTTCTATTAATAAGATATTCTGGGTTGTATATTGTTTCTTTGTTTTCAACTTAAAATCATTGATTTAAAGAACATACTTTTATTATTACTGATTTAAAAGGAACTCTGGATCATCAAATACCTTGGGGGTCATCATTATGAGCAAACATCACCATGCTGAGGTGTTCTGAATAACAAGAGTTGCAGTGTGTAAATGAATGTAGAAACTCCCACTCTAAACACAGCTCTGTTTAAGACTTCTTGCTCTGTGTTTGGAGAAAAATACTATGTCTGTTTTCTACCTTCCTGATTGAAAAAGATAACCATATATCACTCTTAGTATTATTCGCTACATTTTTCTTTTGAATATGATACAAAGTTCTTCTATTAGTAAAATTTGTAAAACTTTTCGGAGACTCCAGAAAGGTCTCAGGCAATTCTGTGAAAGGGCAGAAAAATAGCAGAAGAGTTTCACTGTGGGCCAGTTTAAGGGAAAAATATAAAAAAAGACAGTTCTCTCAAGTCTCCTTTAGACTGATTCACTGATCAATCACATACTCATTCATAACTTCTTGCCAGTCCTTGTACTACTGTTGATTATATACTAGTAAATAAAAGACTCTAATCCATGTCTTTACGCAATTAGAAATGGGGGAGGGGTGGCGCATTAAACAAACACATAAGCAAATAGTTACAGCAACAAATTATAGCAAGTGCCATGAAGGAAAGGGCGCTATGAGGACAAGCAGGTTGGGGCTGACAGCGGTGGCAGGGGCGGGAAGTGCTAGGGCAGGGAAGACCGCTTTGAGAAGTGCCTTTCCAAGCGCCAGGGCAGGCAGGTTCTTTCCTGCGGCGCTGCCTTGCACGCATTTTCACCAGGCATGTAAGTCCGTACCTTCTCCACAGTGCGCTTCCAACCCCAACACTTCTGATCGCGGGGGTGGAGGGGAATTCACTTATTTAATTTATTTACTCATTCATTTTGAAAGGAGATACACGTGGTACAGGAATAACAGTTTAACTTTAGACATGTAGTTGGAAGTACTTATGGGCTATACAAGTGAAGATGTCTACAAACTAGTTGCATATATAGATGTGTAGCTTGGGGGTGGGGAGGAAGAGGTAGGAGGAGATCTGCTACATATCAGCACATAAAAGGCCATTAAAGCCCAGACAGAGTGACGATGGAAGGTCTAGGACAGAGCACGCCAACGTAAACAACAACAACAACAAAAAAGACACTACAAAGATTATCAGGACTAATCAGAGGCATTAGCAAAACCAATAAGTGAATGCCATCAACATAGCAGGGCTGGTCTGCAATTTAAAACTTAAAATATGGCAAAGGTCAATGTCCATTTCTCACAATGGTTACAACTGCTCTGACACCAGAGACCTGATCTGAATCCCTTCTGTGTCAATCCCTTCTGAGTTCAGCCTTTTGAATTAGATTCTGGCACAATAATTTCAAGATTAAGAAATAAAAATATAAAACTGCTCTTACTGGTAACATTTGAGAACCAGTATGACACACTAAACTTGGGTATCTCGCCAAGAAAACCCAATTAGTAAGTGGCAGGGTCAAGATTCAAGGCCAGGTCTGAGCCCAAGGCCCACATGCTCAATCACTAGAGCAGAAGTGGACCTTTAGCAGATGTATCCAGCTGTAGAAAATCAATCTTTCCCGTAAAGGTATGAGGAAGGTGGCATTACCATGTTAGTCTGTCATGAACAGAGGCTGGGAGAAAGCAGGAAGTGGTTTTCCTAAGTTTGTAACATCTAACTTACCGATAATGAGCAGTAGCGTTAAACATCACATTTTATGTACCGAGATGGGTCAGAAACTTGAAAATTCTTATAAGCTTTTTGGCAACAAGTTCACATGAGATCTGGCTGCATGCCCATCCTCAGAATACAATGCCTCATTCTCTAAAAATCCCTTCCAGTTCAAACTCCTGGGTTAGAAGAATCACCAGAGCATTACTTGTTGGTCTTAGTTATAGCTCAAATAGTTTGTCTTCAATGTGGTAACCTTTAATTACCAGAAAGGCCTCTCTATGGCCGATTTTGCTAGGTGCATACTCAATGTCCTTTGTCCCTTTCTTTGGAAAACACTGATTTTATTTGGAGCAGCTTCTCTTGAAAGGGGAGTGGAATGTATAAGAAATTGTTAGGTGGGACTTTAGGAAAAGCTCCTTTTTAGATGCAGGAGAGAATGCTAACATGTATCTTTTGTCAGATGTCCTTTCTTTTCTGTCTGAGAATAAGGAAGCAATGGCTGGAGTTCTAGCATCCACCCTGGCTCATGAGATGACTGACGATGGCAAATATGTGTTAAGGGGCTTCCCTGGTGGCGCAGTGGTTGAGAGTCCCCCTGCCGATGCAGGGGACATGGGTTCGTGCCCCGGTCCGGGAAGATCCCACATGCCATGGAGCGGCTGGGCCCATGAGCCATGGCCGCTGAGCCTGCGCGTCTGGAGCCTGTGCTCCGTGACAGGAGAGGCCCCAATAGTGAGAGGCCCGTGTACCGCAAAAAAAAAAAATAAATAAATATGTGTTAAGGAAAGTGGATTAGAAAAACAGAAGCAGCTTGAGTCTTTCTGATCATGGAGCTACCATACCAACTCCAGACTCAACTTCTTTTAATATGAGACATATAAATATCCATTCCATTTTATTTCATCATTATTATTTGGATTTTCTATTACATACAGCCAGACCTAACTCCTAATAGAATATACCATTCCAACTGAAATTCATGTACGATCTCAATTTTAAATTCATCCTAGACTTTAAAATTAGACAGCTTAAAGTTAAAAGGAGAAAAAGTTGGGAGTAACTAAAAAGAGGCCACAATTACTAGGACTGGGATAAGAATCTAGAACCTGGCTCCTCAGATATGGGTTGTTAGTTAAGTCACAAGTCTTTACCAGATGTTGTTAGCCTAGTTTTATTTTTAAAAAATATTCTATAATTTAAAGTTATCACCAATTAAACCTACATTTCACTTCTACCCTCCCTACTCCTGTCCAAATAATGAGATTTTACTATCAGAGCCATTTAAAAAGTGTTCAAATTTATTTAAAGTAGAATTAAAAGGCAGTTAAAGAAAAAATAAACCTTTCATCTGTATTTCTAAGTATATCAAAGATAGCCAAGCTGAAGTTCAAAAGGCATATTAGGCTTTATATTTAAAAGTGCTCTTTTAGTTAATAGCAAGGCATGATGTTTGTCATTACGGGAAACAAGAGAAAGAGGTTAATGCCAGATTGAATTAGCAATATACAGTCTCCTTATCACAAGTAAAGTGGTGGGCTTTTACTTAAGTGGAAAGATGCTGATGTGCCAGAAGCAAGTCAAAGGAAGAGCTGTTGACAGGCTTTGAGTAGTTAATAATCAATCTTGACTTCCAAGCTAAGTCAAGATTTAATATTGAGATTCAAACTGCTTCCTGACTACTGACCATGTGAACCATGTTTTGGTCAAAGACACAGAGAATCAAGGAAGAATGAAATGAAAAGTGAGCATTGGGTTCACCGGTGCCTTAATCAAGAGAAAACACCTATAGACTTCTCTTGCTGGAAAGATTACTAAGGATCTGCATTAGGGTCTGTTTCTAGAAACGTTCCTGGGCAGTTCAACAAATTAGAGGAAAATGAAGTCTGAGATGGATTTTACAGTCCAAGATGGACTAGTAGGCATTAAAAATGCTTACTAATCAACTAGCAAGATCAACTCACACTGAAAACTTTGGCATAAGAGGAACTGATCTTGTCTTATAAAAAAGTTTCTCTCGGGCTTCCCTGGTGGTGCAGTGGTTGAGAGTCCGCCTGCCGATGCAGGGGACACGGGTTCGTGCCCCGGTCTGGGAGGATCCCACATGCCACGGAGCGGTTGGGCCCGTGAGCCATGGCCGCTGAGCCTCCGCGTCCGGAGCCTGTGCTCCGCAACAGGAGAGGCCACAACAGTGAGAGGCCCGTATACAGGAAAAAAAAAAAAAAAAGTTTCTCTCTATAGAATAGAAAGGAAGTCAATTATTAGAGGAAGGTACAAATACTAACTATTTGCACAGTATTTTGGTACAAAATGAAAACTGACAGTATGAAGTAATAGATTGGAGCCCTGGATCTCTCTCCCATCCCCCAGCTGTAGTTTCATTTCTGACTTTCTTATATTACAGTTGAGTTTCATTACTGGCTCCTGACCACTCTGGGCTACCTTCCTCCCAGACTTAATAGCGTAGGTAATAGTAGTTGGTAAATAACTTTAGAGATTTTAGCACCATGAACCATGAGGCATATTAATGTATTTGATCATTCATGCATATAGCGTCTTAGTGTCAAGGACAGGCCATCAGTATTAAGAAGTTTAAGCAGCTATCTCCTAATCCTAGAAGTGGACAAGTAATTCTAATGGTGAATTATAAGTGCCCCCCCATCAATCTCCTTAAAGTGCATTTATTAGGTCCTTGAAGTATATCACCTATGGGTTGAAAGTATATGAAATGTAGGTACTCGTTTACTTTTAAGTACTGTAAAGTCATAGAAAAAAAGGCAACTTAGAGCCAAGCTCAGAATATGAAATCTCTCCTACAAGATTAGACTGTCTTTTGTTATTTCTTTCTTTCATCTTAATTTTATAAATATATGCATGAGCACATTTTAAAAAATTTGATTAGACTAGTTTTGATTTGACATAAGCAACACTTGATTAGCGCAGTTTTGATTTGACATAAGTAACAATCCAAAAGGTGTAAAATATTTTTGTTTACTACAAACCTGTGGACTCAAAACTACCCTAAAAATTCTAAGAAAATTTTTATCTAGCCTCTTAGCTGAAAAAAGAATAGAAGGCTTTAGAGCAAACTCAGCAATTAGAAAGCTAAGAAACCAAGTAACAGCAACATTACCATACTACAAAAAAGTTATACCAAAAATAGTAAAGTTAAATGTCATATTTTTTTAAAGTCCCTCTTATCTATTTATTGATTGGCACTGTGCTGAGAATTTGGTAGGGGAAAGAAAACTTCAAAAATGTTTAAAAAGGTCTACTGACAAAGAACAGACTTTGTTATTTTTCAGGTATGTGATTACTTTATTATCACTTTTTACCATTGATTTTTAAAAAACCTGTATACTGGGCTTCCCTGGTGGCACAGTGGTTAAGAGTCCGCCTGCCGATGCAGGGTACACGGGTTCGTGCCCCAGTCCGGGAAGATCCCACATACTGCAGAGCGGCTAGGCCCATGAGCCATGGCCGCTAAGCCTGCGCGTCCGGAGCCTCTGCTCCGCGACAGGAGAGGCCACAAGAGTGAGAGGCCCGCGTACCGCAAAAAAATAAATAAATAAAAATAAAAACCTGTATACTGATATAAAAATAGAAATTTTGAGGAATTCAGCGTTCTCATTTCCCTCCTTTTCCCCTAAAATTCCTAATACTTAGAAAAAAAATCTCATGATATTAAAATGGTTATATGCACAAGCTCATCACTGTAGTAAATATAAAATGTATTGTATCTGTGAGATCTAGGAATTGACTTCAGATAAATTGAGAAGAAAATTCTAAAATAATTTTTCTTATGAAGATTTAATTGGCATTTAAAAATATACAACCTTGAGTGTACATAGAATATAGAGTTCTAATACAAATTGAGAATAATTTTCGTCTTTTAAGTTAAAGACAACTCTTATTTCAACACATAGGGCTTATGACAAGCTTATATATTGAGATAAATGTTATCAGAGATGAAATATTTATAAGATGGTACCTGAGGAATACTTGTATATTCTCTATACAATGATGAAGAACCAGTTAAAAGGCATTAAAAACAGGCTAGAAAAGCAAATATGAAAGTTTACATTTCTGTAGATAAATCCTATCACAGCATGAACAACACTAATGATTTAGCAGGAAGCACTGATAAGGAAAAGTTGGCTGACCGAATATCAAGGAGAGCAATTAGGAGTCAGGAAAACAGGTTTCTAATATTAGCCCTACCAACTAAAATAACTACTGACAGTAGATCAATGGAATTAAAATCACATATACTAGAACTAGATTGGCAGGCTTCAAAGCCCAGCACTGTCATTCACTGCTGGGCAACTTCAAAGTGCATTTTTTAGGTCTTGAAGGTTAGACTCCATCAACTTTAAAATGGATAATAGTAGCCATCCCAGAGCTATTTTGAGCTGAAATAGATAATCCATGTAAGGTGCTTAGTACAATGCCTGGCACATAACAACAGCTTGCCATCACTGCTAGAGCAACCTTGAACAGTCCAACTACCTGGTTGCCAGTTTTCCTCAATGTAAATACAGGTTTGGCTGAGTCATTTCTAATGCCTTTGCCCATCTAAAACTAAAATCTACAATGTAAAAGAATGTATAGGGCCAGCTCTATTTCTAAAGAACATACATTAATATCTTTCACTCTAGCATGATTAAGGACATGGTAATTTAAATGCTACAGAAGAATCATGTTTTTAAGTCACCCCTTTGAAATTAGTTATAATGCTACATTTACTAAAGCCAAAGTTTTATGCGTTCTATGCAACCCACAGGAAATCCATGATCTTCCATCGATTATCACGTTTAGCAACTACAGTTCTGAGTACAATGGCAAAACTGTCAAAACCAATATGATCTTAAATGGAAAATGAATGTCATATAATTAACTCTACATGTTTTTAGTAGTCTACTTATGGTTATAATTTTGACTTTTACTACAGAGTATCTATATATATTAATTTGGCGCTTACAACAATTTCTGAAAAACAAGTCTTAATAGGAATCTCAAGGTACATAATCCTATTTTTTTTTAATGGCAAGAACATTTGATATTTCCTATTTAATAAATAGAACAAGTAGAGATAATACAAATTAATCTAAAGATCTAACAAAATCTCTCTACTGAAATGTTACAATTCAAAATTCAAATGGCAGGCCAACTTTTTTTATTGCCAGAATATTAAGATTCTTTTTTAGTGTGACTCAAATATTAAAAAAAAAAATCAGAATTTATCACGGTAACATTAAGATTAAGAAAACATATCCCACATGTTTCTCAGGGACAAACTACTGATACCCACAGACACATTAATTGTGCACCAACCCAAATACTTTAATAGAGATTTTTTTTTAAGTATTTGGAGAACTCTTTTTCGTATACTCTTAGAGATACTACTGAGAAATTTTAAAAGCCTTTTTAGTTTAAAGGTGTGTGTGATCACCGAAAAGAGGTTATCTAAAAATTTTAAAATGTGTTGCAGATAATAAGATAGCACTGGGGAAAAAAGTTATAGCTCACCTCAATTAGGTACTAGCACGGTAGGCCAAAAGAATAAAATTACATTCGCCTATCAATGTAAATGTTTGGTTATGTTATTTCTTAATATTAAAACAAAACAAAACACACACACACGTATGTTAAAATCTGACAACTTAAGCTCTCAAACCAGCAAAGTTTACTAGTCAATACTCATTCCTCATTTTTATATTAGTAAAATTGGGATTAATGCTGTGGGAGTTAAAAAAAAAAGTTTCTCTTAAATTCATAGCTGTGCTACCTTCAGTTTCATTTCCAGAAACCCTTATCTTTAACAGATCTCCACTTCCTACTTGACACAATTTACAATCATTCAAGAAATTTTAGTTTTACCTTGTAACTAGTTCAGCATAAAATAGTTCTGTAAAGTTCATGCCATAAAATTAATTACACTGTGTCCTTACCATCAATATTTAGCTCAAAACAAACGTGGCAGAAGGAGAGTGTTTCTTTGTCTGTTCCCAGTTTACAAACACTGCAGATGTTGTCATCATTCAAATCAATGCTTACAAACTGCTCCTCTTCGTTCATAGTGCCCCTGTTAAGAAACAGAAAAAGAAAGTTACACAATTTCAAGAACTTGCCATTAACGGCAATATTAGGAACTTCTAGGAAGACAAAGGATGCTGTTCAGGTTATCTAAAGCAACAGCCCCATCAAACAAGCATTGCCATACTTGTACTTCAATATTATACTTTTATTGTGCAAAGACACAAAGCTAGTAAAACTTAAAGCCTAGCCGTAAGTGACACTACGCCTAAGCGCCTTTTTCGGTCTTGTGTTTTATTTAGTTGACCGGGTCTGACGGAAAGCAGTTTTCGGGTATTATAGCCCACCCCCATCCCTGAGTAGGTGAAGGATCTTAGCAGCGACACCTATTCAGCTACCGGGGTCAACCTACTTAACGCTGTTAAAGGTAGGACGAACGATCTGCTCGGGACACTGCTTTGCTAACTTCATTGTGGGAACCTCAGATGCGTTTCGCTAGCTCGGCGTAGCGAGGTTTCCTATTCGAGATCCGGGGCAGGAAAATGCACATGGAAAAGTGAACACTAGGGAGGGGGCCCGGCCGCTTACAAAGCATCCTCACGGAAGGTCGGGCAGCGGCTCCGCTGTGCGGCCCGGGCACGGCCGGAGGCGGGGTGGCCAAGCAAGGCTGGGGGTCCCGGAGCCCGGCCGGCGGGAGCGCCGCGTCCCCTCGCCCCGGGCTTCCTCCCACCCAGGAAGAAGGCGTTCGAGGGCCACGGCAGCTGGTCCATCTGGACTCAGCGCCTCTGGGAGCCGGGTGCCCGGCGTTGGGGCGCGCGCTTGCCCCTCAGGGTGCCGCGAACCCGTCATTCTCTCCGACCGTCCGTCGGGGCAGCCCGCGCGGAGCAGCGCCAGGGGCCGCGGGGCTCAGAGTGCGAAGGCGGCTGGACCGAGGGGTCAGGGACCGGGGCGCAGGCAGTCGGGGGCAGGGGAGCTGGGGCTTTACCGTCCGGCTTCGCGCGCCGCCGCCGATCCGCGCGGCCCAGGCTCCTCCACTATTGTTTCCGGCCGCAGCGCAGGCGGCCGCAGCGGAGAAGGCTGCCGTGCGCCGGCCCCGCCCCCTCCCGCCGGTGCCATCCCTCGGAGGCTCTGGGGGGGATGGGGGACGGCGCGGCTGATAGCGAAGCCGCGCGCTCGCTCGGCGGCCGCGGGCACCGCCGCTCCCCTGCTGCACCGACGCCGCGGCCTCAACTCGGATTTTCTCTTGATTCCGCCCCTCTTGGCCGGGGTCTCTTACCGTTCTGTGGAAGGTAGCTCCTCGCACGCCCCCTCCTCTAGGCAAGTAGATAGAGGAGTCCGTTACCACCTCCCCCTTCAGGGTAGTGGAAACTACTGCCCCCGGGCGGGGGCCGCAGGGGCGGGGGCAGAAAAGTGATGAGTGGATGGGTGAGAGGGCCAGAGATGCGTGGGTGGAACTTCGTGTGAAATCGGTAGACTGAAGCAAAATAGTATCATTTGATCTTTGAGTTAGGTGCCAGTTGAAGTATTTAATGAGGGAAAAGTTCGTTTTCAAGTTTCATAATTTAGGGATAATCTTAAATACAGAAGCTTATTTTTTACAGATTGTCTTAGAAATGGGGCGCCCCTCCCCTGTAATATGGCGCATTCCTTACACGCCCACGAGGATAATCCCGGAGCCCCACCTCTTACTTTAGGTCCTGCCTCTTTAAAAAGCTGATCTCTTTTTGCTCACTTTGCTTGACATTTTAAACCATTTTTTTAAGGTTATAATTCATGTAACACTTTCACTTACATTTTCTATTGTAATCCTCAAAACAGCCAGAGAAGAGAAACGAAAAGAGTTTTCTTCTTTTGCATCCTAAAAATGACTAACCCAGATTATCTATTGGTTAGAAACAGAGCTGGGACTTGAACCCAAGGCTGCTGACGTAAAATCGCTGCTATTTTCCAGAGCATCATAAACAGCTGTCCTGGTTACACCAACAAAGAGAAAGGGGACTAGGTTGTCAGTCTACATGTAACCGGTGGTAGGAATGCATTCCATAGATCTTGGGAACTTCTAGACCAAACTGACACTTGATATAAACCATCAGTGCCCCAGAAAAGTGGTCTGTGTTTTTGCTACTTGAAGTGTAGGAGATGAACCAGCAACATTGGCCTCACCTGCCTGGTATCTTGTTAGAAACGTAGACTATGGAGTCTCACCCAAGACTTCCTGAATCAGAACCTGTATTTTAACAAGACCCCCCAGGTGATTCCTATGCAGATGAAAGTTTGAGAAGCACTAATTGAAATAGAAAAATCTATGCGTTTTCTACTTGAATTTCACATTCTAAGTAAATATGACTAAAATGTCTTACATCTTGGATTCTACCCATCTTTTCAATGAAAGTGCTTTCTAAAATCACTAACAAGGGACTTCCCTGGTGGTCCAGTGGGTAAGACTCTGCTCCTAAAGCAGGGGCCTGCGTTCGATCTCTGGTCAGGGAACTAGATCCCACATGCATGCCACAACGAAGATCCTGTCTGTGTGCTGCGGCTTAACGATTTTCTTGTATCGAACAAGTTCTTTTCATTTCTCAGGGTTATCTCTCTTTCTGTGGCATTTTGCCTTTTTAACTCTCCTTAAACCTTTCACCTTGTTTTTTATTTTAAATTATTTTTAAAAGCCTACACATTGGGGTTTAACTTACAGAAAAAAATTTTTCCCGTTTTAAAAGTACAGTTGCTGAGTCCACCACCCCAATTAAGATACAGAACATTTCCACGACCCCAGAATTCCCTATGCCCCTTCTCAGTCAAGCCTCCCACCAACATCTGATCTAATTTATATCACTAAAGACAAGTTTTACCTGCTCTAGGACTTTATGTACATGGAAATAAATGGTATGTATTATTTTGTGATTGCTCTCATTCAGCATGTTTTTGAGATTCACAATGATGTTTTGTAATAGTAGTTCCTTTTATTGCTGAATAATATTCCACAATTTGTTTATCCATTCACATATTGATGAATACTTGAATTGTTTCTAGTTTGGAGACTATTATAAAGCTGCTATGAGTATTAATGTAAAAGTCTCTGTGTGTTTATGTTTTCTTTCTCTTAGGGAAATAACTAGGAGTGGAATTGCCGAGTCGTATGTATGGTAAGTGTACACTTACTTTTAATTTTAAAATAAATTGCCAAACTGCTTTCCCATGTGGTTATGCCATTTTACATAGTTAGGACTGTTTTATTTTCTTGATGATTTGACCCTTTTATCATTGGTGATATTTTTATCTCTGGTGGCATTTCTTCTCCTGAAATCTACTTTATCCGATATCAATATAGCCACTCCTGCTCTCTTATGATTAGTGTTTCCATGTGTTTCTTTTCTCCTCTTTTTATTTTTAACCCCTCTATGTCTTTATACTAATGTGCTGCCTGTTTCTATTAACGGACTATTTTTTCCGCTGCTGGGTACGTCATATTTTCTTGCTTTTTATATGATATGCATTGATTAGTTGCTGAACAATGTAAAAGTGATATTGTTGAGTGTAGTAGGCAGAATAGCTCCCCAAAGATGTTCACACCCTAATCCCTGCATCCTGTGAATATGTATGTAACATAGCAAAAGAGATTTTGCAGATATAATTAAGGTTGTGGACTTTAAGAGGGAGATTATCCTGGATTACTGGGGAGTGATCCCAGTTTAATCACATGAACCCTTAAAAGCAAAGAACTTTCTCCAACTAAAGTCAAGCGATGCAGCAGAAGAGGAAGTCAAAGTGATTAGAAACTTTGAGTTAGCATTGCTCTAGGAGCAAAGACTGGATCCCAGCTGACAGCCAGCAAGGAAATGGGGACTTCAGTCCTAAAACTTGGAGAACTAAATTCAACCAAAAAACTGAATGGATTTGGAAGTTCAATCCAGAACCTGGTCTACATCTTGATTTTAGCTTTGTGAAATTCTAAATGGAGGATTAGAAATCCATTGTACCTGGACTTCTTACCTACAGAACTGTAAGATAGTAAATGGTATTGTCTTAAGCCATTAAATTTGTGTTCATTTGTTATGGCAGCATTAAAAAACTAATACATTGAGTGTCTAGATTTTTAAAGAGTGTTGGGCTTTATTTGGGAGGCTGTTACTCTAGTAGCCTATTAAACTTTTGTGAGACTCTAGACTATCCTTTTGCTATAAGAATTTCTAGTTCTCTCTTAAGGAGTGGCTTAGGCTGTCTATTGTATGTCACAGGTCTTTAATAAAGTTTCTATACTCTACTTGGAGAAAACTCAAATAATTACTTTCCCTATGAGTTCCAGTAGTTGTTCATATTGTAGTTCCCAAGTAATTCTTTTTTCCCTGGTAATTAATTTTTGCCCAGCCTCTTGGAGCTTCACCCTGTACATGCACAGCTTAGTATTCAGGTGAAGACTTAAAGCGTGTTCTGAGACTCTTTCTGTGTATAGCTCTTCCTTTCTTGCATTCCTGATTACAAATTCCAGACATCTTGTACTCCCCAGACTCAATCTTTGTCTCCTCCTCCCAGCTTTGCTTGAATCTCCTCATGTGGACCATGGTTTGAAAGTACCTCCAGGCATAAAACCAGGGCAATTGTAGGGCTCACCTCATTTGTTTCCTTTCTTTCTGGGATGACATGTTTGCTCTGCGTGTGTTTCAGTGTCTGAAAATAGTTATTTCATAAATTTTGCCCTGTTTTCTAACTTTGAAGAGCTATTCTGGTACTCCTTACTCCATCCTGGCTAGAATCCCTTGTTATTTTGTCAGTGGATCCTTCATTCATCAAATAAGAGCTTCTTCCCAGGTCTCTTTGCTTCCGATCTAGTTTTTTTTCAGTCTGTCTTTCACAGTCCATTATGAAATAAACACAGGTGAACTCCCCTTCTCAAAAACTTGTCATGGCATCTTGCCTTTCTCCTAACAGTAATACATGAATCTATTCAGCATTTAGACAGTTACAATGGGCTTTCCAGTTTACTGTCTCATTTGATAAAACCTAACATTTACTTGGATAGTCAAGGATTTTATTTTTAATTAACTGCAATCCTTTCTAATTTAGTAACTGAGTAAAGTGTGCAAAAATGTGTTACAAACTGTAAGGGGATATATACAAAGATTAGTTATATAATTTGTTCTTGACCTAAAACCGACATTACCTTGACTTCAGGCTTAAATCAGTTAGGAATCCTTTCAGATGAAAGTAACAGGAAACCTGATTAACAGTGTCTGAATCAGGTAAGGTTTTATTTGTTTCACCGAACAAGATCTGAGGAGCCATCTCCCGGCAGTGGTTCACTGGCTCATTATATCGGGACTACCTTCTCTGCATCTATTCTGGCTTTCCCTTTCAAGAGCAGAATGGCTGCCCTACAGTTAAGCAACATATTGTCTTCCAGGCAAGAGGATGGAAATGGAAGATGTAGGGAGAAGTGGGAGGGAAAGCTGCCTCTTTCATTTTTGTGAGGAAGGAAAAGCTTTCCTGAGAGACCCCAGCAGATTTCTGCTTATATCTAATCACTAGAAATTACATGACAACAATGGATTCTAGGGAAGTATTTAGTTTTTTCAACCTCTATAACAGAGGCAAGGAAAAGAAGTTAGGTATATAAACCAACAATGACTGCTAGAGAGTTTACATAATTTTCTTTTCTGAATATCATTTTTATGTCTGCTCTGGTGCAAATGACCCTCGCTCATCATTCCAATGAATGTCTGCTATAAAAATTTCTCTAATCTTCTCGCTTTTCTGAATCCCCACAACTCTTGTTCATACCACTGCTATTCTTGGTATTTTTTCTGGCATGTTCCTATTTTAAAGTAAAGGATTCAGTATACTTAGTGTATCTATTCATCCATCTCTTACCTTTGCTGCCTTTGCTTCTCTTTATGTGTTAATTCATTCTCTGCTGTTGGAGATGTGCTTCATCCATTTAGCCTGGAAGATTGATGCATGCAGCCCCAGGCTTAGAGCCTTCTAGTACCATGACCCTAAAGGACCCAGAAACTCAAGATGTGTGCATAATCAATTGCATTATTATTTCCACTTCTTCATACCCTCCCTCTGCCATGTGACCTCATAGCTCACTATAGTGGGCAGAATATATTTCCCCACCCTGATGGAATATTAATGAACATGACGTGAGCAGAGACCTTAAATGTGCTTGTGTGATTTAACTTGGCTTCTTGTGCCTCTGTCATATATCACTAAGAGAATTTCGCCCAGATAGTTGCCAGTGCAAGGAGGATGAAAGATGTGGAGCAGACCTGCGTCCAATCAGCAGCCTAAAGCTAGGGAGGCCTACCTGACCTACAAACCTGTGATAGATACTTGTTGTTATAAACACTGAGTTGTGGGTTGTTTTGTTATGCAACATATTGTAGCGATGGTTGTTAATACAGCAGGATTCTAAATGGCCAAGTTTAATTCATATGCTCATTTCTGAATCAATTATAGTGGCTAGTATTGGGTTGGCCAAAAAGTTCATTTGGCTTTTGCATTAAGATGTTACGGAAAAGCCGAATGAACTTTTTGGCCAAACCAGTACTTCAGTTGGCCCGGCTTTGATTACATTCCCGCATCTCCCACCTCACCCCTCCCCAGAAAACAGGTTGGCTCAGGAATGGGGCTGCAGGGATTAAAATTTGATCTCATAATATGGGAGAAGAACTCCTCCAAAGAAAAGTGGTTGTTGTTACCAGAAGAAGGGAGTTGGTTTGAAAATATAACAAACAGGCAAAAACTATTGTTAATTCACTCTGGTGTTCTTTATACTTCAATATTCATCGCTAGAATTTAAGCCGGTTGTTTGCAAGGAACCCTGCTTTAGTCATCTTGTATTTCAACACTTACCTTACAGATTGTGCTTGTATCAGTTAGGATTAGGTTTCACTGCAGTAATATAAAAACCCTGAATACAAGTAACTTTAAAAGATAGGGCTTTATTTTTTCTCTAACATTAAAGTCTGGGGATGTGCAGTCTAGGGTAGATGTGGTGGCTCTGACCCACAAAGTCCTCAGGAACGCATGCTGCTCCTAGTTTTCTACTCTGTCATCCCTAGGACATGGACTCATCTTTTTGTGCAAGAGATAGCCCCTTTCATTAGAAACAAATGTTAAACAGCAGGGTGAAGGAAGATGAGAAGACAGGGCAAAGAATATATACCAGCTGCTTTTTAAGGATATTTCTGAGAAGCTGCTACAAAACATTTCTGGTTACCTCCCACCCTTCCAGTGGTAAGAGCCTGGATGAAAGGGAGACTTGGGATCAGACCTTTATTCCAGCATCCATGTGCCCAGCTAAAAATCAGGGCTTCTAAATAGGAACAGTGTATATTAGAATAGGCAACAAGCAATCTCTGGCACAGTACTCAATAGATATTTCTTGAATGAATGTGTTAAGTGAATGAATCATGTATTAAAAATTAAAATTGGTTAATAAACTCTGAAGACTAAATTTTCAATCTTAGATTCAATGCTGGCTTAAATAACCTATTTGAGGTAAAATACCTATCCTATTTCTCATTTTTAGCAAGCAAGAAAGCAAAAATTGACTGTTTTAGAATTCTTTTTGCTTTACACTCAAATTGAGCAGTGTGGTAGGCTTATTTCAGTGTTGTTGATCCATTTTCTAAAAGTCTAATTTTTATAGGATTATAGACAAAGTTTAGTACTGCTCTATTGGAATTCTTAACTCTGAAGAAAATGTCTCTCTTAAAATTATGGGTCCTCTTAAGCTTAGACCAGCATCCCTTCGAAAGTTTGGGCTACAAATATTTGCATTAAAGGGATTTACCACTTATAGTTTCAGTAATGCTGACTTTATGGGTAAGCTGTCTGTTGATCCATTGTCCTGTTGTGCAAGCAGAACAAACCAAACCTATTTCCAGTCTGTAGATGAATTCACTGTTGGCATTGCTGGGAGGAGATTGGGAGTTAACTACTAAGCTATTGATTTTTTTTTTTTTCCACTGTGGTTCAAATCCAGTCTTTAGTAATGTGCACCATTCCCGCTGTTAAATTCAAGGTGATAAAAGGGAAGTTTGGGATTGATGTCTGAAGTTAGAAAACAGTCTGTTTCACAATATTTTACCAGAGGTTTATTTTTATATTTCATTGTATAAATATAAGATGTCTGGGTATGGAATACTCAAGCTAGACATTGAAATCCCGACATATTTCTGAGTTAACTATTAGTGTACCAATTGAGTTAGATAGAGAATTTTAAATTTCAGAATTTTAAAATTTTCAGGATTTTCTTTAATTCAGTGAGGTTTGTGGATGGGAGATGATAGCATTAATGGTAAGTGAAAAAGAATACAACTTTTTTGTTTTTGGAATTTCTACTAAACGTGTACTTTTTCACAAAAGTTAAAACTAATTCAATTTTTAAAATACTTTTTTCATTCATTTAATCATTCATTTATTTATTTGTTCATTTAACAATTTCTTATTAAATGCTCTTTATATTTGAGATACTTTTCCAGGTATTAGTTATACAGTAGAGAGCAAGAGAGTGCCTACTCTTGAGAAATTTACCACTGATGCAAGGGACAGGCATTAAGTAATTGCTTTTGGAATGGAGTTTTTAATGGCATTGAAATATATTTACATTTTAATTGCCGTAGCATTATAAAGATGTCTAAGTACCACATTGGCATATATTTTTGTATTCTGCTTTTTTTTCATTATTCTGATAAATTTTACATGTTAAGTATAGTAATGATTCACTTATCTATAATCTGTAGGAAATGAGGGGGTCCACCACAGTTTTTTATTTCCAGAATAACTGGAAAATGATACTTTTTAATACTTTAAAAATTTTAGCTATTTTGAAAGAAAGCTGCAATAGATTGAACGTTCTCCCCAAATTCATATGTTGAAATCCTAACCACCAGTGTGATGGTATTTGGAGGTGAGGCCTTTGGGAGGTGATTTGGTCATGAGGGTGGAGCCCTCATGAATAGGATTAGTGCCCTTCTAAAAGAGACCTTAGCGGGCTCCCTTTCCCTTCTGCCACATGGGACTCAGTGAAAAGGTGGTTGTTTATGAACCAGGAAGTAGGATCTCACCAGACACTGAATCTGCCAGCACCTGAATTTTGGAGTTCCAGCCTCCAAAACTGTGAGAAATAAATTTGTGTTGTTTATAAGCCACCTAGTCTATGGTGTTCTATGGTATGGGTAATAGCAGCCCAAACTAAGACAAAAGTTTTCAAAAATGTATCAACATTATGTTCTTTTTTGCCATCTTAAAAATATAGAAGATAATTTCTACATTAGCTGGGGAGTTAAATTTCTGTGTTAGAGTAGACTAAGTTGTAGTAAAAATAGACTTAGAAAATCAGTGACAATGAACAAGAAGGTTATTTCTCCCTCATGGAATAATCGAGGGTGTTCCAGGTTGGTAGCAACTCTATTCCACATGGTGATTCAGGGACCCAGATTCTCCCAACTTGTCATCTTGTGACTCTTTTATCCTCTGGCACCTTGTCATCATGTCAACGCTTGTTCACCACCTCAGGTTCAGCCAGTGGAGAGGGGAACAGTGTGGATGAGGCACACCTCTCTTAAAGGCTGGAGTCCTGAAGAGACAGGTGCGTATCACAGCTACTCACATATCATAGCTGAGATTTTAGTCACATGGTTACATCAGTCTGCAAGGGAGACTGGGAAATGTAACCTAATTATGTGCCAGGAATAAGGAGTGGATGAATATTGATGGGAAGCTAGCTGTCTCTCACATAACCTGCAATTCTGGCTGCCAAGTGTTGTGTATGTCCTTCTCACATTCATCCTTTCTCCATGCAAGACACATAGAGCACACTCACCCCTTTCCCAAGGGAGACAGCTCAAAGTTCCATCTACTTACTATATCCAGCTCAAATCCAAGGATTTCTGAGTGATGTTTAGTCTTTTCACTCAGGTCCAGATGTAACTCAGGTAGATCAGGGTGGCCCAAAAAATTAAAACCTCTATTCAGGTAAGAAAACAATGAGAGACACAGCAGTCATTGGTCCATAGCACTGATGGATACCAGCTGGGCAGGGGTCTTAAAGACCCCTGGAGGCGCAGTGGTTGAGAGTCCACCTGCCGATGCAGGGGACACAGGTCCGTGCCCTGGTCCGGGAGGATCCCACATGCCGCGGAGTGGCTGGGCCCGTGAGTCATGGCCGCTGAGCCTGTGCGTCCGGAGCCTATGCTCCGCAACGGGAGAGGCCACAACAGTGAGAGGCCCGCGTACCACAAAAAAAAAAAAAAAAGAAAAAGACCTTTGCTCTGGCAGTGGCAGAAGTGCCTTGATTGCATCCTGTTTTTACTCTCTGGGAGGGAATTCTTATCCATTGCTCTCTGTGGCCCCTTGCGCTACCTTCTGGAAGAACCTTCCTCATCTATTATTCTTCTTGGCCACATCTGAAATGTGTTGTGGGAATATGTTCCCCTTAGGGGCTGTGTGTATTTTGCAGCTTTTTGTAAGCCTGTAGGTTGTTTTAAGGCTCAGAGTCAGATGGATCTTTGGTTCTCAGGCTCATAGATTCTTTACCAACACAATTTCCTCAATCTTAGTAAGCTCGTAGGTTATTTGCTTCCAATATGTCTGTAAGCACAACCAAAAATTTTTTCTGGATATATTCTATACAGTACTTCAGTTTTTGCTTTCTTCTTCCTCTGACATGTTCTTTTATTTTAGTTGCAGTTATCTTGAGGCCATCTGAAAAATTAGGGTGGACTGGGAAGGTAACAGTCTGACCTTTTGCTGTTTAATCATTATCACTCCCTTAGGAGGCCTTCTCCAATCACCCTACTTAAAGCTTCCTCTCAGTCCCACCTTACCCCAGTCTTTAAAAAGAAATCATTACTTTCATGTATATATGAAATATGTATATATGAGATACATTTATCTTATTTATCATAATTATTGTTTATTGTCTGTCTTCTTCCTCTAGCATGTAAATTCCATGAGGTTTGGAAGTTATATTTTCTTCTCTCATATATCTCAGGGACAGAGAATAGTGCCTGCCAAATATTTGTTGAATGAATAAATGAATGAATGAATGATTTGAGAGTGTGCTGACTTTTCAGGATCTGCTATATACTATTTTGTTAATGAGCTATGCAAATACTGCTGGTTATAGCTATTTCCTCCTCTTCCATGTAAACCATCCTCATTGTCTTCATTGGTAGAGTAGGGCAGGGAGGATCCATCTTTGTTCTCTGTTCTCTAGCCCTAGAGAACTCTTCTATGCCAGTTATGGAAATTATATTCTTCTTCATCTAGACTAACAATGGACAAGTTTCAGTCTTGGCAAGTGAGAGGTAAGCAAAAATGTGGTAGAATGGAAAAACCTCTGGAAATAAAAAAGAAAATTCTGCTCACCCCCTTCTTTTTGCTTTGGCGATTCTTTACTCTTGTGTTGATGTGATGTTGAAGCTTTACCTGCCATCTTGTGACCATGAAGGCAGACATTGCTAACATACTGAGGTTAGAAGAGTGTAAAGATAGAAAGGACCTGGACCCATGTGACATAATTGAATCACTGCAGCAATCTTGGATTCACCTTTTTAAAAATAAGATAATAATGTCTACTTCATTTAATCCATTTTTGGTCTGCTTTTCTGTTACTTGTTGATTGTAGCTGAAAACATCCTAATTGATAGAGTAGCAGTATCTTCAGTAGCTGCTGAGACTAAATGACCACTATTCTGTTCATGCATATCCTTGAGGAATTGACAATAAGGGTACAAATGAATAATCACAGAGTCATCTATCTAACACACTGTTATCACAGAGCAAGTGCTTATTAGCATTCCAATTCAGTATAACTAGTGGAACTGGTTAGTCTTTTAGGCACTCCTAGTTGGTACCTCCTAGAGGTAGTCTATCCTGTCATCTCTGCAATGGGCCCACATGGATTCTACTATAAGGCACCATTTGAGAGAGGCTCTTTTCTATTGCCATAGGAGTGACACCAGTGTAGACAATTTTGGCCATATTGTTTATTTCTTATCCACTCAGACATAAACTCATTGGTGGAGAAGATTATAGGGTTAAGGAGTTGGGTGAGTTAGTTTTCCTTTTTCTCCTCCATCTCTACCCCTAGGTACTTCTTAAACACCCAGGAGAATGGAACTGACTCTGGCTAGAATGTGTCAATCAATTGTGGCAGCTTAAGTATTTTGCTACAGGCTATTGGTAAAATTTGCATGTATGCCTAGAAAATAAATTAGAATTGCAGATTGTTAAATATTTCAGTTTAATCATCTGGAAACCTGTAGTGGTTTTATGTCCTCAAAAATAAAACAAAACAAAAAAAACCCTGCAGCTTTATCCGCCCAAAGTAGCTATCTAGTCATTGATATGTTGAACCTTTTTTTTTGCAAAGTCATTCAGTATGTGCAAATGGTAATGTTAGCTGACAAATGAGGATGTGGGCTTTCTATCTGGAACTCAGTAAGAGAAGATGACTATATCCAGCTCTTTTTCATAATTAAAGTTCAAATGACAAATTCATGTATTCTCAGTATGAGACTCAGTCTCTCTACAGTGCATCATAATATTAGGTTCATTGGCTTACTTTTTACGTTGGGAACGTTAAAAGTTTCTGTAGGAAAAAGGTTTATATAGCAAAACTCAAAAAAAGGTAGTGACTTAGAGTATTATACTGATTTCTGATAGACTCAACAGATAGATTAATTTATATGCTCATGGGAGACTGTTCAGGAGCTACTCTTAGTTTATCTATTTAAAGTTTGTATCAAGTGCCTTTAAGTCTAAATATCCTTAATTTTTTTCTCTCTGCTTTAGAATGGTTTGGGGATTTCCATTTTTTGTTTCTGTCTACTCTCTGGTCACTAACTTCTCTAATGGTATTTGACTCTTCCCTTTGTTTGCTTCTGGTTTGTGATATTTAATGGCTAGTTAGAGTTAACCAGATGTAGGGGAGAGATTATAATTTTCATCTTTGATACACATAAACTTAGTATTTTAAAAAGAGGAACTGCTTATGTATATATCTGAGAGGAAAACAAAAAATAGAATATTGTCAAAAATGTCCAGGGACGTAAGGCTAGCAGCTGTGCCTGTACCAAAACATGGTTTTTTTTTTTTTTTTGCGGTACGCGGGCCTCTCACCACCGTGGCCTCTCTCGTTGCGGAGCGCAGCCTCCGGACGTGTAGGCTCAGCGGCCATGGCTCATGGGCCCAGCCGCTCCGCGGCATGTGGGATCCTCCCGGACCAGGGCACGAACCCGTGTCCCCTGCATCAGCAGGCAGACTCTCAACCACTGCGCCACCAGGGAAGCCCCAAAACATGTTTTGATTTTCTTCTAAGGAGGTCAAAGTATTTCATGTGTTATTTTATGTTCATGACATTCCTACTGTTGTACAGGAGCAGATGCTATCTCCACTTTATGTTGTGGCATTGAAGAGTGACTTATCCGTGGGACAGAGATGACAATGAGTCTAACAGCAGTGAATTTCCCAATCATAAATTCTAGAGCCTGCCTCGTTATTAGAGTCATCACATGCAGGGAGCCCCATACTGTGGTTTCCCACCAGGTTTTTATAGTTCATGTATAGTTTCTCTCCTGCCAGATGCAATTTGTAATTTTTTTATCGTGAGAAATATTGCCTAGTAGCACCACTGCCATTCTACCTTTTTCAGGTTTCCAGGGAAACAGTGCTGTAAAGTTAACCAGGGTCAAGTTTGTTCATAAAGGACAAGAGGTTTTGTTAATGCTTTACCTGCAGTTATGTAGTCTCTCTTGTACTATTAAGACTGAGTTGGAGTCTTAGCAGATCTCGGTCACTGATCAAGTGTACACTCACCCTGGTTCGAGTGGGTTACATGTAATTTTATAGCTAACAAAAATAGTTTCCAACCTTGTTATTTTATAAATAAAACCCTGTTATTCCATGTTTTGTATTTACAACTTTCGGTAGAGATTGAATTAACTCTTGGCACTTGCCCAGTAGTACAGTTCAAACATAGTGGAGAACATAGCCCCACTGTTGGGAATTCCCACTGAGTTAAAATGTTGTAATCCAGAGTGAAACAACCTTCAGCACATAATCTGACTCTCTACTTAATACATCTAAAAGGGCATAGACAAAGACAGATCTTCCCAGGCATGTAGGAAATACAGGCATACCCCAACAGGATTTCTCCTAGTTTAACATTTTTCTAGTAGAATGCCTGTGACTTTTAATATGTCATAAAGTGTACCTATCTCAGCTGTAGGAAAAATTTATACTTGTGCTTCTAAAATATAATATGCTCTATATTTTTTAGGTATAATTTACATGTGGTGAAATGCACAAATTTCAAGTATACAAGCCAATAATAAATCAATACACCTAGGCAATCCACACCATTGTCAAAATATAAAACATTTTCAACACCTTAGAAAGTTCCCTTGTATCCCTTCCTGTTCAATCCCCTATCTTTCCCTCTACCCCAAGGCAATCACTATTCTAATTTCTATCAATGTCAATTATTTTACCTGTTTTGAAATTCATATAAGTGGAACCATAAAGTATGAACTCTTTTGTGTCTGGCTTCTTTTGCTCATCATATTTTTGAGATTCATCTATATTATTGTTTGTAGCAGTAGTTCGTTTATCATTATATGAATATACAGTACTGCAGTATGTTTTTCTGCTACCTCTTTTTGGACAATTGTGTGGCTTCCAGTTCTAAGCTGTTACGAATATAGTCGCTGTAAGTATATTTGTATAAACTTTTGATGGACTTGTTTTCACTTCTCTTGAATAAATACCTAGAATTGCTGGGTCATAGTGTAGGTATACGTTTAACAGTTTCACAGCTTAAGAACCTGCCAAGCAATTTTCCAAAGTACTTGTTCCATTTTGCAGTCTCAGCAGTAATTTATGAAAGATCTGGTTGCTCCACATCCTTGCCTGTATTAGGTGTTGTCAACCTTTATTTTCAGCCATTCTAGTATGTATAAAGCTTCTGGAAGAAAGAAACATGAGAATATCTTTGTGACCTAGAAGTAGGTAAAAATTTCTTATAGAAACCACTAACCATAAAAGTAAAAATTAAATAATTGTATTCATTAAAATTAAAAGCTTCTGCTCTTTGAAAGATATTTAAGAAATGAAAAGCCAACTATAAACTGGACAAAAAATTTTCAAAGTAATATATTTGACAAAGGACTTGTAAAAATACATACAATTAAATAAAAGAAATAGCTAAAATACTTGAACAGAATTTAACAAAGGAAGATATACAAATACCCTGTAAGCACATGAAAAAGTACATAGCACTGTTAATTGTCAGTGAAATGAAAAATCAACAAAATATGTCCAATGAAACAATGTATAGGAGTGTTTTTGAGTTATTTCAGCCGCAACATCAGACCCACATGTTGATATTTGAAAAGCTCTTGAGTCTTCAGAGAGGAGATGTTCAGTATATTGCTAAGTTATTAGCTATATTGATTTGTTGGGAAGTAATGTTTAAACATTTTATGTTCTAACATGATAGTTCGTTAATTATTTAGGGGTGTTTTACTGCATTTTAGGAAATTGGCTGTGGGTTTGTGGTTGACATATACATTATAATTTTTCCCATTAAAATCATGGTAATTAGGTTCACAGTAAGTATTTTTTACTGAACTATTCAAGAACAGATTGCTGAAATTAAGAGGGAGGCAATGTATTTATTTATTGATAAATTGAATTCTACAATCAAAGGAGGAAAGGAAAGAATTTAAAGACTATTTTTATTTAGAATTTAAAATATTTCTTAATCTAATGACCATTTTAAAATTTGAAGTTTATATTTTTCAAAGCTGATATTACTAAATGACCTAGTTATTCATTCCCCAGTATAACAGAAATGATAATATTGAGCTTCTTTCTCTTACAGGCTTCTTCCTTTCCCTCTATTCTGTCCTTCCCCTGATAACTATATTTAAGTGCCCAGAATATAGAATCCAAAATAGAGAGATGAGTAGATTGTTATCTGGGTCTTTCTTGCTCTAAACTATGACTAGAACTAAGTTCACCTGAATTTTATCATTATCATCATCAAGAGCCCTTTAAAAGAAAAAGTATTTTTTGTAAAAATTCTAGAAGTTCTGTCCAAGCTCTTCCCAGAACAAAAGATCCGGTGAACAATAACTTTGTTATATTAACAATCAAAGTGATAGGTCAACTTTATGAAGCTGCCAGGATCCTCAGCGTGGTTAGGCTTCTCACTCACCTCTAGAGCATGTCTCTCAACCTTGACATTATTGACATTTTGACTATTGATTGTTGTGGGGACTGTCTATGCTTTGTAGGATGTTTAGCAGCATCTCTGGCCTCTGCCTACTAGATGCTCGTCGCACCACCCTAAGTTATGACAACCAAAACTATCTCTAGACATCGCCAACTGTCCCATGGGATGCCACCCCCTTCCTCCTTCTCCCCTCCCCCGCCAACTACCTGCTGCCTCTCCCCCATCTTCTCCATTAAGAACCACTTCTCTAGAGTTTATCTTAACTATCAGGTTACCTTCAATACCTAATGCTTTTTTTTTTTTTTTTTTTTGGAGTCCTGTAGACTTTGACCCAAGAATGGCCTGGAAATCTTTGGAATACCCTGTACTGAAGAATACTGGTTAGTGACCCTTATCACCTTAGTTATTCAAACTCAGCACTAAATTAGAATCAGCCCATGCCTCAGAGGGAAGCCCAGGCATGAGGAAAATAGCAGTTCACTTTGTTAATTTCAATTTAGTGTCACAGCATTTCAGTCAATGATTTATTATGTTTTTTTGTTTTTTTTTTTTTTACAAAATATGTTATAGTTCCCCAAAGAGAGTTCTTAATCCTCTTAAGAATGCAGTAAATTCCTTTATACCTGCTGTAAGTATAATTTTCGTGGGCCCTGAAATCATATATGCAAAACAGGTAACATTTTATTTTCCCGTTTTTACATTTAGTTTCTATTATATGCCTGATTTCTCCTGATGCTATAAAACTGTATCTAGTCATTTCCAGGTGAACTCAGTCTTTGTCATACTTTTTCAGTCAAGCTTAAAATTGTGTCAGTTCTGGATTTTACCTTCCTCTCCTTCTCTTTAGGGTGGCACTCCTGTTCCAAAGCATATTTATGATAATGACAGGATTGAAGTTGAGGTGGGAAGTCAGGGAGAGAGAGTATCTGATCTTTGGTGGTCATAGTATTTGTCACTCTTCCTAAGGTCACCTTCTGAAATCTCTGCACTTGTAAAAACCTCAGTTCCATGATTCACACTGGCATTTGGGTTACAAATTTAAGCCCCTTTGGCCCTCAGCTGTCTCCTTCAACAAACATCTGAGCCCTTCTTGGGGAAGTGGGGAAAGTTTATTTGTCCACTTCTCGGTGGCGAGTTTAAGGTAGAATCAGAGCCTCATTATTCCCTTGTGTCATACCCAGCCGTGTGTAATTGTTGGCTCGATGTTATTATGGTGTAGAGAGACCCACACCATCATTTGTGTCCTGGGGTACCAAATTGAAGTGGTAGATCTAGAACACCACACTTTTCTCCAACCTTCTGTCTCCCTAAGCTACACACTTGTGAGAGAAGATCCTGTTCCAATCCTCCTCATGTGTGCGTTTAACCCCTTTGCTTCTCCTTCATGACTTCTTTTCATCCTAATCAGAAGGCTCTTATCTTCTGGGCGTGGAAGGTTCAGTGGAGAGGAATGATGTAGTCTCTTTCTGCAAGTACTTTTGCAATGTCTTTGTTGTCCTGGAACACTGCTTTTGAAGCTAACAGTAAAGAATCTGACATCCTTTTCTGCTGTTCTGCAGTAATTTTTCTTTTCCTGAGTTAGAAAATGCCTTAGAATGAATAGAGTGAGGGAAAGTTCTTGGGGCAACTTTTTTTCTTTTACAATAATAATTATAGAGCATGGATTTTTAATGGATTTCATACTGCAATGAAGACATGAAAACATTCCTTCCTCTCTTCTTTCTCCACCAAGAACCAATCAGGTTCTAGCATTTTCTTAATTTTATCTTATGATCTGATTCTCTTCCATTGCCATGGCCACTCCCTTCTAGTGACCTCCCCAGCATTTTGCAATAGCCTTCCAGCTAGGCTTTAGTCTCACTCTGACTTTTGCATCCTACATACTGATTCCACATGAATCTTTCTAATAAATAGTACCAAAACCTTTAAGGATGTTATATTGCCTCTGAAATAAATTACATTGACATCCTGTGTAGTCCAACACCAACCTATTTTATAAAATTTACCTCCTGTTTCTTCTTGTAATGAAATCTCTAATTTATTTGTGCAGAAGAAAACACTGAATACTTATTATGTTCCGGACACTGGGAAATGGGCGAAAGATTTCACTCGGACTGAAAGATTCTTAATGCTAAGAACCGTGACCAACAAGAAACTAAGGAAACAGTGGGAGTGCTTATTACTTTGATAGGTTTCATTCCTCTATGCATTTTTCTAATTCAGCCAGGCTGAATTACTAATGTGATTAAAAAATTTTGGTAATGTGGCTACATTATAAAAAGTAAAAACAAACGTGAAATTAATGTTAATAATACATTTTATTTAACTCAGTGTGTGTAAAATACTATGATTTCAACTAATCAACATACAATTATTAATAAGATAGTTTACATTCTTTTTTTATTCTAAGTTTTCAAAATCTGTTGTATAGCGTACACTGTCAGCACCTCTTAATTTGGACTACCCACGTTTTAAGTCCTCAATAGCCATGTGTCACTAGTGGTTACCATATTGGATAGTTGTATCTAGAACATTATTTTGCCAAGAGTAAGTCCTTGATAAGGACTGGAAAACTGACTCATCAGTAGAGTGAATGGCATTTAAGAAGAGATGCAGGGAACGGAACCATCATGTACCAACCACATATTATGTACTTGCACTGTTAAAAGCCCTTTAGTTTGTTTGTTTTTTTTCCCTCAAAGCGGAGTCTGAGATAAGCATTTGGGAGAAGGTAATCTATTAGAGAGATGACTCCAGGAAGCTAATTAAGGGTACATTATTGAGCCAGTTTTGCTATGGGCAACTGGTGCTCAGTTCCACAGCGGACCCTCCAAACAACTGTATAGAATGGGCTTCAGAATTGTCCCTTCAAAAACGGAAGACTGAGGCATTTATCCACTGACTCCCGTTCCTCATTGGTTGAGGGTTGCCCCTCTGGTTGTTAACTGCTCCATGTTTCTGGAATGTTCTCAGAAGGATGAAAAATTTTACATCTTCAGAACAAGTCCTGAGGAAGAAAAGTTGAGAAATAAGACAGACACTTGGGGTAGAGTTTGCCATCAGCATGGGAATTATCTACCACCAGTTGGAATCAGTGATGGACCAGGCACATGGCAAAGCCTCTGCTATCCATACATTATATAAGACTTGTGAAATAGACATTATTATTTTCAGTTGAAAAATGGGGAAACCAAGCATCAGACAAATTCTCATTCCTGTTCAAGATGACATAGCTTTGAAGTGATAAAGTGTGTTTCTATACACATATGACTCATGACAAGGTCCACAAAGGACATATTTTGGGAGATTTTTCTTTTTTTAGGGAAAAAATCCAGAGTTTTTTTTTCTTTTATTACATCTAATTTATTATTCCAGAAATTTAGACAAATCTACAAAGTAGGTGTTGATTGAAGTCTCTTTAACCAGTGTTTGTTTTTTCAAATTAATTTATTTATCTTGGCTGCACCAGGTCTTAGCTGCGGCATGTCGGATCTTCGTTGCAGCGTGTGGGATCTTTAGTTGCAGCATGCGGGATCTAGTTCCCTGACCAGGGGTCGAACCTGGGCCGCCTGCATTGGGAGCCCAGGTCCCACTGGACCACCAGGGAAGTTCCTAACCAGGTTTTTTGAAAGGGAAGTGCAATAAGCTTTATAGCAGAGTCTCGTAAGAATATGATATACTATTAAAAATGCACATTTGCTGTTGTGCTTGATATGTTCTCTGACCTTCAGAAAGAAATTTCCAATAAATTTTGTAAGCTCACTTATTTCCGTTATTCACTGCTGAATTTCTAGTGCAGAGCTTATTTTCAAGTCGATTATTAGTACAACAGATCCTCCCTAAATGGAAGAGACTGAACACATCACACACTGGACAGCTCCCATTATCTGAAATAGCCATAAGCCGCTGTAATGTTAGAGATTTGGTTTAAAGGATTGTCCTCTTGGAAGACTGGCTGTGGTTATTTGTGAGGCAGAACAAATTATAAAACTATTATGGCTTCAGAGATGTATGTTTCTAATGACTGCTCTTCACCAGTCCATAAAATGTCTGCTTTAAAAAAAAACGGGTGAAATATTAGAGCCTTAAAAGATTAGATCATTGGAATATTATTAAAAATGTCTTTATGGAACCTGGATGCAAGGCCACTGGGGTATATAACTTACCAGGAATACTGACAGGAAGTCATCTGCATAAAGAAAGAAAGGCAAGTTTAAAAATGAAAAAGAAAAGGCTTACTAACAAAACAGTAATAAAACTAACCTAGAAAAACGGTTGAAAGAATACTGTTACCTGTGTTTTCCTCTGCAAAGGGCTATGGAATTGGGGTTACTCAGGGGTGAGAGAGGGAAGACAAAGAAGTCTTTTCTTTGTCTCTATAGGCTTCTGTATTTACTTGAATTTTATATACGCAAACATGTGTCGTGTATAATTTGTGCAACTAAAAATAACTAAATATACATAAAAATATCTAAAAATAACCTTAGACTAGAAAGCCACAAATAGACTTACATTTCAGTTTTATTCTGCTATTTTCACCTCCAATATAGCATTCAAATCTAATAGCTGCAGGAAAATATTGATGAAGGGAGGGAATCTTCAGAATATTTGATGTTATCAACAGTTCCATTTTGTAGTTAGGGATGCATTCCAGGTTCTCAATGTTTTCTTCAAAAATTAAATTTTACTGTTAAATATGATTTTATGCCTGTCAGACTCATTCTATGCAGTGGAGGACATGGTGCCTTGTGCTAATAAGCACTCAATAGAAGCTTTTTGGATGTTACAATGATGAAAAACCTACCTGAAACAGAAGGAATATTTGACAGAAAAAGGGGAAACTAAGTGTTTAATACTTAATATCTCCTTTTGATCTCTTCTTTAGAAGTATTTATCTTAAAGTATTTGTTCTTCTTATTAAAGTCATATGTGCTTTCTTAGAGATATATTTGGGGTCCTGCTTGGCCTGTTTCATTGGAGTTACCTCTGTTCCTGACATTTGGAAGAAAGGACTTGGGTGCCCATCATATTTTGAACAGCTGACTTCCCATTCCTGGTTCCAGCTGATTGAACCAAACACGGAGCCCTAATTCAAGCTGAGCCTATCAGCTTGCCTATTGTGTATCTGAGGAAGACAAACAGTCAGGTGATGGTGGTCTCTGGAACTAAGGGCTGAGACAAAAGCAGCCACATTGGGATCCTGTGCATTGATCCACAAGCAGAGGAAATCAGAGGAATGATTCAGATTCCCAGAGAAAGCATAAGAGAGTAAGAGGTGATGTGCTCAGTGAGAGCAGGGACAAAAAGAATTGTTGTCTTGTTTTATTGCTTTCAGATTTAAATTTCTTGTGAGACCTGGCCCTGCTTTCTGTCTTTGGTTATATGGGATGGTCCCGAATACTAGCTTGTTTAAGATAGATTGAGTGAGCTTTGATTTTTGCAAAAACATTTAGAGAATATGTAAGAAATTCAAATTGCCTGTAAAATCATACCCAATGTAAACATTTCCTTTCAGTCTGTTTTGTTCCTATAGAAGTGCTATAATCATACTCTCTATAAAATCTCCTGTTTTTCTTTTTTACAAACTTGTGAGCATTTTCCTATTTTGTTAATCCCAATGCTGGTTGAAGCCAACTCTCATTTATTAGGACCTACCATCATACAACTGAACAGGTCTGGAGAAAAGCATCACCTTGCTGACTGGTCTCACTCTTAACTCATTAGTATTAATCACAAATGGTCACTTAATAACTGTCTAGCAACAATACTGCACTTCTCTCGTTCTCCACTTGCCATTACCCAAAGACTCTTTTCTTTTCTTCTCTCTCCTCAGTGTTTCCTTCTCCATCCTCACTCTTTGCTGAGATCTTGTTTCCTATTTTACTGGGATGATAAAAGCCACCAGAACAGTTATAGTATGCCCCTACCACCATGTCCACCCACCCGAATGCTCTGTGACCATATATTCTGTCTTTCATTACTACAGGTGAACTTGCCACACTCTTGGCTAAGGCCAGTCCCTTCCACTGGCTCACCAATTTCCATCCCCGTCACATGTTTAAAGACTGCACATCAGCAGTTGGCTTTTCTGTTCTGTAAAATCATGTTCTCTCTGCTGCCTGCTCATTTTCACGAGCTTATAAAATGCTACTATTTCTCCTATCTTAGGGGGAAAAAAATTTCTAGACTCTATTTCACTTTATTTACTGGGTCATTTTTCTGCTTCTGTGAAAAGCACATCTTCTTAATGGTTCTATCTACTTGTTATCTGCGGTTTGCTCATCTCCTATTTTCTAATCAGGCATTCATTCTCATGACTCCTACAAAACAGCTCTCATAAAATCGCCATTGACTTTTGCATAGCTAAAACCAGTGCTTGCTCTTAGTTTTCATCTTACTTGAGCTGTTGTCAGTATTTGACAGATGATCACTCTTCCCTTAAATATTTTCTTCACTTAACTTTTAGGATACTGTACTCTTGGTTCTGTTCTTACTTTACTGGCTCCTCCTTTTCAGGATCATTTGCTCCATGCCCTGTGCTCTGATCCCTCTGTATATTCCCAGTCTCTAACATTGGTGTGCCCCAGACTCAGCCTCAGATCTCTACGTTTTCTACACTCACTGTCTAGGTGATCTCACTTAATACAAAGGTTTTAAATACTATCTATATACTAAGGGCTTTCAGATTTACTTTTCAAGCCCAGACCTTTCTCCTCATCTCCAAATTCACATACCCAACCCAACTCAAAACTTCCTCTTGGATGTCTAATAAGCATCATCAATCCCCAAATGTCTGATGGCCTCAGGACTCGAACCTTGGAACTCTTCTTTATTTTTTTCTTTCCTTTCCTTCTTTCTTTCTTTATTTTTTGGATAGTATTATTGAGATATAATTCACATAGCATACAATTCAACCATTTGAAGTGTACAATTCAAAGTGTACAACCAGTGTACAAAATGGTTTTTAGTATATTTAGAGTTGTGCAATGTTTACCATAATCAATTTTAGAACATTGTCATCACTGTCAAAAGAAACCCCTTGCCCCTTAGTTTCTACCCCCTACTTAGCTTTCCTTCCCGCCATTCCCAGCCCTAGGCAACCACTGCCTCTATAGATTTGCTTATTCTGGACATTTCATAAAAATGGAATCATACAATATGTGGTCCTTTGTGACTGGCTTCTTTCTCTTAGCATAATGTTTTCAAGGTTCATACACGTTGTGCTATGTATTTCATTCCTTTTGATTTCCAAATTACATTCCATTGTATGCGTATACCACACTTTAACCATTCATCAGTTGATAGCTGGGTTGTGTCCACTTTTTGACTATTATGAATACTCTTGCTGTGATCATTGATACACAGCTGAGCCTTGAACAACACAGGTTTGAACTGCACATGTTCACTTAAATGTGGATTTTTTTCAATAAATGGGTACTACAGTAATACATAATCCATGTTTGGTTGAATCGGAGGATGTAGAACCATGGATACGAAGGACTGATTATAAAGTTATACTCTAACGGTCAACTGCAGAAGGGTCTGTGCCCTTAAGCCTCATGTTGTTCAATATTTTGTATGGACATGTTTTCATTTCTCTTGGGTATGTACCTAACAGTGGATTTGCTAGATTATAGGATAACTCTAGGTTTAACCTTTGAGGAATTGCCAGACTGCTTTCCAAAGCAGCTTGGAAGAATTCCCACAAAAAAATTGTAAAACTTTGTTAATTTATATCAGAATTTTATGTGTGTGTGTGTGTGTGTGTGTGTGTGTGTGTGTGTGTGTGTATTCTGAGGGAGTAAGGCCAAAGGGGAACTGATGATTTTAGATCATGCTGATTTTAGCATGATGGGGACAATCATTGAGATTCTGGATTCAATGTGCCTCTTCAAGCTGGGAGTAATTCTACTTGTTTGCTTGCTCGGTTGACTTGTAAGAAACAAAGCCTCGCACTGTGTTTGAATCAGAAACAACCAGTGGCATTATTATTCTACAAACTAGCGGATGTTGGGAAAGAAGAACAAACTGAACTGATTTCTTCTCACTCAAAATTTTTATAATATATGTAGATTGGAAGACTGTAGGGGGAAAAAAGGGAGGGGGTGAGTTTCTTACATGTAAATAAATATAAGTGAATAAGACCAGACATGTTCATTTAACAATGCTGTTTGTTTTTGATTCATTCGAATACCCTCAAACAAAATTTAAAATTTGTTAGGACTTTGAAGGGTAAGATTCATTCACTTGTTCGTTCACTAAGATATTTATTGAATACCCAGTATGTTCACACAGTTTTCTCGGCACTGGAGACACAGCAATAAACTAGGCAGATGAAAATTCCCTCATGTAATTGGTAGTCTAGTAGAAGAAAACGGAGGATAAACAAATAAATTGAAAAATATAGTATGTTAGAAGGTGATCTGTGTAAGGAGAAAAATAAATCAGGGTAAATTATGATTACCAGGGTGGGGAAGGGTTTAACTTTGAAAAAGTGTTGCAGGGAATGTGTCACTGAGAATGTATTGTTTGAGCCATGGCCTGAAGGAGGTGTTGAAGTAGCTTGTGCATTTCCAGGGCAAGAATATTCTAGGTAGAAAGAACAAGAAGGGCACAGGTCATGAACAGGACTGGCTTGATGGAGGAAGAGAGTAACTGGAGTGGAGTGAGCCAAGGTAATAATAGTAGGAAACCAGAAGCATAAAGTTGAGCCAGTTTGGATTATTTCTTTACCAATAAGATGAAGAACAGAAGATTATACAGTAAGTACTGAAGGATAAGAAACAAACATGGATGTTAAACATGGCCTGAAGTCCTCCATCAGCAAGTGGAAATGATATATCCAAGACTGGATCCCATCCGGGTGTAAAGGAAGAAGTAAGTTGCATGAGTAGTTTCATTAACTCTCACCTTGCCCCCTCCTGCTCTATTGCACTCCACTCTCATGGGAGAATTACTTCAGATCGTTGACTAAAGAGGAAAGCATTTGAGTTTGGTTAAAAGTGGGTCTCTACACATTTGTACCAACAAGGAGTAGATTGCTGCAACTTCATTACCTCCCTTAGGAATGGCCCTGCAGGACAGTGGACATAGAAAATTCTCCCAGTGGACATCAATTCAAACAATTTATCTTTTTGTTCACTTTGTTAGTAGAAAGCCTGAGGTAAGTATCTATACTGATTGATGAGCAGTGGCTAATGATCTAATCAGATTGTCAGGGACCTAAAAGAAACAGAATTGTAAGACTGACCATAAAGAGTTTGTGAGGAGACATATATGACTGAACCTCTTTCAGTGAGGTTCCAAAGTGTGACTAAATGTATCCTATGTGAATGACCACTAAAAGGATAGGCTTTTAATGAGCGTGTGTACAAGATGACTCACTCCATTTGTGCTGCCCTGCCTCTTTCTCAAGCCTCCTTAATATTGGTAAAGGTGGATATGGTGACAGGAATTAAAACATGGACTCCTCAAAAATCTGACTTGGCTGTACTTTCCAGCAACAGCTATCAACCTTGAGCTTGTAGTGTAGTACCATACCCTGGGGAGGGCAGCTAGATGCCTTCCATCATGGAAGGGCATGTGACACTTTAAATTTTAATTTGCCTTTCCTCCCAGTTAGTTTTTTCTTTTAGTATCACTATTCATGGACTATTTTATGAACTATTATGGTATTCTAGCCAACTGCCCTCTGACCAAAGAAGTTTATTTTACAGTGAAAGAAGTGGGGCAAATGGTAGTTAAGTGGTCTAAGGTACATCAGGGCCCAGAAACATCTGTGGTCTAACTGGAGTCTTGAATACAGTATAGCTGAGATACAACACCTTGTGAAGAGAGGACCATCTTGTAATATCTTTTTTAGCCAATGATTAATATACAGTATTATTTCTCCCATAGATTGAATATATGGGTTTGGAGAAAATAGAATGGAAGTGAGAGTGGAACTTCTCCTAATTGTACTTAATAATCTACTTGAAAATGTTTTACCTCCCATCCCCATTCTCTGGATTTAGTTTGAATATTTTAGTATTTAACAGTGGGCTGTTTCCACTTGGGATATAGCAATCATTCCATTAAACCTGAAGCTTAGACTGCTTCTTGGCCATTTAAGTTTACTCATGCTGCTGGGTAAATGGGCAAAAAGGAAGTAATTGATTAATCCTATCAAAGGTTTCACTACACAGTGTGTCCAGAGAGCAGCATAGATAGAATGAAAGTAATCTTCACGGATAGAATGAAAGTAGAATTTCCTTCTAGTACTGCTGTGTCCACTAGTACAGTTTAATAAAAGACTGAATGAAGCAAACGCTTTATAAGCAGAAGTATCAATGGCTCAGATACATCAGGACTGAAATTTCAAGCCATCTACTAGGTGAAGAGCCATGAGTGTCTGGAGTACTGGTTGAAGGTGCTCCATGAATGAGTCATGGAGAAGGGAGTTCATGAGTGCTGTCCTTTCTTAAAGGAAAGCCATGGAGTTTATCAAGGCCTCCCTTTCTTTGTGGGCCCTAAACTTCAACTTTTGTTTCCCAGCCCCACAAGACTCTAGGAAGCTCTGCTCATCTTCTGATTCTCCACTGAGAATTAGCAAATGCCGTAAGAGGAAAAGTCACTCTTACTGTCAGGTTCACCTCCCTGCACTTCCCTCCTCTCTTGGATTTGAGCCCCATGAGTCCTTATATCCTTAGTAGCTTTATGACATATTCACACAGATTTTTTAAAATTCTATTTTTCTAGCTTACTTGCTAGGGTGCTAATCTGTGATTAGCAGACTCATAGAACCATATTCCTTTCCTTTTAGCACTAATCTCAATTTTCAATTGTAAACTCATTTCTGTGATAATTTGCATAATACCTGTATTCCCCACAACATGGAATTAGGTACCATACCTGTTTTTGCTCAGTGTAGTATGTGTGACTTAGCACAGTGCTAAGCACATAGCAGACACTTAATACTAGTAAGTCAATGAATGAACCTTGGACAACCTGCTTGTACCTATTAAGTGTCAAACAGCAGAGTCAAGATATGCCATTTACAGTCTGAAAATATCTGATCTCAAATCCTATTATTTATACTTAAAAACAAAACAAAACAAGGCTGGGTCAAGGCTTTGTCTTACATGGACTTTAAATGGCTCAGAAGGGAATGAGTATGTGCAGAAATCATTGCACACAGTGAATGACTATCCCCTGGGAGGGAGGAGCTCTAAAGAGTGACATAGAAACAGCTGGTGGTACAGACTCTAAGCAGTTCAGAGCCACTCAGAAAGTGGGCACTGATGATTGTCGAAAAGTCAGCCTTAAATGCCTGGAGGAGAGACCACACGCTGCCAGTGTCTAGGTAGCAACTGAATAGAGTTTAAACTGAGTCAATATGGTGTGAAAATGGCCTGTGGTTGCCCTGGGGGTGAACAAGATCAATAGATGAAGTCCTTAGAAACACAAAGTATGATACCTGTTAAGTTGGAGACCCAGAATCCAATGTATGTTTGAAACCTGTGTGTGTATTTATGTATGTTGTTTTCACTGTTTTATACTTGATAAATGGAGCAACTAAGTGAAAGAAAAATAATTTATATTTGCTATCTGCATAAATATTTATGTCTGTGCATACACATAGATACGTGTAAATACATAATGGTTTATTAACGCTTTCTTGGTTATAAATCCTTGAAAGAACTCTAAGTACTCTGTCCTTATTTCTTAATTAGGCAATATGAAGCCCCCATAATAGTTACTAGCTGTGAATAAGAGTACTATAAAAGTTACTCATGTAATTACCTCAGAAACTCCAACTTTACTGAAGTGACAAGTCACAGAGTTAAATAACAGTTGGGAAAACAAAGTAGCTCACTATCTATAAAAAGTCACCCAGCCTGCCAGTTTCTGGATGAAGTTGAATAGGGTAGTACATTTAGAAATAGAAGTGTGTTCATCCTAGATAATCCCAATTAAGCATTTTTTTATGATTAATTTTCAGTTGCATCATTTAAGAAGAAACTTTATTCAGAACTATTGCATTCAGCTTCTGGTAACAAAGACACAGGCTAAACAAAGTATGGGTCATTGTCTCTTATGTAGCAGAAGTCTAAAAGAATGCTGTCCTAGGCTTGTATGAAAGCTCCATGGTCGTTAGGGTACAGAGTCCCATCTTTACAGCATGGATTTGCCTCTTCAAGGTCTCATGATGTCTCCTGGAACTCTAGACATTGTGAATATGTTTCAGGCAAAAGGAGGGGAGGAATAAATGACAAAAGCATCTTTTTCCCAGTTGAGTCAGCGCCTTTTAAAGCAGTTTCCAGAAAGCCAGCAATGAGTTTTTACACTGCATTGGTCTTCTGTCATGGCAAGGGAGGTTGGGAAATGTCAGCATTGAGCTGGGCACATTGTCACCAGGAATGAAATTGGAATTCAACAGAATACAAGAAAGAAAGGATAAAATAGATAAAGGGTTCTGTTGCAGAGATTCAAAGTCAACATAAAAATTCCAGTGCTATAGCTATTTTTAGATACCTAACATGTGCTGGGCTGTCCACTACATCCTGGGGCACAAAAACAAATATTATATTGGGCCAGTTCTCAAGGATTTGATTGTTTAGTGGAGGAGACAGACTATAAATAGCTACTCTCAAGTTATGTGGTAATAATGAGAGGTTTGCTGGAGGTATGTGGGAGAGCAGAGTGAACTCAGTCCAAGCCAGAGGTATGGGCTTCTTGGAAGAGATGTTCCCAGAATCTAATCTTGAAGGATAAGTAAGAGCTGAGTGACATTTCAGGCTTGGGTAAAGATGAAGGCAACATCATTGTTTAATAGGAATTGAAAGCAGTTGGTGATTATTCGAAGGTAAAATGGAAGGTAGACGTGAAAAAGTAGAGTCAAGTTACAGAGGGCCTAGTCTGTTAACTGAATAACAAGGCTATGGAAAGCCTTGAAAGGGGTTTAAGCATGGAAACTCCACAGTCAAATTGAATTTTAGGTACATCATTCTGGCTGCTATGTGGGGAAGGCTTCAAAGGTGGGCAACATTGAGATAAAGAGTTATTAGGAGGCTATTTCAGTAGTCAAGGTAAGAAAGAATGGAAACCTGATTAGGCAGTAGTAGTAGGGATGGGAAGAAGGATTATAGAATCCTGTGGGAGGAATAATTAGTTAGTGAATGAAAAGATGTAGGTAGACAGAAAGGAGTTTAGAATGACTACAGAAAGGAGTTTAGAATGACTACAAGATTTATGCTTTAGGAAACTTGGTAGACAATGGCACCATTAATTGAAATTGTAAATGTAAGAGAAGGAGGAACAGGTTGGGGTGGGAGTGGGGGAGTGGGAAAAAAGATGAGCTCTGTTGGAACATGTTGAGTTTGAAGTGTCTGTGTAACATCTAGTTGGAAATACTTAGTAGGCAATTAGATATAAAAATATGAAGCATGTGGGCTTCCCTGGTGGCGCAGTGGTTGAGAGTCCTCCTGCCGTTGCAGGGGACATGGGTTTGTGCCCTGGTCCGGGAAGATCCCACATGCCATGGAGCGGCTGGGCCCGTGAGCCATGGCCGCTGAGCCTGCGCGTCTGGAGCCTGTGCTCCGCAACGGGAGAGGCCACAACAGTGAGAGGCCCGCATACTGCCAAAAAACCCCCCAAAAAACCAAAAAACAAAACAAAAAACAAAACAAAAAAACCCAAAAATATGAAGCATGTGATCAGCGTGGAAGAAATATATATTTTATTTATTTATTTATTTATTTAATTTATTTTTGGCTGCGTTGGGTCTTCGTTGCTGCGCACAGGCTTTCTCTAGTTGTGGCGAGCGGGGGATACTCTTCGTTGCGGTGCGCAGGCTTCTCATTGAGGTGGCTTCTCTTGCTGCGGAGCAAGAGCTCTACGCACGCAGGCTTCAGTAGTTGTGGCATGCGGGCTCAGTAGTTGTGGCTTGCGGGCTCTAGAGCGCAGGTTCAGTAGTTGTGTGTGGCGCACGGGCTTAGTTGCTCCGTGGCATGTGGGATCTTCCCGGACCAGGGCTCGAACCCGTGTCCCCTGCATTGGCAGGCGGATTCTTAACCACTGCGCCACCAGAGAAGTCCAGAAATATATATTTTAAGTCATAGCATATAGGTAGTTAAGTCCATGTGAATAGATGGGTTTGCCTTTGGATAGAGGGTAGGCAGAGAGAAACACCAAGTTAAGGTAGAGACTCTGCTGACACCAACATTTGAGGGAGAAACACCTGCTAAAGGCAAGGAAGAAATGTTAGACTGAGTGGTTATTGAGCCAAACAAAATAAAACAGGATTACTAAGGGCTTCGCATGGACTGGGTACTGTACTCTGGCTAATAATCCTGCCATGAACATGACAGACATAGTCTCTTTCTTCATAGAGCTTAGAGTGTAGGGGATTTGTATGTTAAATAGAATTGACATTATTGTTATGAATGATATATCAATAAATGAAAAGAATATATCCTTGGAGTTTGAAAGATAGTGACTACAGCTAGTTTGGAAAAGCCTTCCCTGAGGAAGTCATATTTTAGCTAAGACCTAATCAAGAGATAACTAAGTGAGGGGAGGTGGTTAGAAATCGAGACAAAAGTACGACAGAGGGTACAGCAGTCGAGCAAGAGCAAAGGCCCCGGATCTGGGGAGAACGTGATGCATTGGAGTTGAGATGTCAACATCTAGAACACAAGAGGGGAGAGAAGTACGTGACACACATGGCAAAGTAGGGAGGAGCTAGGTCATGCAGGACTAAATAGTTCATATTTATGCCATATTCCAAGAGAAATGGGGATCATATGCAATGACCAATTTAAAATTCTTTTGTCTGCCTAGCTTCCTTTTTTCCTCTTTTTTTAACTGCCCCTTTTCTAGTCTATGAGATTTTACTAGAATTTTCAGTTACCTGGGTGGACAAAACAAATGGAAAGCAGTCACATGAAAAGTTGCCTAAGTCCTCAGGGAGATGCAAATTTTAACACAATAAGATACCACCATACACTCATGATAATAGCTATAATTAAAAAGACCACTAATTCTAAGTGTAGGTGGTATGGAGCAGTTGGAATTCTCAGATGTTACTAATGAGAATTAAATTTGTACAACTTTCAAAAAATGGGCAATAGCAATTATATAGCTAAACACATAAGCCTATGAATTAGTAATACTGTTGCTAGGTGTATAGCAACAGAAATGCATACATTATGTGCACCAAAAGGCATGTATATGAATGTTCTTAGCAGCTTGTTCACAATAACCTTATAAACTGGACACAACCAAAACGTTCATCAACAGTAGAGTGGACAAATAAATTGTGATGTAGTCATGCAAGGGAAACCTACAAGGCAATGACAATGAATAAGCTACTGCCATGTGCAACACTGTAGAATGAATCCCAGGTACATAATTTTGAGGGAAGGAAGCCAAACACAAACACAGTGTGTGATTCCATTAATATAAAGTTCAAAAACTGGAAAAGTTAATGGATAGTGGTGGAAGTCCAGGTGGTAGTTCCTTTTGAGGGTATAGGTGGGATACTGGTTGTGTTTTACTTCCTCATCAGTGGCTGTCTCAAGCGCATATGTTTTCTTGGTGAAAATTCATCAAGCTGTACATTCATGATTTGTCTGCTCTTCTGTATGTGAGTTATACAATAATTAAAAGTTTCCTTAAAAATCGGAACTTGTAAAAACAGAGTAGAATGGTGGTTACAAGGCGTTGGGACCTGGGGGAATTGGGAAGATGTTGTCTAAGGGCACAAACTTGGAACTAGTAGATAAATAAGTCCTGGAGATCTAATGCACAGCACAGTGATTATAGTCAATAGTGTATTATAAACTTCCAAAATTGCTAAGAGACTAGATCTTAAATACTCTCACCACAAAATGAAATAATTATATGATGTGGTGGAGGTCTTAGCTAATGCTATGATGGTAATCATAATGCAATATATAAAGGTATCAAATCAACACATGGTATATCTTAAACTTACACAATGTTGTATGTCAATTATCTCTCAATTGAAAAAAGAGAAACAGAATCTCAAGAGGGCATGTGTGTATTGGGATAGATGCTTAATCAATCATATTTGCATTTATCTCAGGATAAAATTAGGAGGTTTTTAAAACTGAGGGTTTTTTTCCTTTCTCACATTTTTTTTTCTCAGTGTTCTGCAGTCTTTATCATTTCCGGCAGTGGCATCCATTAGCTAAGAGGAAGAACAGATTCAGACTAGAAAAAGAAGTCCATTGATTATTTGAAACCCATACCAGTGATAAGAATCTTAAAAGCCTAAGTTTTCAATGAAAAGCCTAATTCTTGAGCCAGAAAAGTTTTTATGAATCTCCTCAAGGTGGGATTTTTATCATCAATGGTCAGAGCCTGAAGAAAGAGTATATAGAATTTATTCATAAATAAGAGAGAAGATTCAAAGCCAGGTTCCAGATTCCTCTGACATACAGAGAAGCGTTTTTTGTTTGTTTGTTTTTTTACACTTTTGACAGGTGAGTAGAGCTTCAGAATTGAGATTAGGGAGCAAGGGAGTCAACAGTTGGTGTGAATAAGAAAGTGTTGAGGCACCCTTCTCTCTTTCAAGTTTTAGATCTTTTTTTTTTTTGCAGTTCGTGGGCCTCACTGTTGTGGCCTCTCCTGTTGTGGAGCACAGGCTCCGGACGCGCAGGCTCAGCGGCCACAGCTCACGGGCCTAGCTGCTCCGTGGCGTGTGGGATCTTCCCGGACCGGAGCACGAACCCGTGTCCCCTGCATCGGCAGGCGGACTCTCAACCACTGCGCCACCAGGGAAGCCCCCAAGTTTTAGATCTTGAAGGGGTTGGCGTTGGGGGAATTATAGGAATGACCAACCTATTCTGTGAATCTGAGAGCAGAGGAAGCCCTATCTTACTTTCCTGGGAGCAGCATGGGGAGACTACAATGGCCAGAGAGAAGCCTCATCCCACATGGCACTAGAGTGACAGAAGAGCAGTGGTTCAGCGAGATGCTGGATTGAACAGGTTTAAGAGCACACTGAGAGAGTCCAGCAAGCACATGCAGTGCAATGTGGAAAACAACAAAGGTCCTCAGTTTCCTGAGGCGAAGAAGGGGGCACAAAGTGCTAAGAGATGACAGGCAGACCCAAAGGGTTATGGATTAAATGAGTTGATGTATGTAGAGGACTTAGGATAAAAGCCAGTTGTTGTTGTTATTATCAGTAGGTTGGCTATCAGAAGCTGTGGAAGAACAGGGGACCTCATTGGTGGGTGTTAGTCAAGATGAGGTCAATCTCAACAGAGGTCACTAAGGATAAAGGACAATTATGGAAAAGTTACCTTATACCTCACTCTCCCAAGGCCAGGATAATGTGTAATCATCACAGGATCATAGATCATCCTCAAGTGGAAGGAACACAGCTTGGAGAATCCTGAGGAGAATCTTGAAGTGATTGATTGGTTGAATTGGAGTATTTAACCCAATGATGTAGTTAATCTTGCTTTTTCAAGATGCAGTTTTCTACTTCTACGTGCATATGGGGTTTTAGAACTAAGCTGGTTTTCAGAGACCTAAAGGATGTTACATCTCTGCATGTTTGTTACACACTTACAAAACGTACTCTGGCTGTCGTGTGGAGAATGGATGGTGGAACACGGGAAGTGGTTCAGGAAGATCATTTAGAAGACGTCATCCTAGTCCAGGTGAGGGTTCATTTGGAGACTCAGCCTTTTGTGGTGGCTTTTGGGTGAAGAGAAGTGGATGTGGTTCAAGATGTATTTAGAAGGTAGACTTGGCAGCCTTTAGCTGGTGATTGGATATGAGAAGCAGTGGAGACAAAGGTATCAAAGAAAGCTCCTAGGTTTCAGTCTGTGAGGTAGCACACTGCAGGAACAGCAGGCCTCAAGTTCAGTTTTGAATATATTAAGTAATGAGGTACCTGTAAAACATACAGACGGAGATGTTGCATAGGCTGTAGGCATGTGGACCTGTATTAAAAAGGAAGTTCTCAGCTGGAAATACAAAGTTGGAGTTATTGGCAAAGAGGTACTAATTGAAGCTATGAGGGTGGGTGAAATCATCCCGATGTAAATCCACGCAGGATACACATCTCTAGTGGGCGCCATCCCCATTCAACTCCTGGTCCTGTGTGAGAATGGAGAGTGAGGTTACAAGAGTATCTGGAATACTTTCATGAGGAAATCCCATGTATAATTATCAGGTAAAGATTGGAGGTTCCATGAGAAGAGAATGAGAAGAACATGCTAGAAGTGGCTAGAGAAGAGAAAAACACGCACACACACACACAAACCCAGGGGAGCCTAGTCTAACAGAGGTCAAGGAACAGGAGGGTTTTCAGAGGAGAACATGGTCAAATGTGTTGAATGTTATTGAGAGCTCCAGTAACAGGACTGGAAATTGGCCTTCAGATTTCTTGACATGGAGGCGCTCTGGATGTTGGTGAGGTGGGTTTTGTGGAGTGATGAGGGCAGCGAGCAGAGGACTGGATGGGAGATACAGAAGCAAAGAGGATGATGATAGAACAACCTTGGTGAAATTTGGTTCTAAATGGGAGGAGAGAAATAAGGATGACATTAGAGGGAAATGAGAGGTTAGGAGACACAATGCCCTAGAGAACCAGAAGTTCCTTTGAAAAACCCCTGTTCAGAAAGGCAAGCATTCTCCTTTCTGCTCTTACCTCCAGTCTCTGATTAATTCCAAATAGCACAGAATTATCGGCAGTGGTATACAACTTGTATATCAAGAGGGCATGATGTGCTGCCAGGGCTCTTCAGTTCAGGTTTCAGAGCAAACTCGAGAAAAATAAAGAGCCCAAAGCAAGTACACTCATTAGGAGCATAACACTCCTTTCAGGGGCATACACCAGCTTCTCCCTGCCTCAAAAGGGCAAGGATTTTGAAAGAGACTAGAGGTCAACTTATAAGAAAAAAGTCAACGTTGGGACCCCTTAACTAACCTTAGGGCAGGGTCCATGATTTTATTTGACTTTTTATACCCCCAGTTGCAGTGGCAGGACGTGGAAATCTCTGTTTTTGTTGTAATGAATACATCAGTGTAGTTTCCCCTGGGAAAATTATACAAGCAGTAGTGCTACTCCCTCCAATAATTTCCTCAGAATGGTTCCCCTGCACGGTACCACAGATAGGCAGCCCTTCAGACCAGGCCATAATTGTGCCTTTGGAAAACCATAATCAGAATCAATGCTCCTGTCACAGCTTCCCCAACTCTACAGATTCTGGTATTCTTACTCTTTGCCCACTAGTCTCTCAGGAGTGAGAAAGGGGGCTTTTAAACCCCAAGTTTTAACGTTAAAGTACCATTGGTTCAGCTTATTATTGGATAATAAAGTTGGCATTGTTATTCAGGAGCCATATCCGAATGTGGTTTCTATGATGTGACTGATCAACTATACATTGGCTTGTTTTTGAGCCCTTTGGAACACAAATGCTTGTCCTACAATTTCTCCTTATTACAAAATACATTCTGAATAGACAATATGGGGTTTCTCCTCTAAATTCATGCCCCCTCACCCAAACACACTATGTGTGTGTATGTGTGTGTCTACTCCTCTGTAAGTCATGCCTTATCCTAACTTTCTCTTATTGGCAGATCAACCTGTTTTCAGCAGAAGAGATGAACTGACTCTAAGCCCTCTGCAGATCCATAGGGGGGTCTCCCTTGGATGTTACCTGCCAAGTTCTCTGGCTTATTCTTGGTGTGTCCTCACTGCCACTCCAGGGTTAGTTCTCAGCCCATCCCCAAGCACTGGTGGGAGCTGGCAGCCTAACCCATGCTCAGTATCATTGACATATCTTTCAGTAAGAAACATATCTTCCTGAATATCTTGATGGGGCAAATATTATCTGAGAATACCTTTTCACTTAAAAATATTAAAAAAGTATAATATTAGGCATTAACAGTATTCCAGGCTCCACATAAGGTACTGGTATTGTGTTCTATATAGATCTTGCAGGAGCTGGTCATTTCTGCTTGTCTTTTTAAATTTATCTTTCCATCTTCTCACCTGTCCTCTCTCATATTCCCAAATGGGCTTGTGGTGGTTTATAACAAACACAGACAATAAACTAATGGGGAATGAGAAATAGAGAGTCACAACTAGAGGAGGTATCCATAAGACAGGAAGAAACCTCAGCTACTGAGCTCGCACTCTCTGGAGCCTGCATGCCACAACTAAGACCAGACACAGCCATAAATAAATAAATAAATATTTTAAAAAACAGTGGGTCAATGAAGAAATCAAAGAGGAAATCAGAAAATACCTTGAGACAAAAGAAAATAAAAACACAACTTTCCAAAATTTATGGAACACAGCAAAAGCAGTTGTGAGAGGGAAGTTTATAACAAAACAGGCCTACCTCAGGAAACAAGAAAAAAAATCTCAGGTAAGCAAACTAACCTACCAAATAAAGAAATTAGAAAAAGAAGAACAAACAAAAGCCAAAGTCAGCAGAAAGAAGGAAGTAATATAGATCAGGGAGGAAATAAATAAGAGACCAAAAAAAAACCCAAAAAAACAACAGAAAAGATCAATGAAATCAAGAGCTGTGTTTTTTTTTAAATAAACAGAATTGATAAGCCTTTAGCTAAGTCTCATCAAGGAAAAGAAAGGACTCAAATAAATAAAATAAGAAATGAAAGGGAGAAATAATAACCAATATCACAGAGATACAAGAAACAGAAGAGAATACTACAAACAGTTATACGGCAACAAATTGGACAACCTAGAAGATGGATAAATTCCTAGAAACATAAATCTTCCAAGCCTTAATCAGGAAGAAGTAGACAAGATAAACAGACCAATCACTAGTAGTGAAACTGAATTTGTTAAAAAAAAAAAAAAAAAAGCTCCCAGCAAATGAAAGTCCAGGACTGGAGTGCTTCACAGGGAAGTTCTACCAAACATATAAAGAAAACAGGTAATACCTGTCCTTCTCAAACTATTCCAAAAAATTGAAGAGAAGGGAACACTCTCAAATTCATTCTGTGAGGCCACCATTACCCTGATACCAAAACCAGACAAAGACATCACATAAAAGGAAAATTACAGGCCAGTGTCTCTGATGAATATAGATGCAAAAATCCTCAACAAAGTATTAGCAAATTGAATTCAACATTATACAAAAAGGATCATACACCATGCTCAAGTGAGACTTATTCTAGGGATTCAAGGATGGTTCAATATCTGCAAATCAATTAATGTGATACACCACATTGACAAAAAGAAGGATAAAAATCACATGATCATCTCAATAGATGGAGAAAAAGCATTTGGCAAAATTAAATAAGCTATAAGTATATTATTGTGCAGCCCAGGAGATATAGCAAATATTTTACTATGTTTAAATGGAGTATGATATATATTGTAAAAATATTGAATCACTATGTTGTACACCTGAAACTAATATAATATTGTAAATCAACTATACTTCAACAAGAAAAGTCATTAAAATCAAATAGGGAATATTTATGTCCATACAGAAGCCTGTACACAAATGTTTGTGGCAGCTTTATTCATAATGGCTAAAACTTTGAAGCAATCAAGATGTCCTTTGTAGGTGAAAGGATAAACTGTGGAATATTATTCAGGGATAAAAAGAAATGAGCTATTAAGCCATCAAAAGACATAGCGGAATCTTAAATACATATTGCTAAGTAAAAGAAGCCAATCTGAAAAGGCTGCATACTGTATGATTCCAACAATATGACATTCTGGAAAAGGTGAAAACATGGAGACAGTAGAAAGATCAGTAGTTGCCAGGAGTTAAGGGGGAAGGAGGGATGAATACAGCACAGGGATTTTTAATTCAGTGAAACTACTCTGTATGATGCTATAATGGTGGATACATGTCATTATACATTTGTCCAAACCCATAGAATGTACACAGCAAGAGTGAATCCTAATGTAAACTATGGACTTTGGGTGATAATGGTATGTCAGTGTAGGTTCATTGATTATAATAAATGTACCACTCTGGGGGGGATGCTGATAGTGGGAGAGGCTGTGCCTGTGTGGAGGCAAGGGGAATATGGAAAACTCTGCAACTCTGCTCAGTTTTGCTCTGCACTGAAAATGTCTCTAAAAAAAAGTCTATTAAAAAAAAGGATTTTGAAAAAAAATTCTGTTGAGATCATTTGAAACATAACTTGTTTGTAAACCACCACTTAAAGAAATTGTGCATAATAATCTTTGAGCAAGAATTATGAAGAGTATATAAGATGATGGCTCTAAAATACCCATTATTGTCAATATGACAAAATTATTGTGATAAAAATTTTTAATAGTCGTTAAGAAGACTTCTCAAAACACAACAGTTAATTAGTGACATCTAGCACCTCCTGTATGGAGATTCATAGTTTTCAAAGCTGAAAATTACTAAAGATCTTGAGACTGGATAGAATGAAAACAGATCTCACTTATTACATCTTAGAAATAAATATTTGTAACCATCTGGAGTCTATTTTCTGGATTGAGGACAAGAACAGTAACCTCGCAAATTTATCTTTGAAATGTCACTTCTCACTTTTGGTGGCTGAACAATACTACAGTTTTTTTTTCTCCATTACACTGAATACACTATTAAATATTTTCTCTTTAAAAATAGAATTTTAACATCTTGAAACAAAGGTAGTTTCTATCCTCTAGGCTGTAACATTAGTAACCAGAGAATGGAATTCTGTCTGAAGTTGATTTTTCTCTATTATGCTCCATTTAAGACTATAATCTGGGACAAAGTGAGAGAGTGGCATGGACATATATACACTACCAAACGTAAAATAGATAGTGGGAAGCAGCCGCATAGCACAGGGAGATCAGCTTGGTGCTTTGTGACCACCTGGAGGGGTGGGATAGGGAGGGTGGGAGGGAGACACAAGAGGGAGTAGATATGGGGATATATGTATACACATAGCTGATTCACTTTGTTATAAAGTAGAAACTAACACACCATAGTAAAGCAATTAAACTCCAATAAAGATGTTAAAAAAAGACTAAACTGAGCACTATTAACTCTTCCACTCTTCTGTGTCTTTGACTTATTGTTCTGTTTACCTGCAGGGGACTCTCCCCAATGCATGATGAACTCATATTCATCCTCTAAAACCCAACATAGTTTTCTTTTCTAGGAAGCCTTTTCTTAGCCTCCTCCTAGCTTCCATATGTATTCCATATGTATCTCTCCTTTGTGCCAATTTTGTGCTTATACTTATCTCCATTTTTCCATTTATCACACCATGTTCTTATGGAATTTTTCCCCATAAAGAGTGTGAGTTCAAAGAAGATGTGAACTACATCTTATTCATTTCTGCATTTTGGGGTTAAAGTTTACACTGCAATACAAATCTGCATACAATATGCTGCTTTTTAAAATTTTGCTATAATTGATCTTATCTAGCTCTGGATATCCCAGTTCTGCTACTAGTGGGAGCATGAGTGTGGTAGAAAACACTTGTCTTGCCTGTTAGAGGTAACGTAGCCTCTTCTGGTTTAACAAAGGTTTCTTTGTACTGTAATTGATTTAATCTTTGTGATTAGTCTTTAAGGCAGATGGTAGAATAAAATATTCCATCAGTTCAAAGTTCAAACTCCAGGATTCTTTCTTCCCACCTCTCATAAGGTCTTCTCTTTCCCTCCTTTTCCCCAAGGTGGCATGTTTGTTCTGAGAGAAGATTGAATTGTTTATTGCAGTGTGGAGATAGCCTTCTGGTGTTGGGCTACCTTCTCTGTTCTTGCTGGTCTCTGTTGAGGAGTGATTAGCCTATTCAGTGCCTGGTTTTCTTTGGATGGTGTCCACTAAAGTATAGGTAATCCTACCTAGTCTACTCGGGTTTCTTGCTGGGACCTCCTCTTGAAGTCTGTAGTCCCTTCCATTTGTGTGGTGTTCCAGCGTTCTGTGTTCTGTGGGCTCATTCTCCCAGTACCAGATCCTTCAAATCTCTCAACACCAAGGCTCCCCAGCTCTTCATCTTGGGCCATTGGAACTCCAGGATCTCCATATAACAAGTGTTGGTCATGGGCTCGTGTCTCATCTTCCACAGTTGAGAAAAGGCTGTTCTAGAATGATAGGAACATTTCAAGAGACATAGCTGCTTCAGTCTGTCAGATCCCAGCAGAGACAGTGACCATTTAGAAAATTAATGTCATAAAATAGCGGGGAGAATCAAGAAAAATGGAGTAGATTTTGCCATTCTTGTTGGTGGAAAGGGGACTTTCAGTCAGCTATTGAGCTTTACTAGAAAACTGGTTATGTCAGATTGGAGAGTTGATCTAGAATTACTGAAAGCTTAAGTTGAAGAAAGGTAATAGGTTTTCAGCTATAGACACTTCAGTGACTCTGCTGCTGTTTGGGATTGATATCTTTAAGAAATATTAGAGCCATATCGTTAACTTTTGCATAATAATTTATATTATTAGTTTGCAGTAAAAACTGCTCTCAAGGTTGGTGAATAGAATTGCTTACATGCCGTTGCTTAAGCCTTGGAGAAATAACTGGATGTGACATAATTCCTTGTCTCTCTTACATTAAAATACTACCTGTGAAAGAATAGAATCTGGTGGATAGTGGGTAGCAAACCAAGGCAGTGAGTAATATGTTACTTTTAGCTTGGCTCACTTGCTTTCCCCCTTCTGCAAACCTCTAAAAATTTTTGAGAAGCCATGAATATAAAAATTGTAACCTAAGAATTCTCAGCAGGTTGAATTATTTGCTGAAACCGCAAGACCAGCAGGTGTTTTGGGAAAATGTGGCATCAAAAGCCATTTTCTCTCAGCTAAAGCAATCTTCCACGTATAGGTATAAAATGGAATCAAGATTTATACAGGAAAAATGCTGAAGCAGTCTGTTATTTTTCTCCCTCAAGTCTGTGCTTGAGGGTTTTTTTCTCCTCATTTTTAAGTCATTTTAGACATTTATTTTTTGAACAATCAACCCTTATTTACCCTTTAATTCTTTGGACTTAATCACCTGTAAACTAATGAAAACATATTTATTATATAATTAATCAGGAATTACTTCGTCTCTAAAGTTCCATAGGAATTATAGGCATTATCACTCAAATTAGAAATTATATATCATTTTGTCATTGTTTACCACTATTAATTGTGTTTGCCTTATTTCTTAACGAAGTTATAAACTTTTTGTGTATGCGAGTGTGATGGTTAATTCTGTGCGTTAACTTGACTGGGCCACTGGGGTGCCCAGACATTTGGCCAAACATTACTCTGGGTTGTCTGTGAGGGTGTTTCTGAATGAGATTAGCATTTGAATCAGTGGACCCACGAAGGTGGGTGGGCCTCCAAATAACCTAAATAGAACAAAAAGGTTGAGAAAGAGGGAACTTCTCCTGCCTGACTGCTTTGAGGTGGGACATTGGCCTTTTCCTGCCTTCATACACAAATTGAAATATTGACTTTTCCTGGTTCCACATGCTGCCGAGTTTCAGACAGGAACTTATGTCATTGGCTTTCCTGGGTCTTGCTGAATGCAGATCTTGGGAGTTCTAGCCTCCATAGTCATGCGAGCCAGTTCCTTAGAAACGTCTCTCTCTATCTCTCTCCCCCACCTGCCCTCCCACCATATATATGTATATACAGTGTTGGCCAAAAAGGGCCTTCTCTTTTTAAGTAAAAATAAAAGACACATTTTTCATTTTCACCAAGAACTTTATTGAACAATGCATTCACCCTTTTCTTCCACTACCTTCTGCCATTTTTCAGGCAAATTCATAATTCCATCTTCCCCAAATTTTTTATCTTTTTGAGCAAAGAACTGTTCCAGGTGCTTTTTACAGTCTTCCAGGGAATTGAAATTTTTTCCATTAAGAGAATTTTGTAAAGACAGAAATAAACGGAAATCCGAAGGTGCAGTGTCTGGTGAATACGACGGACGAATCAGAACTTCCCAGCCAAGCTGTAAAAGTTTTTGCCTGGTCATCAAAGAAACATGCAGTCTTGCATTATCCTGATGGAAGATTATGCATTTTCTGTTGATTAATTCTGGACGCTTTTCGTCGAGTGCTTCTTTCAGTTGGTCTAATTGGGAGCAGTACTTGTTGGAATTAATCGTTTGGTTTTCTGGAAGGAGCTCATAATAGAGGACTCCCTTCTATTCCCACCATATGCACAGCATCACCTTCTTTGCATGAAGACTGGCCTTTAGTGTGGTTGTTGGTGGTTCATTTCTCTTGCCCCACAATCTCTTCCATTCCATATTATTGTACTGTATTCACTTTTCATCGCCCATCACAATTTGTTTTAAAAATGGAACGTTTTTGTTAAGTTTCAGTGGAGAATCGTGTGACGAAATACGGTCAAGAAGGTTTGTTTTTGCTTAACTTATGTGGAACCCAAACATCAAAGCGATGAACATAACCAAACTGGTGCAAATGATTTTCAGTGCTTGATTTGGATATTTTGAGTATGTCGGCTATCTCCCACGTGGTATAACGTTGATTGTTCTCAATTAATGTCCCGATTTGATCGCTATCAACTTTAACTGGTCTACTCTACTGTGGAGCATTGTCCAGTGAGAAATCTCCAGCACAAAACTTCGCAAACCACTTTTGGCATGTTCAATCAGTCACAGCACCTTCTCCATTCGCTGCACAAATCTTTTTTTGTGTGTTTCGGTTACGTTTTTACCTTTCTTGAATTAATAAACCATAATATGCCGAAAATGTTGCTTTTTTCTTCCATCTTCAATATTAAAATGGCTAGAGTCTGTCATACAGAGTGAAGTAAGCCAGAAAGAGAAAAACAAATATCGTATATTAACGCATATATGTGGAATCTAGAAAAATGGTACAGATGGACCTATTTGCAGGGCAAGAATAGAGACGTAGATGTAGAGAACGGACATGTGGACACAAGGGGGGAAGGGGAGGGTGGGATGAATTGGGAGATTAGGATTGACATATATACAGTACCATGCATAAAACAGATAGCTAGCGGGAACATGCTATAAAGCACAGGAAGCTCAGCTCAGTGCTTTGTGATGACCTAGATGGGTAGGATGGGGGGAGGTGTGAGGGAGGTCCAAGAGGGAAGGGATATAGGTATACATATTGCTGATTCACTTCATCGTACAGCAGAAACTAACACAACATTGTAAGGCAATTATACATATTCCAATAAAAAAATGGCTACACAAAAATTCACGAATTTTGATGTCTTTTTTTAAATGCACGCTGATATGACAGCTGTCACATACAATCTAACAAAATTGTTTCGAATGAAGTTAAAGACAACTAAGTGCTACTAGAGCCAATCAGAAAAAAACGAACGAACCTTTTGGCCAACGCAGTATATATATATATATATATATATATATATATATATCCTATTGATTCTGTTTCTTTGGAGAACTCTGACACAGTGGATCATGTCTGATACTTATTTCATATTATACATAGGTGTAGCACACCATGGTTATGTTAGAAACTTAAAAGAGACTTTAAAAACAGAGGGATTCTTGATCAAAATGACTCATGAAACTTAATGTCAGTTACTCTGAGACAAAATCCTCACTGCACATTTGCTAAATTCTTGAATGCATGTACTACTGCACTTATAAGTTTTAACAAGGGTGAAAATAAAGCCAGCGAGAAATGCAGTACTGATCTTGATTACGTGGTGTCAAATGAGCTGAATTTCTATATTTGAATGATGAATTGTAATTATAGCTCATTATACAACATGATTTTCATCATGAAATATATTATTTAAAGGATAATTTCAACTCATTTACCATAGAAAAAAACCTGTGTAGATCTTTTGAAAATTCATGATATTGTAAGTGTGAAAAATTAATCAATAGAAACCTCAATTAAATAGTTTTGGGAGACTGGAAGGGGTAGCTCTCATGCTCTGCGATGATAGCAGAGCCCAACAGGAGGAAGAAAGACTCCTCTTCTTTCCTGGCAAGGACTCAGCCAATGAAAAGCTATGGATTGTTTACTATAGCCGTCCCTCCCAACTTCCTTTTCTCCTCTATAAAAGCATTCTTCCTCCCTTGCTGTGTGGGGACTTGCATGTGCCTCACCATGGTCGCAGGCACTGAACTGCAATTATCGCTAATCCAAATAAACCCATCTTTGCTGGAGAAACGTCTGACAGTCGGTTTTAGGTCAACGTAAGTGACATGAGAAAGGCTCTTCTTATCATTGCTCCCTGTAAGATTTGTAAACCGGTTAAGGCATATCATCCTTCCAGTGGCAGTTGGTGTTTTTGACCCTTGTCAGCACATGCATTTGGAGTTGTTTTTCAAATAGTTGTGATGAACATCTTCTCTGATCTCACCTATGACCCTTGACATGGATTTGTAGGAGGACTGATCAAGATGAAAGTTTTAGTGTGTTTGTCACCAAACATAGTGAGACTACAACTGATCCATGTTAAATTGAACTCCATGGCCTTGATTTCAGTGGGGTTGTATAGTAACTGACTGAATTAATGGATTAAAGTTAGAAAATGTACCAAACCATAAACTAGAGATAAGTGAGCAGAGAAGTACATTTTTCCTGCATGTACCATGATTCTGTTCACTTCAGAGCGTGATGGCATGAGTGTTCTCGCATGAAAGAGTATTGTGATCTCTTATAGTTGAGACCAAGTACTTATAATATTTATTATGTGAATATTATAAACACAATTTATGAAAATATGAAATGTTTCTTTCCTTCAAGGAAGAAAGCTAAGATATTTCAGCTGAGAAATCTGAGAAAGCAGAAACATCAGACTGACAAGTGTGGAACAAAATTCTCCTCTGAAATATCTGGTATTCTGCATTTGCCACTGATCTGGTTTTTATATGCATTTCAGAAAGTAATTTTTTCTCTGATACTTTGCTAGATTGCCCATAGAAATATTGAGAAATATAACACATACTAATGTGGCCAACCTGATATTGAGCATGATAGAGTTAAATACTCCTGAGCAGAAACTTCTGAGTTGAAAGTTGATGCTATTTCAGGGGCAAGTAAGCATGGCATCCCTGTTACTTCCCAGGAGGTGATCTCTTTTTCAACTCTGCTCTCATTAAGTAGCTTTTCTTCCTCTTCAAATGTGAGGAAATTAGAGCCCTCTCCATCACCTGAACATTAGAGTATGCCCTAAGTGAGTGTTCCCCATGGGACACAGATGGCTCAAAACAGAGGCAAATGGCAGAAGGCATTGTGTAGGCATAGTGGAAAGCAATGAAAACACCTATGTTAACAGCATAACTACTAAGAGCAGATATTAAATGGAACATTGAGCAAGCCCACGAGCAGATAGTAAGAATAACGATTCTGCTAGAAGGAAGTGACTTGTGGTGCACGCCTGTAAAACCACAAACAGTGTGGCTTTCAAGAGAAGGGTTGAAGAAATTGGATAAGCAGGAGACAAGAGAAATCGGACCTGAATTGAACCTGGTGATGATTCTATTATCCTTGACTAAGGATTTTCACCCAAGACATACTGAGGAAAACACTGGAAATTAATATTAGAATTCTCTGTATGCCATTTGTTATTTGTATTCAGTATATAATTATTATTATATTTATATTATTAGTTAACTGTATAGTAAAATATTGTCACTTTAAAATTTTATAATACAGATCCTTTTCATTTAAATTAACCCTTTTATTGTCACAAAGTCCTTCAGTTAAAGCTTGCTTCACATGTTGTTGTAAATGACTGGATTGGGAAGACACTACCTGAAAACAGCTGTCTGCACTGGGGGCCCAGAGGAGCAAAACATAGAAATCAGTCCTTTGTCCAGAACACTGGCTTTGCCATGCTCATTTCAGTCTGGGGATCCTAGACCATATCCATCTTTTTTTTTTTTTAGAGATCACCAAAGTCTTCATGAGGAGTTTAAGGGGAAAAAGGTGAATGTGATTAAAAAAAATGTCTGGGGACTTCCCTGGAGGTCCAGTGGTTAAGACTTCGCCTTCCAATGCAAGGGGTGCAGATTCGATCCCTGGTCGGGGAGCTAAGATTCCACATGCCTTGAGGCCAAAAAACCAAAACATAAAGCAGAAGCAATATTGTAACAAATTCAATAAAGACTTTAAAAAAATAAAAGGAATGGTCTTTTACACTTTATTCAAAGTGGCTGTGCTCAGTCACTTATTAAGTGTGACTGGTCCTTGTTTGAGAGTATGCTGGAGGAGAACTCTTAAGTTTCCTCTTAGCAACTAAGATCTGTGTGTTCTAAGGAGACACCCCTCTCACCCAACTCCAGAAATGGAAGCAAGTCAAGTGACAAATATCTATTCACCCCTTTTTATGGCCCCAACACTGGGCTAAGTGTAGGGTATACAAAATAGAGACCAGCTATATTCTAGAAACTTGAACAATTATTCTAAACGCAGAAGAAAGAATTGGCACAGTCTAAAACATTTCATGTTAGCTAGAGAGGCAATAAGAGACAAATTGAAAGAAATGAATGTTATCTGGAGCAAAGAGATTTCATGAAAGAGACATAATTGGAAATGTTCCTGGAAGGAGAATAATGGGGAGAGGGGGATGGATAGGCAGATGGGAGGAGTAAATCCTCCACACTGAGAAACCCATCTCAGGTTTGTGCATCATCCCTGAGTGTCCACCTAGTTTTGCAGGCATCATGGCCCTGTATTTCTATTGTTAATGCCATGGTGCACACATATAAAATAACTTCTGTGACTATTTTTTAAAAACTCAGTTTCTGATATGAAGTTGCCTCCAATTTCAGCTCTACTCCACCATCTTGACTGTTTATCCTCCATGGGGAGAAAGAGTTTGAGAGATAGACATAGTTTTGATCTCAAGATTTTTTTGATCTCAAGGTAATTTTCTGTGCTCACTTTTCTCAGAAGGGGTTATTTCTTCTCTCTGTTTTTTTCAATGAAGTGTCCCCGAATCTCTGTAAAATAAGATACTAATTTTGGCAGTTGTTAGTGCTCCCCAACACCAGTATTATCGTCTTCTTGAGCCCCCAGATAGACCACATTTTCTAGGCTTCCTTGCAGGTAGGTGTCACCATGTGAGTGTTCTAGGCAATGGCAAGTGAGCAACAAAGATGGGACCATTTCCAGATTGTCACATAGAGAACAATCCATGTGCAATTCTCTTTTATTCCCTGGCTGATTGGAGAGGACTCTAGGGAACCAAAGGAGGGTGGGGCCTCTGTTGGGAAGGATCCTGGTTCCTGAATTGCGGGCATAGGAGGGAGCCTCCCCCTCCCCCATCACCACTCATACTGGACAGTGATATGATGTGAGTTAGAAAGAATCCTGATGGGTTGATTTCTTGAAGCAATATCACTATCAATTTAAAGCATATGAATGAATTTCTTACAAAGGGGCATAGCTAATTGTGGTAAACTTTTAAAACAAGTTTTGATTTGGAAAGAATTTCAAGTCAGTAAAAGTTGTAAGAACAGCACAAAGAATACCTGTATGCCCCTTACCCTGATTTGCCTACATTTTGTTCCATTTCCTTTTTCTCTTGCTCTATCTTCACATATATATGTATTATTCATTTTTTTGTGAACCCAATCTCCTCTTAAGAATGACACTCCCCCACATAATCATAGCACAGTTATGAAACTTAAAACAAAAGCAGAACAACCCTGACCTCTATTCAATTCACTGTCTGTGTTCCAATCTGTGAATTGACCGCAGTCCTTCGTAGCAGTTTTTTTCTCTCTAGTACAGCATCCAGTTTAGGGTGATGTGATGTACTGATTTTACTTGTCATATCTCTTTAGTGTCTTTTAATCTTTGTCTTTGCCTTTAATTTTTGTCTTTTATGACATTGACAGTTTTAAAAAACACACTCTTCCCTTTTTACTAGAATATTTCTCATTTTGGGTTTGTCTTGGAGTCCAATGACTCATCATTGGAGTCAGGTTATCCATTCTTTTTGTGAATCTTTTTTTTCTTTCTCCCCCGCCCCCCAGCCACGCTGCACGGCATGCAGGATCTTAGTTCTCCAACCAGGGATCGAACCCACGCCCCCTGCAGTGAAAGCCCGGAGTCTTAACCACAGGACCACCAGGGAAATCCTGTGAATCTTTTAACTGAAGTACAATAAGCAAAGCCCTCTTTTTTTTTTTTAACATCTTTATTGGAGTATAATTGCTTTATGATGGTGTGTTAGTTTCTGCTGTATAACAAAGCGAATCAGCTATATGTATACATATATCCCCATATCTCCTCCCTCTTGCGTCTCCCTCCCACCCTTCCTATCCCACCCCGTTAGGTGGACACAGAGCCCTAAGCTGATCTCCCTGTGCTATGTGGCTGCTTCCCACTAGCTATCTGTTTTACATTTGGTAGTGTATATGTGTCCATGCCACTCTCTCACTTCATCCCAGCTTACCCTTCCCCCTCCCTGTGTCCTCAAGTCCATTCTCTACGTCTGCGTCTTTATTCCTGTCCTGCCCCTAGGTTCTTCAGAACCCTTTTTTTTTTTTTTAGATTCCATATATATGTGTTAGCATACGGTATTTTTTTTCTCTTTCTGACTTACTTCACTCTGTATGACAGTCTCTAGGTCCATCCACCTCACTACAAATAACTCAATTTCGCTTCTTTTTATGGCTGAGTAATATTCCATTGTATATATGTGCCACATTTTAAATTTTTGTTTTTTTAATTTTGGCTGCGTTGGGTCTTCGTTGCTATGTGTGGGCTTTCGCTGGTGTGGCAAGTGGGGGCTACTCTTTGTTATGGTGCGCAGGCTTCTCATTGCAGTGGCTTCTCTTGTTGTGGAGCACGGGCTCTAGGAGTGTGGGCTTCAGTAGTTTGGGCACGTGGGCTCAGTAGTTGTGGCACGTGAGCTCTAGAGCGCAGGCTCAGTAGTTGTGGCGCATGGGCTTAGTTGCTTCATGGCATGTGGTATCTTCCCAGGCCAGGGCTCGAACCCGTGTCCCCTGCATTGGCAAGCAGATTCTTAACCACTGCACAACCAGGGAAGCCACAGTGCCACATTTTCTTTATCCATTCATCTGTTGATGGACACTTAGGTTGCTTCCATGTCCTGGCTGTTGTAAATAGAACATTGTGGTACATGGCTCTTTTCGAATTATGGTTTTCTCAGGGTGTATGCCCAGTAGTGGGAGTGCTGGGTTATATGGTAGTTCTATTTTTAGTTTTTTAAGGAACCTTCATACTGTTCTCCATAGTGGCTATATCAATTTACATTCCCACCAACAGTGCAAGAGGGGTCCCTTTTCTCCACACCCTCTCCAGCATTTATTGTTTGTAGATTTTTTTTGATGATGGCAGTTCTGACCAGTGTTAGGTGATACCTCATTATAGTTTTGATTTGCATTTCTCTAATGATTAATGATGTTGAGCATTCTTTCATGTGTTTATTGGCAATCTGTATGTCTTCTTTGGAGAAATGTCTATTTAGGTCTTTGGATTGGGTTTTTTGTTTTTTTGATATTGAGCTGCATGATCTGCTTGTAAATTTTGGAGGTTAATCCTTTGTCTGTTGCTTTGTTTGCAAATATTTTCTCCCATTCTGAGGGTTTTCTTTTCGTCTTGTTTATGGTTTCCTTTTTTGTGCAAAAGCTTTTAAGCTTCATTAGGTCCCATTTGTTTAGTTTTGTTTTTATTTCCATTTCTCTAGGAGGTGGGTCAAAAAGGATCTTGTTGTGATTTATGTCATAGAGTGTTCTGCTTATGTTTTCCTCTAAGAGTTTTATAGTGTCCTGCCTTACATTTAGGTCTTAATCCATTTTGAGTTTCTTTTTGTGTACAGTGTTAGGGAGTGTTCTAATTTCATTCTTTCACATGTAGCTGTCCAGTTTTCCTAGCACCACTTATTGAAGAGGCTGTCTTTTCTCCATTATATATTCTTTCCTCCTTTATCAAAGATAAGGTGACCATATGTGTGTGGGTTTACCTCTGGGCTTTCTATCCTGTTCCATTGATCTATCTTTCTGTTTTTGTGCCAGTACCATACTATCTTGATTACTGTAGCTTTGTAGTATAGTCTGAAGTCAGGGAGCCTGATTCCACCAGCTACGTTTTTCTTTCTCAAGATTGCTTTGGCTATTTGGGGTCTTTTGTGTTTCCATACAAATTGTGAAAGTTTTTGTTCTAGTTCTGTGAAAAATGACATTTGTAGTTTGATAGGGATTGCATTGACTCTGTAGACTGTTTTGGGTAGTATAGTCATTTTCACAATGTTGATTCTTGCAATCCAAGAACATGGTATATCTCTCCATCTGTTTGTATCATCTTTAATTTCTTTCATCAGTGTCTTATAGTTTTCTACATACAGGTCTTTTGTCTCCTTAGGTAGGTTTATTCCTAAGTATTTTATTCCTTTTGTTGCAATGGTAAATGGGAGTGTTTCCTTAATTTCTCTTTCAGATTTCTCATCGTTAGTGTATAGGAATGCAAGAGATTTCTGTGCATTCATTTTGTATCCTGCTACTTTACCAAATTCATTGATTAGCTCTAGTAATTTTCTGGTAACATCTTTAGGATTCTCTATGTATAGTATCATGTCATCTGCAAACAGTGACAGCTTTACTTCTTCTTTTCTGATTTGGATTCCTTTTTTTTCTTTTTCTTCTCTGCTTGCTGTGGCTAAAACTTCCAAAACTATGTTGAATAATAGTGGTGAGAGTGGGCAACCTTGTCTTGTTCCTGATTTTAGTGGAAATGGTTTCAGTTTTTTGCCATTGAGAATGATGTTGGCTGTGGGTTTGTCATATATGGCCTTTATTATGTTGAGGTAAGCTCCCTCTATGCCTACTTTCTGGAGGGTTTTTATCATAAATGGGTGTTGAAGTTTGTTGAAAGCTTTTTCTGCATCCATTGAGATGATCATATGGTTTTTCTTCTTCAATTTTTTAATATGGTTTATCACATTGATTGATTTGCGTATATTGAAGAATCCTTGCCTCCCTCAGAAAAAACCCACTTGAACATGGTGTATGATGCTTTTAATGTGCTGTTGGATTTTGTTAAGCAAAGCACTTTGAACTAAAACTTTGCATGTCACATTGAACAAGAATTAGGGAGTGAAGCATCATGCTGTAGTTGTTTAGTTGCTGGGTTACAAGGTGGATGCAGTTTCTAAAAACAACAAATATGTAGTTTCTTACACCATACCAAGAACACCAGCTCTTTTGAGGAGGGGAAGTTGTATGTAAAATTAGGATATTGGTGGTTGTTGATGGTAAATCACAGGTTTCTTTTTAGCATATCAGAACCTCCTGCTACTCTGTGCTTACAGAATGCCACAGGCTTTCTCGTCTGGAGAAACATATGTGATAACCTGGCAGACACACATTAGTGTCTAAATAGGTGTATTTACCCAGCAAGGATATATGCATTTTAGAAGGTATCTGGGAAGAGCAATTCATGACTCAAAGCACAGTTTTCCAAGGATGGCGTTTCTGGGACATGGCCCTTGGACAGGGGAAATGTTGTGGAGCAATGTGATGGTTAGTTTTATAGGTCAACTTGGCTAGGCTATTGTAACCAGTTATTAAACTCTAAACTTAGTGTTTTTGTGAAGGCATTTTGTAGATGTTGTTAATATCTACATTCAGCTTATTTTATGTAAAGGACATTAAGTTTTATAATGTGGATGGGCCTCATCCAGCCAGCTGAAGGGCTTAAGAGCAAAGGCTGAGGTTTCCTAGACGGCACCATCAACTCCTGCCTGAATTTCCAGCCTGCCAGCCTGCCCTACAGGTTTCAGACTTCCAGTCTCCATAATTGCATGAGCAAATTCATAAAAAAAAAAATCTCTTTATACACATATGTATCTCCTGTTGGTTCTGTTTCTCTGGAGAACTCTGACTAATACAGACAGGCAATCATTTCTGTATTCCTCAAGTTATGCCTCAGAAGTGGTGATTGCTAGCACAATGTTTTGAACATGAGAAGTGTGCAAATAATATGTGTTAAATGGATCCATGAGTAACCACCTGGAGATTCAACTACTAAGGAAGTTAATGCTGTAGTCCCTCCTTATCCGTGGGATATCCAAGACCTCCAGTGGATGCCTGAAACTGTGGATGGTAACAAATCATATATATATACTATGTTTTTTCCTCTAGTAATGGGCGGGTAGTGTATACAGTGTGGATACCCTGGACAAAAGGCTGTTTCACTTCCTGGGTGGGATGGTGAGAGATTTCATCATGCTACTCAGAATGGCTGTAATTTAAAACTTACGAATTGTTGTTTTCTAGAATTTTCCATTTAATATTTTCAGACCACAGTTGACTAAAGGTAACTGAAATCATGGGAAGCCAAAATGTGGATAAAGGGGACTACTGCACTGAGGCTTTGAAGTAAAAAATGAAATTTGAGCTTTATCATGATATTTCTTCATAATATTGAAATTCTCAAAAAATAAATAGGAATATTCATGCATTCATGATTTTTTTTTTTAGTCTTAAGAAATAAGGTCTCCTATTTATTTATTTATTTATTGCCACATAAACTTGAAGTAATGTTGCCGTCTAGGACTCTAATGGCTTTCTATTTAGCAAGTAATAATACAGGTGTGTTCTCAGTTTCTGCATTGAGTGAATGTTATTCACATATTAAAATTTTTTGCTGCCCTCTGGTGGACATAGTTCTATAAATCAAATATACGTCAAGTAGTCTTCTATTTGAATATGTTTTCCAAGTTCCTTTCTAAGTTAGGAAGTCCAAATGCATCTTTCATATAAGAAGAGATATCAGCATCTCTGATTTGTTTATAAATCCCAATTAGAATACATGAGGTACTTAAAATATGGCACCAAAAGAGCCTAACAAAAAGTTGTGACAATGATTCCATGAGAAAATGCCTTGAAAGGTATCAGTTGGGAATCCAGTGGTGGTCTCCCCTGCTATGGACATGATTACTGATGAAGGCTACGTGGAATCCCTGGACCCCTCCCTGGGGGCGGCGGAGTTGTGGGGGGCTTCCATGGGCTGGTATGATGTATGTGTTAGTGTTAGCGGGAGAGGGGCTGGCAGTTGTGAAGTACAGACCTGAAGGTTTTTGGGAGTAGGGTCAGGCGAAGGTAGTAAAGGAAGTGAGGCAGAGCTCAGCCTTGAAGAACAGGATGAGAAGCCCAGTTTAAGAGAAACAGAAGATCTGGAAATAAGGTACATAAAGGGGCTGGAGGAATCAGAGTGACACCAAAGACAGGGAGGGATAGGAAATAACAACAATACGGGCTGCGGTGTATTGGAGCTTGATCATACCCACTCACAAGAGCCAAGTGTTACATTTTCAAGAATTTTGTGAGCCAGTTGTTAAAGATGTTATTAAAAATTAAACCATATAAACTTAAAATTAAATTGTTTTTAAAACTAAAATAATACATGCTCAAAACTCATCACTCCCTAATTATTTTACTACACTTTTACTACGTTACTGATAGTAAAATCACTTGTTGAGGTGATTTACATGTTTAGTATTTGTATGGTGAAAATACTAGCTAACAGTGTGCTGCTGTGTGTCTCTCACAACTCTGCAATCAGGGACATCAGTAGCCTGTAGCTGGTCGTGTTGGGAATGTTCTTACCAAGAAAACTGAGAAATGCTACAAAATGAAGCGTTGGTTACTAAATCTTTGCCAGCATACCACTGGGTAAGGAAGGGTCTTTGGAAATAAAAAAACGGAGACTTCCTATTTTATTTTAAAAAATTATCTTATTTTATTTATTTTATATTTTTAATTCTACCATGTATGCTGGATTGGTGCTCTAGTTCGTTTATTCATTCAATCAACAAATATTTTCTGATCCACTACTTGTTGGCAGACAACTTTTCATGGGTCTCTTGTGTTCCTACACATCTTACAAGAGAGGCACTGACTGCCCTTTGTCCCAGAATATCCTTCATGGATGTTCATATATTGAATGGCTTTGGAAGATAGAGATCATGTCTCCCTCTGGAGTGAAGGGCAGGCATGTTTACTGCGCATTATAAGACTTTTGGAATCTCTACACTCAGGGTTCATGTCTTATACCACAACCCAACTGTGTGTGCAGGTATCATCTGGCCCTTTCGGTGTCACCCTGTAGGACTTGGGCTCAGGGAACTGGGCAAAATTGCCAATACTCTGCCTACTGCTATTGCTGTGATTCATTTTTTTTTTTTTTTTTTTTTTGTGCGGGGCCCTCACTGCTGTGGCCTCTCCCGTTGTGGAGTACAGGCTCCGGACACACAGGCCCAGCGGCCATGGCTCACGGGCCCAGCCGCTCCACGGCATGTGGGATCTTCCCAGACCGGGGCATGAACCCGTGTTCCCTGCATCGGCAGGTGGACTCCCAACCACTGCGCCACCAGGGAAGCCCACTGTGATTCATTTTTGATCCAGAGTCTTGTGTCTTCTATCAGCATCAGTGAAATTGTGCAGGCTAACTTATTGCCTTGCAAGTGGGATAAAATCTTAGACCCTTTCCTATTTTTTTTTTTTTTTTTTTTGCTGTACATGGGCCTCTCACTGTTGTGTTGTGGCCTCTCCCGTTGCGGAGCACAGGCTCTGGACGTGCAGGCTCAACGGCCATGGCTCACGGGCCCAGCCGCTCCGCGGCACGTGGGATCTTCCCGGATCGGGGCACGAACCCGTGTCCCCTGCATCGGCAGGTGGACTCTCAACCACTGCGCCACCAGGAAAGCCCGACCCTTTCCTATTTTTGACAGACTATGTGTCAGGCATTGGTTCAGGTGCTGGGGCAAAGAGGTGGAATAGGCAGACAAGATCTTGCCCCTGTGGGGCTCAAAATATCTTATGGGATTATAAACCAAAAAAAAGTATTAACACTAAGCAAGAAACATTAAACAATTATATTGGGATAAGGATTAAGAAACAATTGAATGGTGGTATGATGGAGTACTGAGATAGTCTAGAGAGAAATCTACTCCACACAGGTTGTCGGGGAGGTTCCTTCTGGTGGATGGTTGAGTGAGGAGAAATTAGTTAGGACTGAGGGGTGAACGGGGGATTAAGTAAAATAGTAAGAACTGTAGTGATGTAATGAAGCAGCCGTTGTTGAGCGGTCAATGATTGGTTGATTGACTGGGGTAATGAAGTAGCATTTTTTTTTAATTCAACAAATATTTATTATATATTAATTATATATCAAGTACTCTGCCAGACAATAGAGCTACAATACAAAAGTGAACAAAACAGACCTGAACATAACTACAGTGATGGAATGTTCTTCTTTGGGGGTTTTCAACTGCTTTGCTGATAAAAGTTCTTATAAAGAACTTTATCAATTTATCTTTGGTTTCCTTGCAATGCCAAATATAACATCATAAACCTTTAATCAATCCTCAGTGAGGTCTGTGGTGGACCTCTCTCTTGCAGCCTAAAAGTTTGAAAGTATCATGCATGTTCTACTCCGTCAGGCAGAAAGTACGTAGGGCTTTAGAAAAGAACAGATGTGACAGTTTTATTTTCCCCCAAGTCTATTCCAATAAGACCGACAATATCCCATTCATTGATGCCGACCTTAATCTTCATAGAATGGAGAATCCATCCTAAGCTAAGATGGAATCTCGGCATAAAGACTTGGCATATTATGCACTGCCAGGAATCTGTAATTCCGAAATATATTCAGTAGTTCTTGGCTAATTCATGCTTTTTTAAAGTCCTAAAATTTCTTTTAAGAGATCTCTCTATTGAAGTAGCATTTGTTGATTGATTGATGAAGGGAATTTTTTTTTAATCGGGGGGGGGGGTGGTTATTTGGTTTACTACTAAGGTAAAAACTGGGGAGGGGGTCATCAGACTGTGGTAGTAGTGGGAGGGGACTCCTACCATTTTCTTGCATTGGAATCATGTGCAATTCCAAATATTGTGTAAAGAGTTGGGATTTGAGGGAATCCCTGGAACTAATGTCCGGGGGCTGGATGGGAGAAGTGTCAGTGTGATGGTGGAAGGGAGCAGGGAGGTAATGAGTAAGTAGCTGTAGTGAAGGAAATTGAATTTCCCATTTATATGGTAATAGTGAGGAATGGAACCTGCCCCCGGGCAGTTTCCTAGGTGAGAGTATATGAGTCAGGGACAAATAGTCAGGAGTTTTAAAATTTCCCTCAACCATTATTTTGGAAAATTAGGTAGCAAAATCCATGTAGTCTGGACACACTAATTGTTGAGAGTTAGAGTGAAGTTAGTCTAGCTCAAGGACTGAGAGAAGGGTTTCTGAGATCCAGTTCCTGTCACTTAATTGATGGCTCTATGACCCCTCTACTGTCCTTACAAGATGTAGAGCTTTTTCTGAGAGGTTATGAAGGCCTGAGACATGAAAGCACAGGCAAAAGAATAGAAGATAAAAGTTCCCTTATGTCTTCCACACATGTGGTTTGAGTACCTTTGTGTATTTTTAGAAATATATGTTACAATGTGCACTCAGAGCACATTAAAAATAATATTTTTATGCTCAATTATATTTATTGACATAAATATTTCAAATTGTATTTCTAGATGGAATCCGTCAATTGGTTATAACTGCTTGTTTCTTTTAGCACTAGCCATTAGACAATCTTAGGTTATACACAAAATGTCTGTCCCTGGATAATAAATACGTTACTGGATTAGGGAGTTTCCACAATAAAATGCTAACAAAATAAATCTAGGTAACATCCAAATTATTTTACTGTATAATTTTGTTAAAATGAATATATTTCTGTAATCATGTACTCTTACATGTACAGAGCGTTCAACATACATCATCATAGGCCTATAAACATCCCCCAAAGTAGTTACTGTTATTATTCCCTTTTTTACGGGTGAGGAAGCAAGCTCAGAGGTGGAGTGAGTTGCTTCAGGTCCCATAATTAGTAAGTAGCTGAGTATGAGCTACTTACTAATACTAATCTGCTATGAGCCTTTTGAACATGTAGGCAGTACTCTCTGGTCTGAGACCTTAAGAAATTTTTGCAGATTTTCCTTTTGTTGCTCCCTTTTAGTTTATGGAATATCCTTTCCCCAAACCTTGATTCCTGGGGTCTTGCTGGTTCAAGCTTCCTCTGTTCACAGGTCTGAATTGAGATCCCAGCCCCAGTCCTCGTCCTATGAAAAAGCAGGATTGTTGTCTATCTTCAGTTGCTGGTGATTTCACATACCCTAGAGTTTTTTAAAATTCATCTACAAGAAAGTACCTCTTTGTTCAATATTGGGCCATCATGAAAACTGATCCCAGCACAATTTAATTTAACATCCTGTTGGTGAGAAGGATAAAACATATCCATTTCTGTTTAGAAAAGAAAATGAGGGCTAAATGTATAAAGCTGTTAGGAAAAAAACACAAAGATACTGTCCCCAAAACAACCACCCTCAGGAATATTAGAAACTCAGCTTGCTGGGAAACTTAGAAAGTGATTATGCTTAGGACTAAAAATATGAGACATGAAAAGAAAAATTCTTGACATAATCAACTAGCAAAACCACTAGCGGGGCATTTAAAATAAGAAAATAACATAATCAAAATAACATGAAACTATAGATGTATAGTACCAATTAAGGAACCTCAATGTAAGTACCACTTAGATCAAGAAATAGAATATTGCCAACATCTAGAAGCCTCTTCTTGAGCACAAAGCTCTTCCTTACCCCTCTGTAAAGGTGGATTTACAATAAATCATTTTCTTGTTTTTTTTTTTTTGTCGTTTGTTTGCTTTTGTTTTAACACCTAAGTTTATGTGTATATATAGTGTATATATGTATTTATTATGTGGTATGCATATAATTTATATGCATATATGGTTTGTAATCAAATATATATGGGAATATATATATATATATATATATATATATATATATTTAATTTTAACCAATACTCTAGAGAATGTCTGTGAGGTTTGTGAACTCCTAAAGATTAGCCAGACTTACTCATCTTTATATATTTAGTACCTAGCGTAAACCCTGACACTTAATGAGCTTGTAATAGCATGCAATAAATCTGTGTTGCATGCAAAAAAATTATTAAGCAGAAACCTCAATTAAATAGAGTTGAGAGACCAGAAGAAGGAGTTCTCACACCCTGTGATGATAGCAGAGCCCAGCAGGAAGAAGAGAGACTTCTTTCCTGTCAAGGACTCAGCCAATGAAAAGCCATGGATTATTTGTAGCCTAATGAAACAGGAGGGAAGGAGGCAGGGCACAACCTTTAAAAGAATGACATAGCCATAGGACATGACAAAAACTGGTTAGGATTAACTAGATGCAAGATGGTGGAAGATTTGACTACCAGTAGAACTTGAGCCCCATTATACGCTCATTGTAATACATTAGCATGCTAAATGACTCATCCACTAGCACCATGACAGTTCTAAGGCTAACCATAAAAGGCCAAAAAGTGGGCAGTGGCCCAATTCCTGGAAATCTCCGCCCCTTACCTGAAATAATCAGAAGAATCCTCCCACTCATTAGCCTATGAAATTATCCAGCCCAGAAAAACTAACCACGCCATATTTCGAGGCTCTCTTGCCTTCTGAGATGGCCCACACTCTGCCTGTGGCATGTGTTTCTTTCTAAATACTCTCTCAATAAATCCACTTCTTACCTATCACTTTGTCTCTCACTGAATTTTTTCTGCGGCGAGACATCAAGAACCTCAAATTCACCGGGAACACTATAGCCTTTCCAACTCCCTTTTCCCCTCTTTAAAATTTCCCTTGCCATGTGGGCACTTGCATGTGGTTCACTATGGTTGCAGACTCCAAACTGCAATTCTCCGCTGATCTTGAATAAACCCATCTTTGCTGGAGAAACATCTGACAGTCTGTTTGTTTCAGGTCAACATGAACAAGTAAACTGTAAGTTGTTAAATAAGAGATTATTATTTCACTTATCTTTGGAGATTATTTTGACTATGTGGTGGAATAATATGTGTTGAGATGTAAACTGATACTTTTTCCTTTAACATTTCCTAAATCCAGTTTTCTCCATTTCAACAATTAGATATTCTGCCTACATTGCCGTAGGGAAGGGACAACACAGATAAATCAGATTACAAAAGAGGTAAATTCTTGACTAATCTATTTCTGTTTCCAGTAGTCAATGGATTTGGAAGATTAGATAAAGTGTTGTTCTTTCTGCTCCTTATTTTTCTTGGCCAGAGAAGAAAGAAGGTGAGAAGGCAAATAAGAGATTAGATATGAGACTGTCACTGAAAACTGGAGGCTAACACTTGCTTTTTTGCCTTCTTTGCCCTTAACCCTAGAATGACAGAGATCTTGGATAGGCTTTGGGGGCTCTGAAATTGAGGAGACCTGTGCTGTAGTGTGCAGGGTCTGCTTTATCCCTGCTTCTGAGAGCCAGTTGTCACATTTTTAGGAGTAGAGTGAGCTTGTTGGTATTACACGGGTGACTTGAAATCAGCCCTGGTGAGAGTGTTCCTTTCTGAAAATTGGCAAATGCTCTTCCATCCCACCTTGGAGAACTGGTTGTTAAACATTTATCAGCACCCTCTGGACAAGTGCCTCCATTCCCAGGGGGAGCCTGGGAAAGTAGATGGACTGCCAAGGACTGGACATATTCTGAAATTACACATCAAGTGTAAAATTTGTGGTGTGATGTGTCCAGGAAGATGGGCTTCAGTCAACCACCCAGGGCTCCTGCCTATCTTTTTGTGCCATGCAGAGGAGTAGAACAATTTCTCTGCATGCAAGAGTAGGACAGAGGTGGTAAAGTATCTCAGACAACCCTAATAATTGACCTGAAGCCCCAGAGTGATATGGAATTGCAGATGAATGTTTTCTGAGCAACTTGGAGTGGGCATGGAAGTGATTGAATAAGGGCCAGTTTTGAAGGGTCTTGAAGTTGAGGCCAAATGACCTGCCAGAAACGCATCTCAAAGAATGCTGGTTTCGATAGACGACAAAGCTACATCTCGAGCCTACTCTCTTCACCCTTCACGACTATATAAGCTCCTGGAACTTAAACTTGATCGCAGGGTGAAAGAAGAAGGTTTGAGACTAGGGTGGAACATGTGAGTCACCCACGTTGGGTGCAAAATTTAATGGGGTACCAAAGAACTCACTAATCAAGATAAATAATATTTTAATGCAATATATGAAAACTCAAAATTAACATAAAAGTGCATGGTGAAAAAAATGTCAAAAATTTAAGTGAACACAAGGTCAGTATTACCTAGTTTTCCTTTCATTTCAGGCTCTGCTATGGCTACTAGGGGAACTGTTACTGATGCTGCTTTCGTCTCCTCACTCCAGTGGAGGGGAGGTAGTTGTGGGGTGGCTGGAGGGCTTTGTATTGCATGAGATTTAGTTTCTGAATGCGAGTTTGAAATAGATAATGAACTGAATTCCAGAAAGATAAAATTCTATCTCTTGCACATGTGACTTGTGGGCTCAGACTTGCATTTCGTGCACATACATTCTGCTGTAAATTATCCTTGCATCTGTAATTAAGTACTTTACAAATGTTGTAATATATTTTCATGTGGGATTAAATATATGGTTACTTGTTAGTAACAGTTGAGGTCAGGGAGGATTTATGTTAATTGTTTTAGGTGGTTTCACATCTGTAGTCATACAGGTACACCTTGTTTCATCGTGCTTTCCTTTATTGTGCTTCACAGATGTTGCATATTTCACAAAATGAAGTTTTGTGGCAACCCTGCATTGAGCAAGTCTGTTGGTGCCATTTTTCCAACAGCATTTGCTCACTTCGTGTCTCTGTGTCACATTTTGGTAATTCTCACAATATTTCAAACTCTTTCGTTATTATTACATTTGCTATCAGTGATCTTTGATGTTACTATTGTAATTGTTTGGGGGCACTACGAACCGTGCCCATATACGACGGTGAACTTTTTTTTTTTTTTAAGATTTTTTTTGATGTGAACCATTTTAAAAGTCTTTATTGAATTGGTTACAATATTGCTTCTGTTTTATGTTTTGGTTTTTGGCTGCGAGGCATGTGGGATCTTAGCTCCCAGACCAGGGATCGAACCTGCACCCCCTGCATTGGAAGGTGAAGTCTTACCACTGGACTGCCAGGAAAGTCCCTAAGACGGTAAACTTAATCGATAAATGTTGTGTGTGTTCTGACTGCTCCTCCGACTGCCATTCCCCATCTCTCTCCCTCTCCTCAGGCCTCCCTATTCCCTGAGACACAGCAATATTGAAATTAGTCCAGTTAATAACCTTACAATGGCCTCTAAATGATCAAGTGAAAGAAGGCATGTTGAAAGCCAAGATAGACCAAAAGCTAGGCCTCTTGCACCAAACAGTTAGCCAAGTTCTGAATGCAAAGGAAAAGTTCTTGAAGGAAATTAAAAGTGCTACTTCACTGAAGACATGAATGATAAGAAAGTGAAACAGCCTTATTGCTGATGTGGAGAAAGTCTTAGTGGTCTAGATAGAAGACCCAAACTAGCCACAACCTTCCCTTCAGCCAAAGCCTAATCCAGAGCAAGGCCCTAAGTCTCTTTAATTCTGTGAGTGCTGAGAGAGGAGAGGAAGCTGCAGAAGAAAAATCTGAAGCTAGCAGAGGTTGGTTCGTGAAGTTTAAGGAAAGAAGCTGTCTTCATAACATCAAAGTGCAAGATAAAACCTCAAGTGCTGATGTAGAAGCTGCAGCAAGTTATCCAGAAGATCTAGCTCAGATAATTAATGAAGATGGCTACACTTAACAACACATTTTCATTGTAGACAAAACAGCCTTCTATTGGAAGAAGATGCCATCTAGGGCTTTCATAGCTAGAGAGGAGTAGTCAATGCCTGGCTTCAAAGCGTCAAAGGACAGGCTGACTCTCTTGTTAGGGGATAATGCAGCTGGTGACTTTAAGTTGAAGCCAATGCTCATTTGTCATTCTGAAATTCTAGGGCCCTTCAGAATTGTGCTAAATATACTCTGCCTTTGCTCTATAAATGGAACAACAAAGCCTGGATGACCGCATGTCTGTTTACAACATGGTTTACTGAATATTTCAAGCCGATTGTTGAGAGCTACTGCTCAGAAAAAAAGATTTCTTTCAAAATATTACTGCTCATTTACAATGCACCTGGTTACCCAAGAGCTCTGATGGAGATGTATAATGAGATTAATGTTGTTTTCATGCCGGCTAACACAACATCCATTCTGCAGCCCATGGACCAAGTATTAATTTCAACTTTCAAGTCTTATTTTTCAGGAAGTACATTTTGTAATTCTATAGCTGCCATAGATAGCGATTCCTCTGATGGATCTGGGCAAAGTAAATTGAAAACCTTCTGGAAAGTATTCATCATTCTAGATATCATTAAGAAAACTCATGATTCATGGGAAGAGGTCAAAATATCAACATTAACAGGAGTTAGGAAGAAGTTGATTCCAACCCTCCTGGGTGACTTTGAGGGGTTCAAGATTTCAATGGAGGAAGTAACTGCAGATGTGGTGGAACTAGCGAGGGAACTGGAATTACAAGTAGTGCCTGAAGATGTGACTGAATTGCTGCAATCTTATGATAATACCTTAATGGATGAGGAGTTGCTTCTCATGGATGAGTAAAGACAGTAGTTTTTTAAGATGGAATCTAGTCCTGGCAAAGATGCTATGAAGATTGTTGAAATGATAACAAAGGATTTAGAATATTATGTGAACTTAGTTGATAAAGAAGTGGCAAGGTTTGAGAGGATTGACTGTAATTTTGAAAGAAATTCTGCTGTGGATAAAGTACTATCAAACAGCATTGCATGCCTACAGAGAATTCATTTGTGAAAGGAAGAGTCAATCAATGTGGCAAACTTCATTGTTGTCTTATTTTAAGAAATTACCACAGTCATCCTAACCTTCAGCAACCCTGATCAGTCAGCAGCCCTCAACATGGAGGCAAGACTCTCCTCCAGCAAAAAGATTACAACTCGTTGAAGGCTCAGATGGTTAGAATTTTTTTAGAAGTAAAGCATTTAAAAAAAAATTATTTATTTGTTATTTATTTGGTTGCATCAGGTCTTATTTGCAGCAGATAGGCTCCTTAGTTGTGGCTCGTGGGCTCCTTAGTTGCAGCAGTCAGGTTCCTTAGTTGTGGCTCACTGGCTCCTTAGTTGTGGCATGCAAACTCTTAGTTGCAGCATACATGTGGGATCTAGTTCCAGGAACGGGGATCAAACTTGGGCCCCCTGTGTCGGGAGTGTGGAGTCTCAACTACTGCGTCACCAGGGAAGTCCCAGTGGTAAAGCATTTTTTAATTAAAGTATGTACATTGTGTTTTTAGACATAATGCTATTGCACACTTAATAGACTATAGTATAGTGTAAACATAACTTTTCTATATGCTTGGAAGCCAAAAAACTTGCATGACTCCCTTTATTGGGATATTCTGTTTATGGTGGTGATCTGGAACCAAACCTGAAATTATCTCCAAGTTATGTCTGTACCTGTGTGTACATCTCTCTTTGTATATTTAGTAGTGTATTAGTCTGCCAGATTTTCTGGTACTAAAGTTAGAGTCACTGGTCTATAGTACTTATGATTCCCTTCAGCAATTTGTCAAAAATGACAGACATATATTTTGACCAACAATTCCATAAATTCATGCTTCACTTATTTTCTGTGTTGGGTAATGTCAACTTCCATCTATTATCAGCCTCTGCCATTTCTAGTAGGAATAAAAAAAAAAAAGCGGACATTTTATTGGTCTCAGTATGTGCAAGGAACTTTGAATATTCTGTTACATGAATTATCTCATTTAATATGGCAGCTCCATAAGAGACGGACTAGTAAAATGTCCATATACAGATGAAGAAACTGAGGCTTAAGATGGTCACATGTCTGCCTGGCTCAAAGCCCGTATGTATACTCACTGTGCCAAACTGCCAAATCTAGTGTCCTGATGCCTCACGATGGGGTCCACTGATGTCCCCTTCGCTCAGCTTGTGAATATGTTTTCCTTTTGTTTTAGACCTAGAAGACTGTGCAGCATTTCTAGTTCACAGGAGTTATATTATTTCTATCTGTTCTTACGAACATAATGTCTGATGAAGTATTAAAACTATGTTTCTCTATGAACAGTAACTCCAAAAAGAATGTCAACCGATAGTACTGGTGATGAAAATGAATAGAAAATGAGAAAGTAAAAGAAAAGACATCATTATTCTTAGGCACAAAATGTAAGATTTATGGAACAGATGACAGACCGCATTGATGTTTGTGAATTGGATCAGGACTCTCTCATTTTCAAGTATCAGAAAACTCACTCAGGCAAGGTCTTGAGAGCTGAACTGGTGGTGCTGTGAGGGTGGGCCAGGATCTGGAGTAGCAAGAAGTGCTGGAGATGTAGGGATGTGAGGGCCACATGAGCCAAGTCCAGAATAGGGGAGCAGTCTAAAGGTCAGGGCTGCAGGGCAAGAGTAAGGTTACAGAAAGAAGGCAAGATGGATGACTAGGGTATGAGGGGATGGAAATACACTGGGAAATGGGGCATTTTCCCTCTATCTCTTTGCCCCAGGTGGGATTTCTGGCAGTGCCTGCATCTCCTCTGTGGCTCCTGCTGTCTATGATAATGGTTGCCATGGTTCCAGGTTCTCCTGGGTGACCCAGCCCTGGAGCTCCTGTAACACCACCTCCTCCTTTGGTTCCTCAAGCCTGCTGGTATCAACCAGAAACTTTATTTGGCTTCTCAGCTTTTGCCCCACTTGTGTTATCAGTTTCCTACACACAATTCCCTCTGATTTAAATATTCAGAGTGGTTTCTGATTCCTGGTTGAATCTTGACTTATACACTGTGCTGCTGGTCTTTGACCTTTATAAACCTAGAACCCAATAATACTTTAATCATTAGTGGCATACACATATAGGACCATTAAGAACACTTAGCATGACCTTTTTCTTAAAGTGCCATATTTTGAAGCACTTGAATCTTAAAGTAAGAGGTACCTGCTATATTTCATAGTCAAAAAAGAACAGTGAGGTTTTGGTAAAGATGAATATAGAATACCATATGGGATGGGCTGAAGAGCAGAGGTCTGAGCATGTTAGCATGAGAAGAGAAAGGAGCCATTAGAAATGCTGGGAGGGTCTTTGATTGAATCAAGATCCTAGTGGTGGCGTTTTGGGGTAAGAACATAAATGGGGAGGAGAATTTCTTCCTGAGGGACAAATAAAGGGAAGGAGAATAAAAGGAAGGGTGTTAGTTGAGAATGGTTTTTGCAGTAGGTTCAATGAAGTACTTCAGTATGTCTAAATGGAAACATGAGTTTGTAGTGGAAGTCACCCAAATGAATTCCCCAGCAAAGCCCAAAATAAGCAAAAAATTTAATCTTCCTGTTTTCTCTCTTTCATTCTTAAATGTGCTTATGTATTATTATTGTCAAGTGAAGCAGTTGATTCTTTAGTTGGTTTTCTTGTGACATTCAGTGTCCTTTTAAAGGATCTTTTTATATTATAAATATGGCATTTTATAGATTTTTGAAATCCCAGCTCTCCCTCCACCACCCTCATATTTGCCTTCACTCTTTTGCCCTTTCCTTTATTTAAGTGTATATGCTATTCTGTGCTCATTGCTTGGATAGGAATGTGAAAGGTGAAGGTTTGGTGAAATCAAATTGGTTTTCATTCTCTCCCTGGCATTTATTTTCCAAAATGCTAAGGCCCCAAGAAAATAAAAAGGCAGAGCTGGGGATAAGAGCAGGGTAGATCTTCTCCAGCAGATACAAACATTTCAAATGAATTTGTAGTATCTGTGATTAAAGGTATCTCTGCCTTGCTCCTTAGGAAGAGCACTGGAGAGATGGCAAGATGCCATCTGTTTCTGTTTCCTTATTGGATTCTACTTACACACGTGCTGCCCAGTTTTGATCTTTATAAACTTAGACCCTAATAATACTTTAACCATTAAAAGTATACATATATAGGACCACTAAGAACACTTAGCACAGCCATTCTTTGAAGGTACCATATTTTAGAGGAAATGTGGCACCTTAGACAATCACACAGATGTCCTGTACCCCAATATGATATTGATGTAGAAAAAGTCTTAACCCTTAGAAGTCTCCCAATAGTAGCAGAGATTGTGTTGGACCTGAAGGAGCCATGCAGACAGGGATGAGGCATGTCTCGATATTCCCTGCCTGTACTAAGGACCAGAAGGAGGCAATGGACACGTCAATAAATGCCACTAGGCTCAGATGACACACAGGATCAGATGATCTTCTTTTGATGCTTAGGTGCCACAGAATTTAAGCACACCTCAGGAAAAAGGGATAGGAAGCCCAAATTAACTGAGATTAAGAAAAGGAAAATAGTATGGATGCTCCTAAAAAATTAAAAATAGAACTACTGGATGATTCAGCAATCCCACTTCTGGGTATGTATTTGGATACCCAGAATTGAAATCAGAATCTCAAAGAGATATTAGTACTCCCATGTTCACTGTAGCTATTCACAATAGCCGAGATAGGGGAACAGCCCAAATTTCCATCAACAGATGAATAAATAAAGAAAATGTGGTATATACATACAATGGAATATCATTCAGTCTTAAAAAAAGAAGGAAATCTTACCATTTACAACAGCATGGATGGACCTGAAAGCCATTACACTAAGTGAAATAAATCAGTCACAGAAGGACAAATACCCCATGATTCCACTTCCATGAGCTATCTAAAATAGTCAAATTTATAGAAGCAAAAAATATTAATGGAATTGTGGTTGCCAGGGGATGGGCGAAGAGAAGAGGGGCAGTTGTTGTTCACTAGGTATAAAGTTACAGTTATACGAGCTTAGTAAGTTCTAGAAATCTGCTGTACAATGTAGCGCCTGTAGTTAACAAAATAGTATCGTGCACTTAAAAATTTGAGAGGATGGATTTCATACTATGTTCTACTCCAAACAAAAACAAAAAACCCCAAAAAACAGAAAAAAAAAAAACTAGACACAAGGAAACTTTTGGAGGTGATGGATATGTTTATTACCTTGATTGTAGTGATGATATCATAGTTGTACGCATGTATTCAGACTCATCAAATTGTATACATTAAATATGTGCAGCTTTTTTGTCTATCAGTTATGCCTCAATAAATCTGTAAAAAGAAAAGGAAAATAAAAAAAGAGAAGGAAGACTACTTTTTTCAGTGAATGTTTGGATTGTCCCCAAATCATTTATTGAATGATTTATCTTTTTCAACATTTGAAACACTCTTATGACATACTAAAGTATTTCATATACTTAGGTCTATGTTTGAACTTTCTTTTTTATTTTAATGAATTTTTAAATCAGTTTTTGAGCAGGAACTGTGTTATTCTTGATATTGTAGCTTTTAACTTATAACCAGTAGGGCTGGTTCTTCCATGTTACTCTCTTTTTTTCAGAATTTTCCTGTTTATTTTTGCTTGTTATATTTTAATATAAACTTTAAGATTGGCTTCTTTAGTTATAAGTATCCCTAGTATTTTTACTAGAATCAGTTTAAAATTATGGACTAATTAATGGAGATTTGCACCTTTATTAGGTTGATTTTTCCTATTCAAGAATATGGTATGTTTTTACATTTTTTCATGCTCATTTTTGTGTCCATTACTAGTGTTTTAAATCTTCTTAATATAAATTTTGCACATTTTTTATTAAGTTTTCTGCTATGTGTATTAATTGGGGTCCTGGCGAGAAAGAGATAGCAAATACTCAAATGAAGTAATGGAGGAGAGTTTAATGAATGGGCTCTTTTCAAAGGAGTGGGAAAGGGTTAAGAAAACTCAACAAGGGACAGTGAAATATCCAAAGATTAATGACAGTAGAGAGTAGCAAGAGGGGGAAGTAATGGTTACCAGATATTGGAGGGAGCACTTATAGGAGAGGACTGCCTTACAAGAGCTGTGGGCATCTGCAGAAGGACAAGGAAAAATCAGGGAGGAGATACCTTGACCTTGCTCTTCACTTACCGTCTGGTTACCTTCCATGCCCTCCCGTTGGACAAATCCAACAGAAACCAGAGAGCAAGGGAGACCACTGACATGGCCCACAAATGTCAGCCTCCTTGGACACAAAATAGAGTAGAGAAGGGTGCAATGGACTGAATGTTTGTGCCCCCCCCCCCATTCATATGTTGAAATCCTAACCCCAAATGTGATGGTATTAGGAGGTGGATACTTTTGGAGATGATTAGATCATGAGGATGAAACCCTCAAAAATGGGATTAGTGCCTTTATAAAAAGGACCCTGAGGGCTCTTTCACCCTTTTTCTTCCATTTGATGATTCAAGGAAAAGTTGGCAGTCTGTAACCTAGGAAGGGGTCCTTACCAGAATCCAGGCAGGCTGACACCCTGATCTCAGACTTCCAGCCTCTAGAACTGTGAGAAATAAATTTAGGCTGTTTATAAACCACCCAGTCTATGGTACTTTGCTATAGAAGCCTGGACTAAGACAGAAAATGGTACCAGTAAGTGGGAATGCTGCTCTAACAAATACCTAAAAATGTGATTGAAACTGGGTAATGGGTAGAGGCTGGAAGAGTTTTGAGGTGGATGCTGGAAGAAACGGAGATAACTGGGTAATGGGTAGAGGCTGGAAGAGTTTTGAGGTGGATGCTGGAAGAAACGGAGATTGTTGTGAATAGATTTTTAAAGGTGATTCTGATGAGAGCTCAGAAAGAAGAGAGCTGTAGAGAAAGCTTCCTTCTCCTTAGAGAATACCTAATAACTCATGAACAGAATGTTTATATAAATATGGACAGTAAAGGCTATTTTGATCGAGTCTCAGATGGAAATAAGGAATAGGTTATTAGAAACTGGAGGAAAGGTGATCCTTGTTATCAGATGGCAAAAAATTTGCCTAAATTGTGTTGGTGTTCTAGTCTTTTGTGGGAGGTAGAACTTGCCAGTGATGAAATTGGATATTTAGCTGAAGCGATTTCTAAGAAAATGTTGAAGGAGAAGCCTGGTTCCTTCTGACTGCTTATAGTAGAATGTGAGGAGACAGAAATGCTTTGAAGATAGAACCATTAAGCAAAAATGAACCAGAGCTTGCAGATTTGGAAAATTCTTAGCCTATTCATATTGCAAAAGATAAGAAAGTGTGTTTGGAAGAGAACACTAAGGGATGTGAACCATGGAATTAATCAACCATCTCAACAAAAGCCAAGAATAGAGATGGGATTATACCAACGGAAAAACTGCCAGCTGGGACTGGCAGAGGAAATGGGACAAAATGAGGGAAGTCTGTCAAACTTCTTAGATCCTTCAGGACTGGACCATAGAACTATTTGACTACAAACATGCTATTGTCAAGACAAGGGAAGAAGACCCTGAAGGCGATTCAGAAGATCATCAGAGTTCACTCCTAACACAAGCCCAGAATGCTTGGGTCCAGGGGACAGGACTATATCCACCTTGATTTCAAAGGGTGGGACCAAAGCTCAGTGGAGTCCTGGAGGTGTGACCCCCATCCTGACAGAGAACCATGGCATGGGTGGAGCCACTGCAGAGAGAAACAGCACAGGCAGTTCCTTGCCAAGCTTCAGGGTGATAGTGACACCCCAGTGGGTCTAGAAGGTAGGACCACCCTAGTGGGACTGAAAGGTAGAGTATGGAGCCAAAGAGGATTATTCTCGAGTCTTAAGATCTCATGAAGTTTGCCTTGCTAGGTTTTGGGCTTGCTAAGGACCCATTACTCCTTCCTTCTCTCCTTTTTCTCCCATTTGAAATGGGAATGTCTGTCCTATGCCTGTCCTACCATTGCATTTTAGAAGCACATGACTTGCTTGATTTCATTGGTTCACAGCTGGAGAGGAATTTTGCTTTAGTATGAGTCTCATTCATATCTGATTTAGATGATTTTTATGAGACTTTGGACTTTAGAGTTGATGCTGGAATGAGTTAAGACTTTCGGTTACTGGAATGGAATGAATATATTTTGCATGTGAGAAGGACATGCATTTTTGGAGCCAGGGCTGGAATGCAATGAACTGAATATTTGTGTCTTCCCAAAATTCATATGTTGAAATCCTAACTGACAGTTTTTTTTTTTTTTTTTTTTTTTGCGGTACGCAGGCCTCTCACTGTTGTGGCCTCTGCCGTTGTGGAGCACAGGCTCTGGATGCTCAGGCTCAGCGGCCATGGCTCACGGGCCCAGCCGCTCCGCGGCATGTGGGATCTTCCCAGCTGGGCGTGACCCTGTGTCCCCTGCATCGGCAGGCGGACTCAACCACTGCACCACCAGGGAAGCCCCTAATTGACAGTTTGATGGTATTAGGATGTGGGGCCTTTGAGAGGTAATAAGGTCATGAGGGTGGATTTTATAAGGGATTAGAGTCTTCTGAAAGGGACCCCAGAAAGCCCTCTAGCCCTGCTTCTGCTGTGTGAGGATAGAAAGAGATCGTCAGTCTGCAGCCCAGAAGAGGGCTGTCACTAGAACCTGACCGCGCTGCCACCATCATCTCCACCTTCCAGCCTCCAGAACTGTTGAGAAATAGATTTCTATTGTCGATGAGCCACCCAGTTTATGGTACTTTGTATAACAGTTTGAACTGACTAAGACAAAGGGTAAAGAGTGGATCTGAAGGGGCAAATGACAGATATTTAGTGCACTACGTATTTTATCTTTTCGTTAATACTGTACATGAAATATTTTGTCATCTCTCTCTGGTGTGTGTGTATGTATGTACTTCTGCCATCCTGAACTTAAACACTAAGGGAGATAGGTGATGTTCAATTATATAAGTAGTCACAATGAATGTGCTATCATAGGGGAGATAAAGGGTTCCTTGAAAGCTTTAGTGGGTAGACCTGATGAAGTCTATGGAGTCATAAATATGTCCTGAAAGAGAGAGGTTTTGATTGATATCCTAAGGATGATAAGGTATTAGACAGGTGAAGGGGCGATAGTGGTAGAGTTTGGTAAAGAGAAACTGGAGGTGAAGGAGGTTTTCAAGTTAGATGAGGAATTTGAATCCTTCTTCATTATTTACTTGCTGTTGGACCTTGGGTGAATTACCTAAGTTCTCTGTGTCACAATTTTTCCATCTGTAAAGTATTTGTAATAATACTCACCTCACAGGGCTGTTGTAAGAATTAAATGAGAAATGCATTTAATTTTGGGGGGGACAGTGCTTGGCAGATGATAAGTGCTCAGTAAGTGTTAGCTATTGTCGTTAATAATGTATAAGGAAGACCTGCAGTCAATAGAGGGTGAGACCCATCAGATGAAATCCATCAGAGTGTGTAGTGGGAGAGCATTAGAGGTTCAAATGGAGATGTAGAAAAAGATAAGAATTTGGAGAACTCGTGACTTGGTAATAAGTTTGGACCTTGTTCTGAGAGCAATAGGAAGTCTCCCTTAACACAGGGAAGTTACACAATCATATGTCTGTTTTAGAAAGTGCTACATTGCCAAGCTTCCTTGAAGTTAGGGGCCTGCATTGTGGCCAAGGGGACGTATTAGTCAGAGTTCTCCAGAGAAACAGAATCAATACCAGGATGTGTGTGAGTGCGTGCATGCGTGCGTGTGTGTGTGTGTGTGTGTATACAGAGATTTATTAGGAGGAATTGGCTCACATGATTATGGAGGCTGGTGAGTCCAGAATCTGCAGTGCGGGCTGGCAGGCTCGAGACATAGGGGAGCTGATGACACAGATGCAGTCTGAAGGCAGTCAGTTGGAGAATTCCCTCTTGCTCAGAGAGGCTGCTCTTTTTGTTCTAATCACGCCTTCAACTGATTGGATCGGGCCCACCCACATTATGGAGGGCCAACTGCTTTTCTCAAAGTTCACTGATTTTAATGTCAGTATCATCCAAAAGCACCCTGAAAGTTGACGTGTAAAATTAAACATTACAGGGGGTGTTACGCAGAAGCCATGTGTGCCCCTTACAGGCTGGGCCTTAAACCCCAGTCCTCCATGCTTGCTTTCTTTGCTCCTTGGCAGATGGGAGGCAGAGGACCTGCAATAGGTTTGTAAATCCTGGGGGATGAAGGAGCTACTAGATGGAAGGAAGCTGGGTCCCTGAAAGACTAGATGGAACAGAGCCTTTATTCCACCTCCATCTCTCATTGAACTGTGACATGTGTGAAAGGTAAGCATATATTGTGTTAAGCTTTGGGATTTGGGGGCTTGTTTATTAAGCTGAGAGTCAGGAGTCCTTTGGAGAGTGCTGTTGGTGTGCCGTTCCTCCTCCCCCCTTTCTTTGGAAGAGGGAAGAGTGTCAAGGAATGCTTGCATCTTGTGGAGTTTGAGAGAGGAAGTCATTCATGTTTTGATTCATGCCTGAGGAGTCCAAAGGTAAGAGATGCCTCTTTAACAGAGGTCCCAAAGGCAGTTAGTGTATCCTGAGGCAGTCATTCTGGCAGCAGTAGGGAGAATGTGTTGAAGCAGGTAAATGCTAGAGTCAGGGAGACCAGTTAGGAATTTGTGGTTCAAGTCTAGGCAAGAGATTATGTTGCTCTGGACTAGGTTGGTGCAGTGGGTGTGCAGAAGATGCCTAAATTAATCATGCTGTGATTAGGAATAAATGTTCAGTGCCCTACCAAATTATCTCAATGCAAAGTCCAAATTTATTTTCCAGATGAAATCGAAATTGATTGTTTGGATTTATTCCACAATAAAGGAAAACTTATGAAATATGATGGTATTTCTGGTTTCCTATTTCAGGTCCAATTAAAAAAGAAGGAGTCTTAGGCAAGGTTGAGGTGATAATGCTTAATTGGGAGGCACATCACAGCGCAGCAAGAGAGAAGGAAAGAGATGAGGCAGAGAAAGATAAGAAGCAAATTTGAGGTGATATGCCAAGTTAGCCACTGCTCCATGGCTCTAAAGAAAAAGCGTGCCTCAGAATAATTCATCCATCAGAAGTAGGATTAGGAAGGAAATTTAGGCCAGCTCAATGATGCCTACTGCCTCTCTCGGTTAAAGGTTAACCCACAGGAAATTTACTACATCATCCTACATCCTCGCTAGGGTATTGCTGTGAGTGATGAAGGAAAGCACGAGGAGAGGAATGGACGGTCAGAAGCCAGGGATGGAGGAGGGGAGAATAGTCAGCAGTCTGCTGGAGGAGAGGCAGTTAACGTACCTTCATGAGAGGGTTTCTGAGGGCCTGCCCCAAAAAACCTTTAGAGGAGAATCAGCCTTGGATACCAGAGGGCAGTGATACAAGATCACAACTGTACTCTGGGCCTGACCTAGCAGGAGAGGGGGTGAGCAAGGAAGCGAAAGGAAGCTAACTTCATCCTACTTACCTGCTGCAGACATCCAAGCTCAAAGCATGTTGGAGCTGGGAGAGGGGAGAAGTTATAACTTGAAAGGAAGGTTTCAGTTATGTGATTAGACTAGACTGTACTGGACTGGACTTTTTAGTATCTGATTGAGGGCAGAGGATTTTTTAGTTGAGCAGGACCATAAACAAACAAACAAACAAATAAAAATTTGGAAAAATAAAAAAGGAAAAGCAAAGCAAAGCAATATTTTCTTGGTATTTTGTCCAGGGTGGACATTAATGAGTCTAGAGAGCAAGTTAAAAGTCTGTTTAAAAAAAATTTTTTTTACACCATCATATCCATCTTGTAAAATCAACTAGGTGTACTCTTAAACATTCTGCTATATTGCTATGAAGATCTTTCTTATTTGGCTCTGTTAAAATGCTTCATAAGAAGACAAAGACATCCATCAATTATCACTCATGATGCCCACGGTCTGAATTAGTTAATACAATTTGATACCACTTTATCAAGCAGGTTCCAGCTATAATAGGGGCTCAGGGTTAATAAGATATTCTAGGGGTAGGAATTATAAAAAGAATAGTACGGACCCTAAAACACTGGGTTGTCTGGAGGAAAGTGTGTGTTGGTGGAATATTTGGGCAACCAAAGTGAAGGGGGGTGATGATGCTGAATCTGGCCTCTGTACCCAACATCGAATTAAATCTTGGAGACAGAATTTTGGGTGAAGTAGAAAAGAATAGCTTTATTGCTTTGCCAGGCAAAGGGGGCCACAGTGGGCTAATGCCTTCAAAACTGTGTGTCCTGACCTGGAGCGGGTAGGAGGAGTTTTATAGTAATGGTTCAAAGAGGGCATGATCAGCTCATGGACATTCTTCTGATTGGTTGGTGGTGAGGTAAGTGGGAGTCAGCATCGTCAACCTTCTGGTACCAACTGGGTCTGGGGTCTGTGTGCTTGTGGGCAGCATACAATTAACTTCTCCCACCAGGTGGGGCTTTCAGTATCTGAGAAACATCTCAAAAATATTGTTATCTATATCCTTTGAGGGGGAATCAGGACCCTGTCCCAAGGCTGCACTATTGTTTCTTGACTGTTCCTCCCTTGTCTCTGCATCCCCTCCCTTCCCTAATTAACAACTGTTTGAACCTGTCTGTTGGAACTCAGGGAAGGTCAGGAGGCTGAATGAGACCTATTTCCTGTAATTAAGAAATGGGGGACACAGAAAGGCTTTTGTGCCCAGGAGTCCCAAAGGATCCTACTCAGTTTCAGTGGCACTAGGCACCTGGGTAGGGTGAAAGTAAGAGGATAAGAAAGCACTGAGGACAGTTCAGGTGCTCTGTTTCATCCCTTCTGCAGAGGGGCGGCCTCAGTGAAGCCCACCTCATTCAACCCTTGTGGTTACTTGTTCAGCACGTGTCCAGAGTAGTGACTGTGGCAGAAAATCTGGAAGTTGACTCCCAGTTCCTCAGTTTAAAACTTTAGAACTTGCAAACTGTGCAGGAAGAGAGTTCTTAATACATATTAATGGTTTGATTATTCAGGTGGAGAAGGAGTGAGGATGAATGCGTTGAGGCCAGTATTCTGATATCTGACTTTTGTGCTGTGTGTAAATTTGGTCACACACTTGAAGCATCAGAGGGAGAATCATAGGACAGCAGAAGAGAATTTAATAATTCATCAGTTTCTCAACCGACCTTTGGCATAATTCAGAAGGAGCTCATAGAAGGCTCTGAATAAATCTTGTTGAATAAATAAACTGGGAACTACTGATTATGTGAACTGGGAGAAAGATTTAAATTGTAGAAACTGCAATATTTCCAGCAAAATATCCACAAATTTCAAATTCACCTGCAAATAAAGGAATAAATTTATCTATAATGAATTTGAATGATTTCTCACTTGGGGTTATTTTATTTGGTGTATTTTATACAGGGAATTCAGGACTATAGATGGGTAGCACCTTTCTGAATGCCTCTGAGTAAGGATTATTCCATGTTAATTGTCCATAAGGGGCAAATAGTAGACCCAATAACTTGTATTGGTTAACTGGAAGTTTAATATTATTGTGATTATTTAGTTCTTTGAGATGTTTAGGAGACATTTTGTGTTGCAGTAGTTATTATTGTAATTTGTGACTTGATTAATATAGTCAGTTAGTTAATCAGTTTCAATAAACATAATGTAAGGAGAATACCAGTGTCCAATTAGTAGATGTAATGATTCTTGACTCTCCTCCAGAGGGCAGCAAAACCGCATAGCTCAGTTCTCAAAGATCAGGATAAAAATCTTAAAAAGCATGTTCACAGACATTCCCTGACCTGATCATTCATATTAGTCCAACTAATAAAACATAACATGTGCTGATATTTGTATTGGCATTTTATGGAAGTTCAGCCTTTCCTTTGGAGATGAAAAAAAAATCTTCTTTTTCATTGTAGGTTATACAAAGGAACTATACTTGCTTGGGGTCTCAAAATGCATTGTTCAAAAAGGCCAAATATTTAAGTAAGTTACTGTGAATAACCAAGAAGTAAGAGCTCTCCCTGCCCCGCCCCTGAATAGAATGACTTGATTTGTGAGCAGATAATGGTTGTGCTTGCTTTACTGGGGCTATTTTGGAAATTCCCTTTCTTTCTACGATCTATCCTAGGTAGAAAACCTTCAAAAAAATATGTCCCAGAGTGAAGAAAATTTGAAGATTGGTCACAGGAAAATAGGGAAATGGGAGAGAATTGAACACATCCCTGCCCAGCTCTATCCAAGGGGATTTGGTCATTTTCTAGATCAGATTTTAGGTAAGGCTTGACATTACCACTTACCACATCTTTTAGTACTTTCTCTGTTTCTCCAGGCACCATTCTTGCACTTAGAAGTTAGTCAGTGATTCTGGTAAAGGTGTTACCTAACAGTGGTTCAAAATATTTCTTCCCTCTGGTGTATTTTCATTTAATAGAGGGTTTGTGAAGATTAGAAGCTTTTCAAGGCATAAAGGAATGGATTATAGAATGGTAGCATTCTGGTCCTTAGCAGGTTAATCCTTTGTGTATAGTAGGCTTTTACTAAATAGTTATTAAATGAATGAATAAAGACCTAAAAGGATAAATGAAAGATGTAGCTGCTCTTCCATCTGTCCAAAGTACAGAATAGAAATTCTCTTCCTTTTTTTGTGAGGCTAACTTTAATGGGGTAAAATTTAGCTTATTATTAACAGAAATAGTGTAGGTAGATGATTCAGGCAGAAGTATTTGATGATTCTTCATTACATTATATTGAATACATTGAACAGGTGTCAAAAACAGTTTAATAGCATGGTAGCCACCATGAATGAGCTTAAAATTTGAATTTTAGGGTTCTCATCTTTCAACTCTTTAAAGGTTTTGTAAGAATTAGTGTTTGTATTTATCAAACATGTATCCTTTGCAAATCCCTGTGCTATTCCAGTATTGAAATTTACTACACAGTGTAAAAAGAAGAATAAACCATAACACTGTCTTCAATGAATTTATAAATTTCCCTGGAGTCTCAAGACTAGCACACATGAAAACATCGGTAACCACAAAAGGTATACATTATTAATGCAGTCGAGTGTGTGGCATGCTCTAGGATTAAAAGGTTTCTGAAGAAGGGAGGTCAACACAAGTTCAAGACCGTGGGGAGGGCTACACACAGAAAGGGGCCTTGAGCAGACTCCTAGAGTGCAGGTAGGGTTCAGATACAGAGAGAAAGGGAGGGTGTGCTGGGGAGAACAGCTTGTACAGAGATGGTGAAGTGATGAGCACTGTGCTTTCAGAAAACAGACCTAGAGAAGAATTGCAAATTGGGTAATAGGGCGAAAGTTGGAGAAGTGATTTTGGGCCCGCAGTATTGCTACTGAAATCTCAGTCTCTGTACACCAGCACCAAATCAAAATCACGGAGACAGAGTTTTAGTTGAAGAAGAAAAGAGTAGCTTTATTTCTTTGCCAAAGGAGGCCACAGCAGGCTAGTGCCCTTAAGACTGTGTCCTCCTTGAAAGGGTTCAGTGAGTAAAACTTCATAGTGTTAGCTCAAAATAGGTTTTTTTTTTTTTCATCTTTGGCCATGCTGGGCGGCAGGTGGGATCTTAGTTCCCTGAGCAGGAATCGAAACTGTGACCCCTGCAGTAGGAGTGCAGAGTCTTAACCACTGGACAGCCAGGGAAGTCCCCAAAATAGGGTTCTTGATAAGGATCAGGGCAGGTGTGGGGTCTGTATTCTTCTCTTCTCATGGAACATTTCAAAGCCATCAAGGCTGGGTGTCAGGAGGTCCAGAGATGGGCTCTGGTGGTCTCCGGGGTTATTGTACCATGACCTCCTCTTCTGGAATGAAGAATGCTTTCAAAGAAGAGGAGTGTTAGGGAGTGTTTCAAAGAGGAAAAACGCCAGGTGCCTGATATAGCTTTAACTAATAAGTAAGCTACTTTAAGCAATTAGGTGTAAAGGAATCATTAACAAAAGAAAGAAAAAAAAGAACATATGGAAAGAGGACGTGAAAGTGAAGCATAAGGTGATGGAGACCTAGCTAGTCTAGTCAGTTTTAGCTATAACAAAATAAAGGTTTTTTCAACTGAAGTTATAGAAAAAGATGAACTATATAACATTGTTGAGTAGGAGGAGAATGAAAGGATAGTCATGTTTCCAGAAATGTGCCTCTCTCCACTTCCATTGCTGTGGAAACCACCAAGAGCCTGTGGAAAAACGGTGAGAGGAGGATTGTTTGAGGGGTGGATAAAGGACAGTGGGACCTGTTTACTTCTGAACTGTGAATATTACAGTTACTGTGCTGAGTTATATTTTCAAAGCTATATTATGATGTATTTTAAGAAAGGAGGCTTAGAAATAATAAATCTATGTCTCAATTTCTATGCTAAGTGAGTATTAGTGATAGATTCCAACCTGAATCCCATGTATGTATTATAGTCACTAGAAATCCACTTAAAATAAAAGATGAGAGCCAATGATAGTACAGTTGTATTTTTCACTAAGGAAATATTTCTAACATCAAACACTGGTGAACTAAGGGTTTGCTGGAAGAAAACATACCCCTTAATAGAAAGCCAACACATTTAGTTGGGAACATTTTATTTCTTCCAAATGGAAACCCACTACAGAAGCAACATTGCTATTTTTTTTTTTTGAAATGTATTTTGCAGAAACAGGCACAGGATATTTTTATACATCAAACTAATGTCTTTGCCAGGTTGCAGTTGTGTACTTTCATGATATGAATAATATCACTAACAATTCATCATTTCTAAACTAGATTTCAGTTGAAGTTGCCAATTTACCATTTTAATGACATATTTGAAAAGTTATTTTCTTGTAGAAAAGTACAAGTAAGTAAAATAAAATAGAATACATGGATGGAAATATACCACAAAATTCTGAGAATAGGAAAAGTAACTTCTTAAAGTTCTGGAGTTAGAGATACTTAAGCACCTAACAGAATCTGGTAAATGTCAGTGGGGAGCTATCTTGTTAATACCCAGTTCATTCATTTCCCTTTCTCTTTCCCTTTCTCTCTCTCTCTCCCTTGCCTCCATCTCCAGGCCTTGTTCTCTAATTGTTCCAGATCTTCAGTAGAGAAAATCATACATGTTTTAAATTTGTGTTTTATTCTCAACTGTGATCCTTTTCTCCTTTCTCACTTTATACTGAAGCCATTGCAAGAATTTGATTTTTTTCTTAGATTGTCTCAGAGTGTGTCACTTTTTGCTTTTCTTTCTTTTTCTAATGTTATCTTTTTTTTTTAAAACAGATACATATATCCACTCTTTTTAGATTCTTTTCCCATATAGGTCATTACAGAGTACTGAGTAGAGTTCCTTGTGCTATACCGTAGGTCCTTTTTAGTTATCTGTTTTATGTAGAGTAGTGTGTGTATGTCAATCCCAATTTCTCAATTTATCCCTCCGCCCCCTTTCCCCTCTGGTAACCGTAAGACTGTTTTCTACATCTGTGACTCTATTTCTGTTTTGTAAATAAGTTCATTTACATCATTTTTTAGATTCCACATATAAGTGATACCGTATATTTGTCCTTCTCTGTCTGACTTATTTCACTTAGTATGATAATCTCTAGTTGTGTCCATGTTGCTGCAAATGTCATTATCTCATTCTTTTATGTGGCTGAGTAATATTCCACTGTATATAAGTACCACCTCTTCTTTATCCATTCATCTGTCAATGGACATTTAAGTTGCTTCCGTGTCTTGGCTATTATAAGTAGTGCTGCTGTGAACATAGAGGTGCATGTATCTTTTTGAGTTAGAGTTTTCTCTGGATATATGACCAGGAGTGGGATTGCTCCATCATATGGTGGTTCTATTTTTAGTTTTTTTAAGGAAACTCCATACTGTTCTCCATAATGGTTGTACCAATTTACATTCCCACCAACAGTGTAGGAGGGTTCCCTTTTCTCCACACCCTCTCCAGCATTTATTGTTTGTAGACTTTCTGGTGATGGCCATTCTGAACGGTGTGAGGTGATACCTCAATGTTGTTTTGATTCGCATTTCTCTGATAATTAGAGATGCTGAGCATCTTTTCATGTACTTTTTGGCCATCTGTATGTGTTCATGGGAGAAATGTCTATTTAGATCTTCTGCCCATTTCTTGATTGGGTTGTTTGTTTTTTTGACATAGAGCTGCATGAGCTGTTTATGTATTTTGGAGATTAATCCCCTGTCAGTCGCTGTTTTTGCAAATATTTTCTCCAGTTCTGTGGGTTGTCTTTTTGTTTTGTTTATGGTTTCCTTTGTTTTGAAAATGCTTTTAAGTTTAATTAGGTCCCATTTGTTTATTTTTATTTTCATTACTCTAGGAGGTGGATCAAAAAATATATTGCTGTGATTTATGTCAAAGAGTGTTCTGCCTGTGTTTTCTTCTAAGATTTTTATAGTGTCTGGCCTTACATTTAGGTCTTTGATCCATTTCGGGTCTATTTTTGTGTATGGTGTTAGAGAATGTTCTAATTTCATTTTTTTTTACATGTAGCTGTTCAGTTTTTCCCAGCACCACTTGTTGAAGAATTTGATATTTTTTCTTAGAGTGTCTCAAAGTATGTCACTTTTTGTTTTTCTAACTTCAAACAATACTATATTATTTGACCACTTTTAATTTTTATTGTTATAACATTTTCTTCATAAATAGCCTTATGTTACCTCTACCTTTTATAATATTGAACAGCAAAATTTATATAATCTTTTCTTTTTGTTTTCTCCTATCACCCCAAATAGCCCATCTCCCACTTTCATTATCATCAAAAGAAATTTATATGCCTATATTGTTTCATTTTGTTTTCTAAAACAAATAAATTGTATATTTAAAATAACTTTGTAATTTAAGTACTGCAGTACTGCAGGTATTATTCCTATTTTTAAGATTTGGAAGCTGAGAGATGAGAGGTTATGCCAACCAACAAATATTTATTGAACATCTCGAATGGATCTTGGGCAGCCCTCAGTGCTATGGGGAACAAAAGAAATATCATAAGTATTTGGAATATTTTAGTAATATTTCCTGATGCCAGATTCGCAAGTAGCACTAGAGAATATGAGTTTTCTCATACACTTTATTCTTAATGGTCATGAGAGTAGAAAATAACAAAGTTCTTTTGAGACTGTAGACTGCCCACTAATGGTAGCAGCAACAGCACCTAATTTTTTTTATTTTTTATTTTTTGCGGTACGCGGGCCTCTCACTGTTGTGGTCTCTCCCGTTGCGGAGCACAGGCTCCGGATACACAGGCTCAGCGGCCATGGCTCACGGGCCTAGCTGCTCCGTGGCATGTGGCATCTTCCCGGACCGGGGCACGAACCCATGTCCCCTGCATTGGCAGGTGGACTCTCAACCACTGTGCCACCAGGGAAACCCGCGCCTAATTTTTTTTAAAAGATTTTTTTTGATGTGGACCATTTTTAGAAGTCTTTATTGAATTTGTTACAATATTGCTTCTGTTTTATGTTTTGGTTTTTTGGCCCTGAGGTATGTGGGATCTTAGCTCCCCAGCCAGGGATTGAACCCACACCCTCTGCATTGAAAGGTGAGGTCTTAACCACTGGACCACCAGGGAAATCCCCAACAACACCTAATCTTTATTGAGGGCTTAATATGTACCAGTCAATTTTATAATCACTTTTTATGTATTTACTTAATTTTTCATTAAAACAATCATATGATATAATCATATTAATATACTGATTCATAAGAGATAATGTAGCAAAAAAAAAAAAATTAAATGACTTGCTAATGGTGACCCAGTTTGTAAGTGATGGAGCCATAGATTTGTACCAGGGCAGTCTATCTCTAGAACCAGCACTCATAACCACATTTACCTTTCATTACTCTGTGTTTCCTCTATACTCCCCACCAAGCTCACTCTGGTTAGGGTCATGACTATCTCATGGCATGCCTTAGAGGCATTACAAATTGTTTTGTATCAGAGACTTTCCTAATTGTTTGGAAATGGGCAAAAATCAAGAATTGAAATGGCAATTATTAAGAATTATTGTTGATCACAAAATATATACAATATAGTTGGAGAAATTAGATATATAGATGCAACTGTTGTGCAAACTAGCCACCTATACTAGCATTGTATACTGATATATTAAATCTCTAAGGAGTGTAGCACCAACAAGAGTTAGGGAAGGAATTATTGGAGAGGGGTCTGGAGTGTCTTGATGTACACAAGGAATATCTTCTGAGAATGCTGAAGAGGATGTAGGTTTTTCAGCGGCACTGCTGGTTGGGTGAGGTGGGAGATGGTGAGCAGAGCGTGAAGACACAGGGAATGTGCTATTTGGAAGCAATAAAAAGTGATGAGTGCCACTTCCAAGGAGAAGCTTCAAGAGCTGAATTATGGTTTGCCATGTTCTCTTTTGTTTTTACTGTGAGATTGGCAATTTTTTATACAAGGGCAGCTTCATCACCTTGAATCTCAGGGTGAAGAATCATGAAGCAGAGTCCCGCAACAACCCATATCTTAAACTTGAAATAAACTCTCTTGCTATCAGTCATTGAGATTTTGGGATCATTTATTGACATAGCACTTCCTAATTCATATAACTAGCTAGTAGGCAATTTCAGTATCCCAAGCATAAATAGTTAGGGATTTAGTCAAAGAACAAGGTACACATCTAAAAGTCCATGTCAGGGAAGAATTGATAGGACTTGGTGACTGATGGGTTGTGAGATGCAAAGAGTTAGAAGAAACTAGCAAGATGACCTTAATGGTTTTGGTTTGACAGAACAAATCTTTTATCAAAAATGATGAAGTATGGAAGGTGGGTTTGAAAGATAGACAGGAAAGAAACCCTTAAATCCTTTTCAAGGAGTTAAAGATATAAGGTGGGGTAAAGAAAAAAAGCTATTGGGCAGAGATCACTGAAAAATTTGGTAGTTCAGAGAAATTTCATAGTACTGAGAAGGCGAGTTTCTTCAATAGAAGTCAATAGAAGGTTTTTGTTTTATTATATTTTGTTTTAAAGTTAGGCTATACATTTGCATATTTGGAATCATACAAAACATAGGAATCCAGCAGTGTGAAAAGATGCTGGGGAGATGGTTGATAAGTCTAGGATTCAAGGTCCACAGAAATTAGGAAGGGGTGTGACTGAGAACATACATGGAGGAGTAATCTCTGGAGAGGGGAAGGGAAACAACTTCCATTATAATTTTGGAAAGGAAGGGTAGATATGGAGATAGATAGGCACGAAGATGAGGACAGGGGTTAATATACGACAAGAACTTGATGGCACCAGTGCCTTAATTTTCTGTAAAGTCGGAGAAGTCATCTGCTAAGGAAGAAGGAGGGAGACAGCAGAGAAAAGAGGTCTTGAACTAGTCACTGGGAGGAGCAGAGCTGGTCATGGTTATGGGATTGGTGAATACAGAGGGCTTGTTCGAAGTTAGATTGCAAGAATTCATAACGTGCCAAGTCTGAATGGCTCTCTGTCTTGTCTTGGGAGTGTTTAGTGTCCTGGGTACAGGCAGCAAAAGCCCACAGAAAGGGTGATCCAGGTTTGTAATTTTTATGGTTAAAATTATTTGCCCAAAGTCATACTTGGAGTTTTGTCTAATCCCTTCTCATTGTGTTTTCAGAAAAATACATTGTCTCCTCATGGATATGGTCTATATTCCTGTGGTTCTGACAATCTTCACATAGAAATTCATCTCTTTAACCAGTGGAACTTAGATTTCTTTTTTTACTCTTCGTTCTTTATTAACTATGATTTTGGTTTTTGGATAACTTTTCTCACCTTTTCATTTTGGTAAACTTTTCAGATAACTTTCATTGGTGGAAAAATTTTCTGTGTTTTTTAAATGAAAGTTTGCCACCTCATTTAATTCATATGTCAGATAATTAACAAGCATTATTAAGCGCCTAATATATGCCAGATGCTGTGCTAAAGCCCAAGGATACCAAGATAAATGAAATAAGGCACATGTCCTTGATGTGCTTGTAGAGGTCAAAGCTCTGGCTGGGAAGTATAAACAGAAATAACCTACAACACCAGAAAAAGTGTAACTTGAAGCTTCTTAAGCTTCTAGAAATTGTATAACTTGTGTTCTAGTGGCTTTTGCTCTAACTTGCTATTGAGGATCCTACCTCTCTGGAAACATCCCTTCTCTCTCCCTAGTTTCCTTCATCCACAACCCCAATCCACACACACCTATTACCGGATTGCTTTTCATGAAATATGGTTAATCACTACATGGAATGAACCCCCCCCATCCTGCTTCAGTCCCCACTGATGAAAATGATACTTACCGTTGACACCATCTCATTGCACTAGTCACCATATTCTCTCCACTCGGTTTTGCCATTTTTGTGCAGAAATGCTATCACTTCTACAGGCTATTCTGGTGTCTACTGGTATACTGGAACCCTTGAGTATTAAAGATGATTGCTGTTCTATTTTGACAAGAAAGCAAAGTTCTGTATTCCTATCAGATTACATTTATTTAGAGGTGAAGTAGTGCAGTGTTCATGATAGCTGTCAATTGATATGGAAATAACTACTTCTTATATATAGTGCTTGTGGGCCCTGCTTTTAAATAAAATCAGCTGAAACCTACATTTTATGCTTTGTGAAGGTCTAAGCAGTTTCAAAAATTCCCAAGGGCCTATGGACATGTGGGCATCTCTGATTCCAGTTTACTGCTTCTGCTGGATTTTTGTTACTATGGTATCTAATTTTGTTTCCACAGAGGCCTTGTTTAAACGTGGCACATTGCTCCTTATCAATGTTTATAAAGAAACTATCCTCACACAATTAGGAAAGTTTATTGGTGGGAAATAGGGAGAAATGCTTACAATTTAGAAATGCAAACAAATGAAAATTGAACATTACAAACTCTTATTAGTAAAGTTCTGACAATGGGCATTTTTCACCACCCAAATTCATACCTTTCTCTTTCTTCTTTCCTTTCTCTGCCTTTTACCTCTCGCCTCTCCTACTCAGTTCAGAGGGAAATACATTCCTCATTTTGTCCCATGAATAAAATCCAGTATTCATTTTGGTTGCCTTGGTTTTTCCTTCAGAATGTCTCCCTTTTCCCTGTGAGCTTTATTAAACAAGGAGTTTTCCCAAATGTTTTTTCCTGAGGTAGAATTCTGGGGCTACTCTTACAATCATAAAATGGTCAGCCCCATTACAAGACTCACAATTCCATGAATCCAAATGATATGAAAAATTTTGGAGTGTAAAAATTGGTACAACCAATTTGGGAAAAAGTCTGGCAGGATCAGCTTCATGGGTGAGTGACCTGTGTGGTCACAGAGGGTTTAGAAGGGCCCTGCACTTGTTTTAGTGTCCTGTTGTTTCTGTCTTGAAATTCTTAATAATTTTTGAACAAGAGGCTGTGAATTTTCACATATCACTGGGCCCAGAAAGTTATGTAGGTAGTCCTGCAGCTTGGCATTATCTACCAAAACTGAGCAAACCCAGTGAATGACCCAGGGATTTCACTCCTGGGTAAAAATCCAACTGCAACTCAAAACTATCTTCACTGAAAGATGTTACAGAAATATATATCTCAGTATTATTCATAATAGCCAGAAACCTAGAAACAGCCTCATTTCCATGAGGCAATGAATGGGCATGTAAATTCAGTTATATTCGTGCAAACAAATATGATACAGCGGAGAAAATTAATGACCTACTATGACAAATTACAGTGGATTAATCTCGCAAACATAGTATTAGGGAAAATAAATAAGACAAAATAATAGTTTAAGATTCCATTTACATAAAGTTTGTCAGCAGGCACACTTACAATGCTAGAAGAGAGTATAGTGGTTGATTTTGAGGAGCAGAGGGTTATAGTAATTGGGAGGAAACATTATGGAGGCTTCTGGGGTTCTGCTAATGTTTCATTTTTTGACCTGGTTGGAGGTTACAAGTGTAACCTCTCTCTGTAAAGCTGTTACATTTATGTTTTATACACTTTTCTGGATGTGTCTTATATACACAAAAAATTAAAAAAATAATACACAGAATGTTGTTGTTACCAAGGGAAATTGGATTATCTGTTGTGAGCTGAATAGAAGCGCTCTTAAATAATCTCTGATTAAGTAACTCATTGTATTAATAGATACTCTTCATTCCTGCTGTAAAGCATACTGTCAGATTACAAGACTCGCTGTATTGTATCTAGTTAAGTTTCTCATTTGTGTGCCTTTTTAATAAACCAACAAACTTCCATTTGGATAAGATAAGGGCATCTATGCCACTTACACAAAAGGAAACTATCAATAAGGACTTAAGAGAGTTTTCATGGGATTCCAGGCCCAGAACAAAGATAGGTCTTGGTAGGGTCTAGAATAAGGAAATAGAGAGCCAACATGTATTGCTTGCTATCTCTTATCTCTAAATCTTTGTGTACCCTGCTTTATTCTTCTCAGTCTTTAGTTTTATTTTTCTTATACTCAGTCAACTTGGTAAAATATAGCCATGATATAACTTTCGTGACTTCATTTCCTTTTAGTTCTAAAGACAAGGCAGACTCTGATGTATTCTCAGACCTAATTTCAGATTTTATAAAGAGCAACTGATAGTTTAACTTGCCTCAGGTTTTCTTCTCAGGGCCTATTTTAATGCCTGGAATAGTGTCACATAGCAATAACAGTAGTACAATCTGTAGAATCCAAAAAGCTCGTTTCTAATGTTTAACACACATGCATACACAGATTAAGGAGCAGGGCATCAACTCCTCTAAATACTCAGGATGGTACAACTATACTGTCATTCTAATCAATGAATTGGCTTTGGTTTACAATGTGAAGGAAATATTGGCCAAGTACCTTAATAAAAGGTAAAAAACAGAAAGATAATGTTCCTGTGAAACCTTTACTTAAAAGCAACATGGCATTTCAAATAAATGGATCAAAAGTTAACTTTACAAAAAATTGTGTAAGGACATTTGATTATCCATTTTAGGGGAAAGGTTTGTTTTCCTACTATAGACGGTCATTAAAAAATTCAGGTAGATAGTGTATCTAGTAATTCTAAGAGCAAAAACAAGCACACAAACTCACAAAGATCATAAAATATAATAGAATTTGTTTAGAAACATGGGCAAAAGAAATGGTTTTTAAATTTTTTATTATTATTTTTTATTGACATATAATTGGCATATAATATTGGTTTCAGGGGTACAACATAGTGGTTCAACATTTATATACATTATGAAATGATCTTCATGATAAGTCTAGAAACCATCTGTCACCATACAAAGTTATTACAATATTGTTGGCTATGTTCCCTATGCTTTATATTGCATCTCCATGCATTTATTATATGACTGGAAGTTTGTAGGTCTTAATCCTCTTTACTTATTTCGTCCATTCCCCCACCCCCTCCACTCTGGCAATTGCCAGTTTGTTCTCTGTGCATCTGTGAGTCAGTTTCTATTTTATTTTATTTGTTCATTTGTTTTGTTTTATAGATTCCATATATAAAAGGAATCATATAGTATTTGCCTTTCTCTGTCTGAATTATTTCACCAAGCACAATACCCTCCAGCTATATCCATGTTGTTGCAAATGGAAAGATTCCATTCTTTTTTATGGCTGAGTAGTATTCCATTGTGTGTGTGCATATGTGTGCATCACATCTTCTTTATCCATTTGAATGTTTTTTAATTGAAATATAGTTGATGTACAATATTATATAAAAGGTGTACGATATAGTGATTCACAATTTTTAAAGGTTATACACCACTTACAGTAATTATAAAATATTGGCTACAGTCCCTGTCCTATACAATGTATACTTGTAGCATGTATCTTTTTTTTTTTTTTTAACATCTTTATTGGGGTATAATTGCTTTACAATGGTATGTTAGTTTCTGCTTTATAACAAAGTGAATCAGTTGCACATATACATATGTTCTTATATCTCTTCCCTCTTGCGTCTCCCTCCCTCCCACCCTCCCTGTCCCACCCCTCCAGGCGGTCACAAAGCACCGAGCCGATATCCCTGTGCCATGCAGCTGCTTCCCACTAGCTATCTACCTTACGTTTGTTAGTGTATATATGTCCATGACTCTCTCTCGCCCTGTCACAGCTCCCCCTTCCCCCTCCCCATATCCTCAAGTCCGTTCTCCAGTAGGTCTGTGTCTTTATTCCTGTCTTACCCCTAGGTTCTTCATGACATTTTTTTTTTCTTAAATTCCATATATATGTGTTTGCATATGGTATTTGTCTTTCTCTTTCTGACTTACTTCACTCTGTATGACAGACTCTAGGTCTATCCACCACATTACAAGTAGCTCAATTTCATTTCTTTTTATGGCTGAGTAATATTCCATTGTATATATGTGCCACATCTTCTTTATCCATTCATCTGATGATGGGCACTTAGGTTGTTTCCATCTCTGGGCTATTGTAAATAGAGCTGCAATGAACATTTTGGTACATGACTCTTTTTGAATTTTGGTTTTCTCAGGGTATATGTCCAGTAGTGAGATTGCTGGGTCATATGGTAGTTCTATTTGTAGTTTTTTAAGGAACCTCCATATGTTCTCCATAGTGGCTGAACCAATTTGCATTCCCATCAGCAGTGCAAGAGTGTTCCCTTTTCTCCACACCCTCTCCAGCATTTATTGTTTCTAGATTTTTTGATGATGGCCATTCTGACTGGTGTGAGATGATATCTCATTGTAGTTTTGATTTGCATTTCTCTAATGATTAATGATGTTGAGCATTCTTTCATGTGTTTGTTGGCACTCTGTATATCTTCTTTGGAGAAATGTCTCTTTAGGTCTTCTGCCCATTTTTGGATTGGGTTGTTTGTTTTTTTTGATACTGAGCTGCATGAGCTGCTTGTAAATTTTGGAGATTAATCCTTTGTCAGTTGCTTCATTTACAAATGTTTTCTCCCATTCTGAGGGTTGTCTTTTGGTCTTGTTTGTGGTTTCCTTTGCTGTGCAAAAGCTTTGAAGTTTCATTAGGTCCCATTTGTTTACTTTTGTTTTTATTTCCATTTCTCTAGGAGGGGGGTCAAAAAGGATCTTGCTGTGATTTATGTCATAGAGTGTTCTGCCTATGTTTTCCTCTAAGAGTTTGATAGTTTCTGGCCTTACATTTAGGTCTTTAATCCATTTTGAGCTTATTTTTGTGTATGGTGTTAGGGAGTGTTCTAATCTCATACCTTTACATGTACCTGTCCAGTTTTCCCAGCACCACTTATTGAAGAGGCTGTCCTTTTTCCACTGTACATTCCTGCCTCCTTTATCAAAGATAAGGTGACCATATGTGTGTGGGTTTACCTCTGAGCTTTCTATCCTGTTCCATTGATCTCTCTATATATTTTGTGCCAGTACCATACTGTCTTGATTACTGTAGCTTTGTAGTATAGTCTGAAGTCAGGGAGCCTGATTCCTCCAGCTCCGTTTTTCATTCTCAAGATTGCTTTGGCTATTTGGGGTCTTTTGTGTTTCCATACAAATTGTGAAATTTTTTGATCTAGTTCTGTGAAAAATGACATTTGTAGTTTGATAGGGATTGTATTGAATCTGTAGACTGTTTTGGGTAGTATAGTCATTTTCACAATGTTGATTCTTCCAATCCAAGAACATGGTATATCTCTCCTTCTATTTGTATCATCTTTAATTTCTTTCATCAGTGTCTTATAGTTTTCTGCATACAGGTCTTTTGTCTCCTTAGGTAGGTTTATTCCTAGATATTTTATTCTTTTTGTTGCAATGGTAAATGGGAGTGTTTTCTTGATTTCACTTTCAGATTTTTCATCATTAGTGTATAGGAATGCCAGAGATTTCTGCGCATTAATTTTGTATCCTGCTACTTTACCAAATTCATTGATTAGCTCTAGTAGTTTTCTGGTAGCATCTTTAGGATTCTCTATGTATAGTGTCATGTCATCTGCAAACAGTGACAGCTTTACTTCTTCTTTTCCGATTTGGATTCCTTTTATTTCCTTTTCTTCTCTGATTGCTGTGACTAAAACTTCCAAAACTATGTTGAATAAGAGTGGTGAGAGTGGGCAACCTTGTCTTGTTCCTGATCTTAGTGGAAATGCTTTCAGTTTTTCACCATTGAGGACAATGTTGGCTATGGGTTTATCATATATGGCCTTTATTATGTTGAGGAAAGTTCCCTCTATGCCTACTTTTTGCAGGGTTTTTATCATAAATCATTGTTGAATTTTGTCGAAAGCTTTCTCTGCATCTATTGAGATGACCATATGGTTTTTCTCCTTCAATTTGTTAATATGGGGTATCACATTGATTGATTTGCACATATTGAAGAATCCTTGCATTCCTGGGATAAACCCCCCTTGATCATGGTGTATGATCCTTTTAATGTGCTGTTGGATTCTGTTTGCTAGTATTTTGTTGAAAATTTTTGCATCTATGTTCATCAGTTATTGGCCTGTAGTTTTCTTTCTTAGTGACATCCTTGTCTGGTTTTGGTATCAGGGTGATGGTGGCCTTGTAGAATGAGTTTGGGAGTGTTCCTCCCTCTGCTATATTTTGGAAGAGTTTGAGAAGGATAGGTGTTTGCTCTTCTCTAAATGTTTGATAGAATTCACCTGTGAAGCCATCTGGTCCTGGGCTTTTGTTTGTTGATGGATTTTTAATCACAGTTTCAATTTCAGTGCTTGTTATTGGTCTGTTCATATTTTCTATTTCTTCCTGATTCAGTCTTGGCAGGTTGTGCATTTCTAAGAATTTGTCCATTTCTTCCAGGTTGTCCATTTTATTGGCATAGGGTTGCTTGTAGTAATCTCTCATGATGTTTTGTATTTCTGCAGTGTCAGTTGTTACTTCTCCTTTTTCATTTCTAATTCTATTGATTTGAGTCTTCTCCCTTTTTTTCTTGATGAGTCTGGCTAATGGTTTATCAATTTTGTTTATCTTCTCAAAGAACCAGCTTTTAGTTTTATTGATCTTTGCTATCATTTCCTTCATTTCTTTTTCATTGATTTCTGATCTGATCTTTATAATTTCTTTCCTTCTGCTAGCTTTGGGTTTTTTTTGTTCTTCTTTCCCTCAAGCAGTTGTTTTTAAACATGGTACCAAAAACATAAAGGAGAAGATTGATACATTTGATTACATCAAAATAAAAAACTTAATTTTGATTAACAGCACCATGTAAATTTAAAGACAAGTGTGATGGTCAATTTTTTATGTCTGCTTCGGTAAGCTACAGTCTCCATTATTTATTCAAACACTAACCTAGGTGTTGCTGAGAAGGTATTTTGAAGATGCTGTTAAAGTCCATAATTAGTTGACTTTAAGTAAAGGAGATTATTTTAGATTATGTGGGTGGGTTTGGTTTAATCTTTTGGAAGCCCTTATGATCAGAATTGAGGTTTTCTTGAAGGAGAAGAAATTCTGCCTCATGGACTGCAGCTTCAGTTCATTTGAGCAGGCCTGCTCTATGGATTTTGAACTTATTTACCTAGGCGACCTCTACAATTGCATAAGCCAATTCCCTGCAATAACTCTGTTAACAGATATTTCCTACCGGTTCTGTTTTTCTTGATGAACACTGATTAATACAACTGATAGACTAAATATTTGTGAAATCTAAAAAGGAGTATATTTTAGAATAAAAACTTAAAACAGCATTCTAATAATGAGAAAGAACTAGCCTAATAGAAAAATGGGCAAAGGTTACTTTTCAGTTATCTGTTGCTGTGTAACAAACAAGGCTTAAAGCAATAGTTTATTATTTCTCATTATCCGTAGGTTGGAAATCTGTGAGGTCCTTATGCTGGGATCATTTAATCTGCAGTTACCTTGAAGACTCCACTGTGGCTGGAGGGTCCAGGTTGTCTTCACTCAGATGTGTGGCAATGGGTGCTGGATATTGCCTGAGACTCCTCAGCTCTCCTCCACATGATCTCTCATCTTCTGGTAAGTTGGTCTGGGCTTCTTCATAACACTGAGGTGGCAGGGCTAGAAGAGGGTGAGTGTGGGAGCTACAAGAATAGAGTTTATCCCTGGGGAATGAATGGAGAGTGTTCCTGGAAGGGGAGCTTTGATCTTATCTGAAGTATTTAAATGTTTTAATATACAGTTGTGATTTACCTGTGTAATTAAAAAAATATATAAATATTGTTATAGCCTGAATGTTTGTAAACTCCCCTTTCCCACCAAAAATTTTGTAGGTTGAAACCTAATCCCCAATGGTATTTTGGAGGTGGGGCCTTTGGGATCTGATTAGGTCACGAGGGGGGAGCCCTCGTGAATGGGATTAGTGTCTTTCTAAAAGAGACCCCAGAGAGCTCCCTCACCTCATCACCCATGTGAGGATAAAGCAAGAAGACAGCTGTCTATGCACCACGAAAGGGGATCTCACAAGACACTGAATCTGTTGGCACCTTGATCCTGGACTTGCCAGTTTCCAGAATAGTGAGAAATAAATTTCTGTTGTGTATAAGCCACCCAGTCCATTGTATCAGTTATAGCACCTAGACTGACTCTTTGTCATCTCAACTAAAGCTGCAAAAATGTTACAGCTGACCTGTACTTTTTGTTACCTAGCGTTAAGCCAGTAATAGACATCTCATTTCTCTGCCCAAGTTTCCAACTGGAAGAATAATTGTATGAGATGCTTAGTATGATAAATGAGCAAGTATTCAAGGGTGGTTTGGTGTTAGGATCCCAGTTCTGCTGAAACTATACATTAGGCTTAAACAAAGACACTATTTTGGTTTTTGGGGATCACTGACAATAGCAGTCTATGTTAACATAACCTCACCACTGGAGCCTTATCTTCTGATCTTCATTTTCTTGGTTGCATTATGAAATCTGGATGTCAGACTTATTGATGACTGTGCCATAACTTGTAAGAAATGGTAGGCTGTCTGAGGCCACCATAAATTGGGACCCATTTCTGTTGCTATGCGTTATGTTTCTAATACAGGAAGTGTTCTGAGACTCTTTTATTTCAACTAAAAAGGGGAAGTGCTTTTCTTTGCATTTGGCAAATATAAAAAAAAAGGGAAGCACGTCTAGTTTGAAGAAGAATTGATCTCATATTACGATGTGTATCCAGTTCCTTCGTATCCAGGCTAGAAATGAACACGAGTTTTATCAGGATAGGCTTTGCTGAAAGCAAAACCAGGAACAGAAATGCTGATGGGAAGTGTACCATGATAGGTTTGATGGGCAATAAAAAAGAAGAACATTTCCTTCCTCTGCTGAGAACAACCTTTTGATGAAGATCTTTCACTGTGAACCTGACTTGGTCTACCATATGATTCTCTGCAGCATGTTGTTCCTAGAAAGGTGGAGAGTGAAGGACAGATGATTCAAATGGCACAGAAGAAAGGGAACAACTGCAACTTGGGTTGCCCACTGCTTAGTGCTCTCAGCAGAGGTCAGATTGAGTAAAACAAAGACCCCTACTAGTAAGGTAGAATTGGAAAGGAACAATTGACTTTATAGGTATCTTTAAAAGTTGTTGGTCTTGAAGATTGTGCTGTGAAATGTCTTCAGCTTGACCTGAGCACATATACAACAATGATAATGAACTCTAACAGCAGCCAGAGCATCATACTTCTCTACTGCAGATGCTGCTTATGAATATCTGGGAAATTGGGCAGTGACCAGATAAGTACAGGTGTACCTTGGAGATATTATGGGTTCGGTTCCAGACTACCACGGTAAAGCGAATATTGTGATAAAGCAAGTCACACAATTTTTTTGGTTTATCAGTGTATATAAAAGTTATGCTTACAATATACTATAGTCTAATAAGTGTGCAATAGCATTATGTCTAAAAAGTGCATGTCTTAATTAAAAAATACTTTATTGCTAAAAAATGCTAACCATCGTCTGAGTCTTCAGTGAGTCTTAATATTTTGCTGGTGGAGGGTTTGAAATATTGCAAGAATTACCAAAATGTGATTCAGAGACACAAAGTGGGCAAATAATGTTGGAAAAATGGCACCAATAGACTTGCTTGAAGTAGGGTTGCCACAAACCTTCAATTTGTAACAAATGCAATATCTGCAAAGAGTAGTAAAGTGAAGTGTAAAGAAGGTATGTCTGTAGAGGACACATTTTTATTTCTTCCTTTTTACTATGAGGAGGATGCAGAATGAAATGAAAAATGAGCTTATGAAAAATTAGCTTTTTTTCTTTTAAGCTGTAGCCATGTTTATGTGTAAGGACCTGACACTATTTGACATGAGGTAGAGACATTGAGAAGCAGTTAGTTAAAATCAATTTTCACAGACTTTTCAAAGTGGCTCTTTTAAAAGGACCCTTCCTTAGGCCAATAATTGAATCATCCAATTGGGACCATAAGTCCCTGATGTGATAACTGTGGAATTTTCTCTTTAATAATGAATGTTTATTTGTCCTGGTGTGGAAATTAATCTTGAATGCATGTTAATGCATTAATGCAGAATAGCATGCTCTTAAGGGTCATGTTGTTCCTGTGGTTTCCTTTAGAGATATAACGATGCTCCACCTTTCCAAGGTTAGAAGGAGCAGAAGTTTAGAGATAAGTGTTTATATAACCATTATGTAGACTTTTGGTAGCTCCCCTCCTTGCCCCCAGCTGCATTTTTGCTGAGAAATATGTTTCATTTTCTTTGCTGACATCCATCTGACAGTGACTAGTGAGGTGAAAGTGGTGGGCACATAGACAAACTTCTTAGAAATAGAGATTTAATGATTCCTTTATTATCAACCTTATTCTGTATGAGGTGAACTAATTGAGAGTTAATTGATTGACTTCTACTGGCCAAAGCTGAATATGAAATGAGATTCTTAGACTGTTTTAGAAACTTCTATTTTTGTCCAATAATAATCACCCTCTATACCTAAAAATATTGAGTTACAGTTGCTTCATTGCAGACTGGAAACTTTTAGAGTTCTCCTTTGCCTGCTAAATTAGGGGCATAACATAGGAATCTACCTAATGCTAAATTGGGAATATGGACTTGAACTCTCTATTGCTTTCACCCTGGGGCCCCTCCCCTCACATGGGAGGTGCTTAGTATGTGTTCAGAAAAGACTGTGGAAAGGATTTTTCAGTTTGGGAATGTATTACTGAGTGTGAATATGGAGAAATCATTCATAGATTGGTAGATTACTATTGTGTGATTTTAAAAAATGCTTCATGGGGTACATATAACTCTATGGAATGCTAAATTTGGATATGGACTTAGAATATCTCATTGTGTAACAATTTGATTACTTTCAGCTTTCTTTTTCTGACTGGGAACTGATTTCACCAGTTTTATAAACCCCAAGTACAGTGTTAATGGTGGTTGCAACAGTAACGTGCTGGAGACATGAAGCTACTTAAAACAATCTAGTCTTTGTTTCTTTTTGTGAATAATTTCTGGAAGGAAATGGATTCCCAGTTCTCAGATGTAATTTAGCTGTCTTTAGGATGCAATTTCTAGAAAGCTGCGGAGTCATGCTGGGTAATACATTTGGCTCAAGAAGTTTTCCAGATTAAATTGTCTGTGTGAGAAGTGTAAAGCATATATATTCTGGAAGTGCAGCCTAATTGTGTCACATCCTTGGCTTTTCAGTTGCAAGTTAAATATTATATATGTGTTTGAAAAAAAACTTCTAGTTAAGAATTATGGATTAAAGGTGTTTTGTCTCCATTTCATTTACTCAGAAATTGCCATAATAAACATGTCATTAAGATGTTTTCAACAAAAGAGCAATTCTCTTCTAAGAAATTTTCAGCCTACCACCTTGACCAAATGAATCAAAATGGCCAGTTTAAAAATAATTATGCTTTCTTTTCTTTCCCTTAAATAAAGTTATCTGCCTGAAGTCATGGGATTAATAATAATATTCCTAGATTCATTTCATGATTGCAGATGACATTCATTGAATGAATAAATGGCTACTCTTGACCTCCCGTTGTCCATCTTTGAGACAGTTTCCCTGAGAACAAACCGTGAATTAAAGAAACACTGAAGTGTTTATTTAGTAGAATCTGTGCTATTATTGTCATAGATGTAAGTGCTATATTACAATTGTTCTATTCCTTTCTCTTGAAATCTTACAGCCTGACTTTAAGCTCTTCTGTTCTATTACTTTTCTTTCCTCTTGGAAGCACTTACCTTTAATCTCCAGGAGAGTGTTAAGCAGATTCAATTAAAACTGCATGACAACCCTGACACAGTCGCCAGGGGAGTGCTAATGCAGAAACCACCAAAGCAGCTTATCTTAGAGTTTCCAAATAAACCTGAAAATTATATAATGAGGGGATTTGCTACTGCACATAAGATTTAGAGTAGTTGAAGTTTTGAATTGCCCTTGGAAATGGGGAAAAAATCACTTGATTTGGGGGAATAGAATTTTCACAAAAATCTGAAGTGCTATGAAACAGTCAGGGCATTTGGATTCCAGACTTGCATGGTTCGGTGTTTCTAGTACTTCATTTGTCAAATAATTTATGAGACATTTGTCAGGTATGACATTTGTCAAGTAAGTTTTGAGGATTAAACAAGGATATCTCAGCAAAGCCTCAGAAATATGTTAAAGGCAATCCAACTATTTGTTCAACTGAATGCCAATGCCTTTGATCCAGGAAGAAAAAGATTTTGAGGAGTTCAGATAACTGCCAGGGAATCTTCTTATATGTATCCTTGGAGCTTTCAGGCTTAGAGTGACTAAATTGGAAAAGAAGCACCTCTGTCCTCCCAATCTTTCTTTATATCAGATACCTGAGAATTGTCCTTGATTTTTCTCATTCACCAACCCTGTATTTCATCTAATTAATCACCATGCCTCTTAAATATCTCTGGAACCACTTGCTCCACCTTGATTGCCACTACCATGTTTAAGCCATCATCATATCTCACATCTGGTCTCACCTCATTCTATTCCATTCTCTACACTTTCAGAATGATTTCAATAAAATAAACATTGGAGTAGATCTCTTTTCTACCTAAAATCTTTCAGTGTCCCCCCACCTCATCAAAATAAAGTTCAAACTTCTTACTCTTCCTATTTTATGCTCTTTGATCTTATTCATACTTCTTTCTTAACTTCCTCTCTCTCTTTTCTTCTCCACATTTTGTTCATTCAGGCCTTGGGAAACCACACTGAGTAGACCGTTATTAATGTGGTGAAGGAAACTTACCTGGAAAGGGACCATGAATTATAGAAATGGGAGATGGTTTTATTTTGTACCTTTTTTGTAGAAGGCTTGACCAGGAAGTCAACTTGGATGTCTCATATGCTATAAACCAGAATGTCCTTATCTTCTTTTCAGTAATCTCAGAGCCCTAAATAATTACTAAAAGGAGACTCTGATGCAAGAAAAGAGACAAAGATACATTATAGAAATAATAAAAAAATCTTTGAGCACAAACTTCAGGCTTCTTAAATCTAATCAAATAAAACCTGGCGGAGTCAGAGACCTAAATACTGTTTATGAAAAAAATGTTTTGGGCTTGGGAATTTTGATATGACCTTGCTTTTTAGGTAGCTAAATTCATATAAATATGCCCCAGGATCGGGACTTCAAGAAGTTTTCTGATTTAAATGTTTTTCTTGTGGCAGAAAAATGCTTTCATCAATTAGTACAGATTGTTATTGATGTTTCCAAGAAATTTCACAACTTTTTTGACAGTATACTCCAGAGTTCCAATGTCAAGGCCAAGAATTTCTTTCTTATGCCTACTCAAGCTCTTGCCCTCACTCTAATTTTAGCACATTTCCTCTCATTATTTCCTTGATCAAGATGCAGAATAATTTGGTTGATTTTTTTTACTTGCTATGACACTTCCCATGAAATCTCTCCCAGGCTTTTCTTTTCCAGTTTAAACAACCTTGGTATCTTTACTCTTTTTTCCAAATAACTGCTTTTCATTTTTTTTTCCTCAGTGTATTTTACTTTTTTTGCTCTCCTTTAGCCCCTCTCAAATTTCTTCATATTCATTTTAAACTGCAAAGACAAACACTGGACACAGTATTCTATTAGGGTCAGGCCATTGCCAAGAAGAGGAAGGTTGCTTCCTGACTCCTGGCAAGTTGCACCCCTGTTAATACATCCTGGTATCCTACTACTTTTTTATTTTAGTCTTCCAATAACATTATCTTCAAAAGCACTTGTTCAGTGTCTATGTGCAGAGCCAGCTTGCAAAAGTATAGAAATTCAGATGTTCATCTGTTCCTGTCAGACTCTTGGTAGGAATAAACAAACACTCAGTGTTGAGAGCCAAAGGGATACAAATAAGGACGATTGTAAAACCAAAATTAAGATTTTCTCAGTGGAAGTTAGTGAGAAAGTTAGAGTCTAGGATGCTACTTCTGTCTAAACTTGCTGGAAATATAAGGAAAGAGCAGTACAACAAAGGCAGGTTTATTTAGCTCTGAACCTTTGGTTATAAGCTGGAAAATTCAGTCCACTCTCTGAATGTAGGGGAACTACATATGGGTCTTTTTTTTAAAATAAATTTTTAATTTATTTTTTACTTTTTTTGGCCACACGGCGAGGCATACGGGATCTTATTTCCCCGACCAGGGTTCGAACCCATGCCCCCTGCAGTGGAAGTGTGCAGAGTCTGGACTGCCACTGCCACTGGACTGCCAGGGAAGTCCCATATGGGTCTTTCACTGCCAAGCCTGAAGGTCCTTCCTTGGCCCAGAGTGGTTCAGTGTGTTCCTTCTGTTTTGGTGCAAGATTGGAGCATTTAACCTGAGTTCCTTGTCTTTTCTGGCTGACACTACTCTGTTCCATGGATGCTTTTTCTCTCCTTGAGTCTCTTAAACTTACTTTTTCTTTCTTGCCCATGAAGACAAAAATGCTTGCTCCTTCTATGTCAAGGATGCAATCACCCTCACTAAAAGGAAATAAAGAATTAGGAAGATTTTTTTAAAAAGCAGGGGGAAGGTACACAGTTTACAAAAATTGGCCTTTGAGATGAGAACTATTGCTATAAAATATTTCTGCTGTCAGCTTTTAGCCCTGGGTATAGGGTATCCCAAAACTACAGAATCTTTCTGATTTTACCCTCAGAAGTAATCAGGGCCAATTTATGAAAGAAAAATAGAGCAATGATGAATCCTTGGCTCAAGTAGAAAATGCATGTATCTTTGAGGCTTCCCAGTCAACTTTACTTGGTTCACTAAGTTTTTGGTCTTATTTCCTCAGCATTTCTCAATGTCTGCATAGATGTTTGATAATGTGAGGACATAGTTTAAGGAAATCCCTTTTTTAAAACAGTGAGCCATTTGTAATTCAGAAAAGATCCTCAGGAGATTCTATACTCTTGACTTTTGATGAAAATCATGGATTTTGATCATGAGTATTAACTTGAGAAAATTCTCTTTTATCATATGAAGATGAGGTAAATTAAAAAATGTGCAAAGAGTCATAGACTACAGTATTTATTACAATTAATAAAAAATCTGTTATTGTAAAGAATATAAGTTTAACTTACTCATAAGAAGTTACCTCATTTTCCTCTTTTACTTTCCAAAGGTTAACAGTCCATGGTCTGAGTCAATTGGCATTTATAATTTAGAAAAAGTAAGTAGGTCTTATCAGGAAAGAGAAACAGAAAATTATTTTCCTACATTTCCAGATTTAGGACAGCTTGGATGTTATTTTAACATGGTAATTTCAATTTAAAAAAAGGTGATTCAGTGTTATAACAAATACACTCACTGTAGTCATAGTTAGAATTTTCAGGAAATTAAAATGGAATTACTACCCTTTAAAAGATAATAGTGGCTGTGCTCTAAAGTATTATCAAAAACTTCAGTGGTATCAGCACCGACATCATGGTTGGTGAACAGTGAGGAGTCGATAAGGGAATTGTTAACTATGCGGTGAAGAGTTGGCAGAGAAGCCCATCCTGTGTTGCATGATGTAGCAGGGTTGAATGTGCATATCTGGATCTCTGCTCTTCAAGATGCTCTTGTCAGATCCCTGCAGGTAATTCTTCATTTTAATCTACTCTTTGGTGGTTCAAAAACACAACTTACTCTGCTAATGCTGGCCTCGTTCTTCAACTAGAGAGGAGTTAGAATCTGAGAACTGATAGATCAGACTCCCTGGAACTGGAGGAGATATTAGAAAACAGGTAATCCGAAGAGTCCTTTTACATATAAGACCAGTTAAGATCAAAAAAGAAGAAAGGCAGCTTCCTTTTCCAGGGTCTCACCATAAAGTATCACAAAAAAAGGCCTGGGATTCTGGTCTATTGAGTCAAGGGCTTGTTTGACTCTACCAACTGACTCTAAAGTTTCACTCCTGTTTACTTTGTGATAAAATGTGAACACAGAGGACTAATGAAGAGTTTCAGTTGTATTTACAAGGAAAGTATTTCTATTAATACCCTGTTTTTCAGCACAAGTCTCACCTCTGAAAGCCTTCCTTAAATAACATTATGCCATCCTGATCACTCCCTTGAGCTTAGCCCCACCAGGATTTATATTAAATTAATTTTTTGTCATCACCACATTGTTGCTTAGATGTTAGTAATTATTGCCAATTGTTTTAGCTATGCACAATTTATTTCCCTGAATGGAATTTAAGGTCACAAGAGCTGACCTTCCACTTGTCTTAGATCTCCCATTGTCTAAACCATGTTGGGTTCTGAAACAATGCAGAATATATTCAGAATGTATAAATTGCATACAGGATACACAAGTAAATTGAAAAAAAATATGTTACCACTTACCACTCTAAGATTGAAAAGCTAATAATTTCAAGTTGAAATTATCTATGTTATCAGTTTTCTTTATTGGTTATCTGAGGGTTGATTATCTATCTGTATAGATATGGCCATATAAGTTGGTGAAATATTGATATATTTCTACACTGTTGGTAAAAAGCCACTACGTCCCCTCCACTCCATCCTCTCCATCCCTTCCCCTCAGGGATATCGTAGAGTTCTCTATGATACAGAAAACAAAGGGTTAATGCTGGCAACAGAGTCTTCCCAAGACCCTGCACAGCAGCACTGCTGGTATCTAAGCTTATTGGATTTAGAATATTGTGGGCAAGTTGACAAAACACTCTTATAGCTGGCCTGAATTTTTCTGTGTAAAAGCTGAAACTAATCACTGAATAAATAAATATTCCAGTTTCTCAGCCAATGCGATCTGTTAAGTTCTTCAGTTAAGTTTATGTTGGATGATAGATTAAATGGCTCCTCAAACACCAATATGCCCACCATGTGATACTGCTTTCAAGGCTCTGTTGACTGCCCTGGCCAAGTTCAGTAACATTTTCTTAATATTTAAATCCCAGAAATATTTTTCAGTCTCCATCTTAACTTTTCTGAGACATGTGATACAATTGACTGCTCCCTGTTTTGAAACTTATTTTGGCATCTGCAAGGCCACTGTGTTTTGGTCTCCTTTCTCACCAACTGTTACTTTTCAGTCTACTTCACCAGATTCTCTTGTTCTGTTATCTCCTAAAACTTGGTGTGGTTCAGAATCTGTTCTTGGTCTTTTCCTTTTCTTAAAGGGTAATACACTGTTATCTCTTTGCATGACTTTAATCCATCCGGATGCACTGATGACTCCCCAGTCTGTATCTCTCCTTCAGCCTTCTCTTCTGTTTTATTCCTCCTGCTTTCCCCATTCACTTTCCCAAACCTGAATGCTTTTCTCTCCACACCTCCCACATCCAGTTAATCTTCAAGAAACAATATTTGTTTATATCTCTTAAGTTTGCACTTTCCTTTTTGCTGGGATTATTTCTCACTAGGATTAGTTCAGATTTTCATCTTTCATGTTTTATTTATGTATTATTTCAGTAACCTTCAAAATAAACTGCAAGTTATTTGCTTATATGGCTCTCTCCTTTACAAGATCATGAACTTCTGGGGTGCAAGGATTGTGCCTCTGCATCTCTATCTTCCTAGTACCTAATAATATCTGCTACGTAGTAGGTGCTCCGTAAATGCTTGTTGAGTGAACAGTACGCTATATCTGAATTCACCTTTTGGGGAAGTTCTTTTGCCTCTTTCCCTTTGCGTATGACTTCAGTGTTAGTGTAACCTGTATTTTTACCATTTCTTACGTCTGAGAATTGAGCTTATTATCTTTGAAATGCCAATTGACCATATTGGTATCAGTTCAGCCAGAGCTACCTTAAAGCAAGTTTGGCCCGCAGTGAGCATCTTGTTGTAAATGACCAGCTTTGAAAGGTTCCTCTGTGAATCTAATCAATCTCTGTGAGTAGGGACATCTTGCACTGTTGCTTTCCAGGAAGCTGCCAGATGGCTCAAGAAAAGCATCCTTATTTAAAATCCTTTCAGAGGTGTCTGGGGAAAATGTTGTGGGCAAGTATTCAAACAAGATCAGTAAATGAAGTCGTGACTAGGGAAAGAATATCATTTAAATTACCTATCCCCAGCTGGTCCTTATGCTTGCTTCTGAGCAAAGAGAAGTCTGATTTACTGACTCATCACAGTCCTTAAACTGTGATTTTTAATTCCTAAGAGCCATCTCCAGTGAGCAGGCTACAAACACACCTCTTAACAAAACCTTTAAAATATGACTTAGGGATGGGATTATATTGCTACTATGGTTTTAGTTAAAGGAAGACAAATGGATGGTAACACATTGCTTCTCAAATATAAACAAGCTTCGGGTGATAAATTCTCAATATATGAGAGCTCATAAAAAGAGTGGACAACAGTGAATAGACTTATTTGAAGAAAAAAGGGCTCAGTGTTTGCTTCCCCTAAGGTTTTCATTGTTTTTTCTTCAATCTTTAATGTGACCACATCAAAAGAGCTGAAGATATTAAAAAGAATTGGAAGTAAGACAAATTCAATTCCATGAGTAGAAGTTTCTAGGACGTTTCCTGGTCCTGGGTAGATCAAATCACACCAATAAATTCAGCGTCTTCCAAATGTGGAGCTGGATTACCCCAGAGATCGATGGTAAGTGTATAAGGACCTATTTTTAAGGGCGTGGAAAAGCAGAAATAACTTGCATTTTTCTCTATACTTTTCTCAAAAATGAGGAATGAAGAACATATCCTCTCTCAAAGGTGTAACCTAAACTTACCCTAAAAGCTTTATTTTTTTGTACTTTGAAGCACATAAGTAGCTAAAGCTTATTTTCTTCTTATAAATTGAACTTTTGTACTCCAGTGTGAAGAATTGAGAATATAATCAATTCTATTTCATTGTGCTGGTTGAGCAGTCAGAGTTTTAATTTAGTCCCATTTTTGATCTGAAAGCAGTTTTCTCATGAGCTGGTGGATTTGGGCAGTGATTCTGACACATGGATTCTCTTGAGTTCCCTTGTAGAGGTTTGTTGCAGATGGGCAAGCTGACCCTGAGGTTTTGTCTGTTCTGTCTGGACCAGGGTGGCTTACTGGCCATCTGTGAGTAATTATGCATAATATCGATACCTGGGCATGGGAGCTATTTTATTGCCAGATGTGATCATTAAAAGGAAACTTTCAGAAAAACTGGAGAGAAGCCCAGCTTATAAAGTAGTATTTTTTCCTTGAAATACAAAAGGTTTTGAGAAAATAAATTGCATTATCACAAGCATAGTGAGTAGTTAATAAATCTAGGGAGAATTTTTAAGTAACACTTCCTTCATGGAAAGGTAGTTAACTAATCCTTCTCCCCAAAAGTGCTGACAAAAGGGTTTCCTTCATTTTTTCTTTTATTCACTTCGATATGCCAGGGATGCCACTTAAGGCATCCATTGGTATTTACTTCAGAGAGTATATCCCAAAATTGTGTTAGATAAGAACCATTCTAATTTGCTGATCTATTTGTCAGAGTTTACTGGTATTTACATAGAAAAATGTCAGATTGGGAAAATTCCAGAAGATGGCACCATCACAAGCATCATCTTTCTGACCAGAAAAAGACCTCTTTCTCCTCTTTCTGCTCTGCCTTTGGCTTCTGCATCTTTGTATAGCTTCTCTCTAATATACAGCCGAAAGTATGCCCCCATGCTGCTCTGCTTCTTTTATGTCCCTACTTTCATTTCACCCATTCATGACCTTTTACATTAATGCTTAGAGAAAAGCACCAGAAAAATAAAGAGCATTTAGCTAAAATGAAATCACTTTATATTTAATCTTTTAATAGCTTTTATTCTCCCATCAGTAGGAACAACTTGCCAAAAAATCACAAACCTACACAGTTAAGGGAAAGTGTATTCAGAGTGCATAATCACAACCTGTTATTCGTCTTTGTGGAAGTATTTAATCGAGACATGTTAAATCAGAGATTATACAAATTAATATGACATTCATGTTTTAAAATTTCTTCAAGAGAGAAAATCTACCTTTGAAGTTGGAATAAAATTTAAAAAATTGTCTTTTATGTATCAAATACATCTCATCTAGAGAATGATAGGTACATGTGTTTAGTATTTTACATGTGAATGACCTGCAAAAAGCCATGACGTTTATCCAAGCGGAATAAAAGGAAATTAAAAGTGCAGAAAGAATATCTGTAGAATGAATACATACACAGACACAAACACACACACATGCATACTTAAAATGTATACATGAAAATGCCCAAAGCAAAGAGAATTAATTTATTTCAGTTAAAAAAATAAAAGCCAATAATTTGGCTTATTAGTGAGTTCAAGGGAAATGACCTGGTAGCTATGCTACAGAGGGGAATATTTTTCTTTTTCAGAGTAAGTCGGTACACATATTTGTGGATAGTGTTGTCTTTTATGTAAGAATTTGTTCTAGTCTGTTTCAGTGTTGGTTTTAAAAAGGTTTGTTTTGAATTCTTTGTTTCCAACAGGTTGAGGTTTATTTTTCAGACAAAGAACTTCTGGTTTAACTATTGGTGAATATCTGTAAACATTGCTGCTTCATGTTGTGACCTGTTTAACATAATCAATGTCTGTTTGGATATCTTAGAGAACTTTTGGTTTGTGTGATCTATTTCTGCTTTGCTGGATCTACTTTGATCAAGTTAACCAGATAGCTGCCAACTGCCATTTTTAACATGAAACATGGTGCCACAGGTGTGTTAGGTCCACAACTGTTAGTTTTCCCCTCATCCTGTTTAGCACTTTCCTTTGTTACATGTAGGCAAATAAAATAAAAGCCAAGAACATCTGGAAACAATCAGCAAACAACAGTTTGAAAATTTCTGCTTCGTTTAAACTCATCCTTCAGAAAAGACTATTCGTAGGATAATTAAATTTACATTTTAGTTTCATCTGGAAAGTTTATCTACATGACTTCTCTAAGACTATAAATTCCCCACTTACATTGCCATTGTCGTAACTTAGCAATAACTTTACATAGATGCCCTTCCTCCTCAAAACATATACATCCAGTCATACAAGTTTCTTCCTAAAACATAAAACGGGGAATCCTGTCATTCTGTACTTTACAAACCTCCAGAGTCTTCCAATGATGTGCTGACAAAATTCAAGCTCACTAGTTTCAAATTCAACATTCACCATGTGCTGGGATCCATCTGGTCTCACCTCGATCTCATCCCTTCACACATTATGTGGTGCAACCACATCTTTCCATTTCACTATATGTGCTTTTTCTTTGCTTCCTTCCTTCTTCCTCCTCTTCTCCTTCTTCTTTTTCTTCTTCTCTTTCTCCCTTTCCCTCTAGCTCTTCCCCTCCCCTCCGTACCCCCTCCTTCTTCTTCTATCATCATCATTATTATTATTTTAATTTTTACTGGCAGTTTATTCAATTTTCAAATTCACCTCTATCGCTCCCTCCTCCATTACAACAAATTGCTATTTCCTTTGGGCTTCTGTTGAACATTGCTCATACCCTTATGATGTAATTGTTTTAATTCTTAACTTACAGATGACTGCACATCACTTTCTTCTGCTAAATTTTGAGTTTCTTGAGCACAGGGTCCACATCTTATTCACCATTGTATCTCAATGCTTAGCATCATGGTGCTGTGAAAGGAACGCCACATTAAAAAGGAACAAAATAAAAATTAGTAAAGGGAAAAAAAGAATGAATGCATGAAAGACCCAGGGTCACCTTGTTACAAAAAGAAAAAAAAAATGAGTTACATGACCAAGACGTGTCACATTTAAAATTACTTAATTATTCTTTTAAATGAGAGCTATCAATGGCTATCAAGGGAAACTCAGATTAAAAAAAAAAATTATTTAGGAGACTGGTTTTGGCAACATAAAACCGGGCTGGATGGATTGTAGTTCTGAAGCAATATGAGAATTCCTAGTTCTTATATATGCCATTATTAAAATATGATTTCTTAAACATTTTAATGTTATGTGTGTTTTATGGAATTCGTATCTGCAAATCTGTAGTTATCTATCAGGCTCCTATTTGGTAAGAAATGATGGAGAGATGGCACTCATGGTCTCAGGCAGTATACTTAGGACTTGGGCTCATGACTCTAGTCTGAATTTAAACTTTCTTCAGGGGCCCTGAAGAAAGTGTTGTTTCATCCTGGCAGTGATTGTAGAAATACAGTTGCAAATTAGGGCCGCAGTGGATATGGACATCACTAAGAAGAGGAGTTTGAAGGCGTACACAAGAGCTGGGTTATCAGGGGCAAGAAGAAAGAAAGATTATTTACCTCCCAATATTTCTTAGAGTTTAAAAAGGCTTTTTTGGGGCTTCCCTGGTGGCGCAGTGGTTGAGAATCTGCCTACCAATGTAGGGGACATGGGTTCAAGGCCTGGTCTGGGAAGATCCCACATGCCGTGGAGCGACTGGGCCCGTGAGCCACAGCTACTGAGCCTGCGCGTCTGGAGCTTGTGTTCTGCAACACGAGAGGCCGTGACAATGAGAGGCCCGCGCACCGCGATGAAGAGTGGCCCCCACTCACCGCAACTAGAGAAAGCCCTCGCACAGAAATGAAGACCCAACACAGCCTAAATAAAAAAATAAATTTAAAAAAAAAAAAAAAAGGCTTTTTGATTGATCTGTTCAGATGGAAGATGGCTGAGTCCTCTCTCGTCTAGCTCTTATTGCTCAGGTCACCTCAACCACAGGATTGGATTATGATCCAGAAGTACAGGTCTGGATGTCAGCCTCTGAATTGGTTGCTTTGCTTGTTCATTGTTTTATCCACAACTCCAAAATTGTCTCACAGACTTTTCCCGTCATCTCTTGTAGAGTCAGGGTAATTCACTTCATTGAGAGGAGAAAAAGGCCTCAAGTAGGGTGATTCCTTAGGCATTCAGCTCGTTTTTAGTAACTCCTTACAATGACTCCTGCCTGGGCCTCTCTTGTTACTGATTTCCATTTGCTCCAGTGTCTGATGATGCAAAAAGTCCCAAAGAAACCCCTTTGCCCTCAGTGGTGAAAAGAAGCCTCTTCATGTGGCTGGCAAATAAGTGTAGCTTCTTTTGATCATGGAAGTTTTATTTCTCCAATTACTGAGGTTCTTCTGCCAGAGAGTTGAACTAAGACACTCTTGGTTTGGTGCACTTGTTAATGATATAAGTGAGTCTTCTTTCAGTTACTACAAACCTAAGGTCCAAAGGAGAATCATATCCTTTTACTCTTCCATATTTAAAATTCTTTGTCTTCTTGGCACACCCTATAATATCCTCTCTTTTGTGAAGTATCTTAATTCTAGCTTCAGGGTGTCTTAGCTTTTTTGCCCTAAATTTCTCATCACAGTTTCTCCCTAGGAGCCTGGGTTTTCTTTTGCAACTAGGGACTCTTAGATTAACCTCAGGCTCTAAGATTTGCTGAACTGAATGAGCCTAGTAGGTTCCACTGTGTTCTTCAAAATACCTTCTACCCAATAACAATGTTATTGCTACTTGTGCACATACCTCTCCTTTCAACAGGAGATGTGTGGCTGGAATTTGGAGAAGAGAGAAGGAAAAAGAAGAGCAAAGATAGTCTTCATTCTTCCTGAAACTGGAGTTATTCTGAAACATATTTCTAGTAGCCCAGGGTCAATCAATTAATTAATCAATCAGTATTCAAATATTCAAGGAATATTTGCTATGTACCTACTCTAGGCCCCAAATTGCTGTTTCTTTGAAGGGCAGAATCACAGCAGGACCAATGCCTACCTTGTTGCTTGACACAAATTACATGGTCTCTTAACTACACAGTTCAATCTAGGTCCCTTAGAACCCATGAGTGGACCAATGGTTTATGTTAGAACAGTGCTTGTCCGGCACAGTTGCAGGAGTTTTCCTTAAAATCTCCAGGAATTTCCAGTGGTAATGTCAGGCAGTATTCATTGCTAAATTCCTCCATCATGAGATTGTGATATTGTGATTTATAATAAGAAATAGATATTTGCTTCTTGTCCCCACGGCTTGCACAGAGCTCCCCAAATCCTTCGAATTTCCTAAGTGAGGGGAGAGATAAAGGTGTCTTTTGTTATGTTAATGAGGTGACTTTTGGAAAGCCCCTTTGTTACCTAAGGATGGGGGCTGGTTGCCAGGGGAACCAACCAGGACTAGAGGGTTGGAATTTACAGTCTCATCCTTTGATTTGCAGGGAGGGCAGAGGGGCTAAGGGCTGCACTGAATCACCAATGGCCAATGATTTAATCAATCGTGCACATGTAAGGAAGCCTTCATAAAAACCCAAAAAGACAGGGTTTGGAGGGCTTCCAGGTTGGTGAGCACATGGAGATGAGGGGAGAGTGGCGTGATCAGAGTATGGAAGGTCTACGCCCCTTCCTTCCTACTTTGCTCTATGTATCTCTTCATCTGGCTGTTAATTTGTATCCTTTAATATCCTTTGTAATAAACTGGCCATCTGGTAAGTAGTTTCCTAAGTTCTGTGAGCTGCTGGCAAATTAGTCAGACCCCAGGAGGGGGTTGTGGGAACCTCTAATCTATGGTTGGCCAGAAGCACAGGAGATAACCTGGACTTGTGACTGGCATCCAAAGGGGGGCAGTTGGCAGTTTTGTGGGATTGAGACCATAATCTGTGGGATCTGATGCTATCTCTGGGTAGATAGTGTCAGAATGGAGTTGAAAATTGCTTGGTGTGAGGACCCACCCCTCAACATTGGACCTGGTTCCAGACCCTTTTAGAGGCCATCCTGTTTTTTGCTCAGGTCTCTTGGGAATGTATGTTTTCTCTTAAGCACTGACAATTACTTGTGTTGGGTAGGGAGTGATAGAGCCTCCTTCATACACCTGCAGCTCTCAGGGACCTGTCCATACTTTTGTCCTGTCAGTCTCCTCTGCTACTTAAAGCCAGGGGTTTATCCATGTTTCTGGTCATTCATGCTTCTTTTGGTGTTAATAGTATGTCTTTTTCCATGATCCACCATTTCCTCTCTGTACATAGAGCAGCTTTGTATAAAACTCAAAGATATTACACTCAGTACTTTCTTGGTACATGGTTTCTTTCTCCGTTGCATGAAAGGTGGCTGGAATTGATGTGCTTTTGTTTGTGGTTGGTCCTGGCTCCAAATTGTGAGAGGCAGACAATTATTTTACCTATAGGTTCCTTTTTTAAAAATTAGATTCCCCAAATTCTTTCTTCTTTTAGACTTAGAAACTTTACGTTCTAGAACCCCTCTGCTAGTAGGCACAGTAAACTTCAGCCTGTTGAAAACTCACATTGATAGATCCAGTTCTAGCTTTAAGTGCCATCTCCAGAAATCCGCCTTCAGAGGCACAGACAGGGCAGGTGTTCAAGGTCTGAGACATGTCTTCTGTTGCTTGTTTCTGAAGGAAGATCAGGTGCTTCTGAGCCCCACACATGGGTTGGGATCTTGGTAGCTTTGCATTGCCCAGTGCTCCACATTCTGCTTGCATATCTCCTTGTACTGTTTAGAGTCACCTCTCCTGAATTACTTGTTATTGTCTAGATTTCCCTATACATTTAACAGTGTACTCTTCTTCTTCTTAGATCATTCGTGTTGGCTCTATGCCTCAACGATTATATATATATATATATTTTAATTTACTGAAGTACAGTTGATTTACAATGTTGTGTTAGTTTCTGGTGTATAGCAAAGTGATTCTTTTATATATATATATATATATATATATATATATATATATATATACACATACATAATAGTTTGCATCTGCTAACCTCAAACTCCCAAATCATCCCTCCCCCACCTCCCTCTCCCTTGGCAACCACAAGTCTGTTCTCTGTGTCTGTGAGTCTGTTTCTCTTTTGTAGATAAATTCTTTGTGTCATATTTTAGATTCTATATATAAGTGATATCATATGGTATTTGTCTTTCTCTTTCTGACTTACTTCACTAAGGATGATAATCTCTAGGTCCATCTATGTTGCTGCAAATGGCATTATTTCATTCTTTTTATGGCTGAGTAATATTCCATTGCATATATTTACCACATCTTTATCCACTCATATGTTGATGGACGTTGAAGTTACTTTCTTGTCTTGGCTACTGTAAATAGTGCTGCTATGAACATAGGGGTGCATGTATCTTTTCGAATTAGAGTTTTTTCTGGGTATATGCTCAGGAGTGGGATGGTAGGGTCATATGGCAACTCTATTTTTAGTTTTTCGAGGGACCTCCACACTGTTCTCCATAGTGGCTGTACCAATATACATTCCTACACCCTCTCCAGCATTTGTTAGGAGGGTTCCCTTTTCTCCACATCCTCTGTAGCATTTGTTATTTGTAGACTTTTAAATGATGGCCATTCTGACTGGTGTGAGGTGATACCTCATTGTAGTTTTGATTTGCATTTCTCAAATAATTAGCGATGTTGAGCATCTTTTCATATGCATCTTGGCCATCTGTATGTCTTCTTTGGAGAAACGTCGATTTAGATCTTCTGCCCATTTTTTGATTGGGTTGTTTGTTTTTTTGTTATTGAGTTGTATGAGCTATTTGTGTATTTTGGAAATTAAGCCCTTGTTGGTCGCATCATTTGCAAATATTTTATCCCAGTCCGTAGGTTGCCTTTTCATTTTGTTTATGGTTTCCTTTGCTGTGCAAAAGCTTTAAAGTTTGATAAGGTCCCATTTGTTTATTTTTGCTTTTTTTTTTTTTATTTTAATATTTTGGCCACACTATGTGGCTTGCGGTATCCCAGTTCCCCAACCAGGGAGTGAATCCAGACCGTGGCAGTGAAAGCCCAGAATCGTAACCACTAGACCACCAGGACACTCCCTATTTTTGCTTTTATTTCTCTTGCCATGGTAGACGGACCTATGAAAACACTGGTGTGATTTATATCAGAGAATGTTTTGCCTATGTTCTCTTCTAGGAGTTTTATGGTGTTATGTCTTTCTCAATGATAATATTTGAATCATATGTCTTACCTGTTGAAATCTCTGTTGTCAGCCAGTTTCTACCTTACCCTAACTAACCCCCAATCCCCTGACCATCCTTTGATCCTAGAGGATGGCTCACATTTGGGAGCCAGTCCTTTCTCCTCATAACGTAGTCTTCTTCTAAGTATCCTTCCAAGCCTTGCTTAAAAAAATCAAAGATACAACACGGAACACATTATTGGTACCTGTTATTGAGTACCATTTCTATGACATTGCTATTTATCATATTTACCTCCAACAAAATTGGGGTAAACTTAATGAAGGAAGACCCATGCTTTGTCAGCTTTGAATTCCCGTTCCCCCAGTGACACCGAATAAACATTTACCAAATGGTAACCAGTGGGATCAGAGCAGAGCTCATTTGGAATTTCTTACTACATAGGGCATTTGTCTTTGATGGAAGAAGAAATCTTTATCTTATTCTCACTGATGATTCCCGTGCACCTGGTGCTTGTGTCATTTCAGAACTCAGTGATTGTTACTGAATGCCTTTCAACTTTAGAAATCAAAAGACATTTAAGAATAAGGGTTCCTTATCCTCCAGAGTGCATAGCTTGCCAGGAGCCATCAATGGTGTTCTTGTAACTGTCCAGAAAATGATATAGTCCAGGAATGTGGACACCTAGGGTATCTGTTTAAGTTGCTTCTTTTAACAGTGTCAGTTGATTCTTTTGCTCAACATGATTAAATGAAACTGTTGCTCCCCCAAAATCTTCCAGTTAATAGGTTGGAAGGGTAAATAAGTTGCTTTAAATGTCAAGGTCTTGGATAATTTTCTTCTCATATTCATTTTATCTTAAACATTCATTTGTGATTTCTTAAGTTATCAAAAGAAAAAAAAATAGGTCACTCCATTGCATAAATTATAATTGGAGAGAACTTTTTGGGAATTTAGAAATTAAATAGTAAACATTTATTTGATATCTTAAATTTTATAAATTTATATTTTTCATATTCAAGGAGAGAATAGTGAATATATGGAAGAACAAAAATTAACAGGAAAATGTGAAGTAAAGGGGAGAAGGAGAAGGGGTATGCTAAGATTACATTGTGAATACCATTCAAAATATCAATACCAGCTTTCTATATGAAAATGTTCCATGAAATAAATCCACAAGCAGCTTAACAGAACCAGTGATTCTTCAGCTTAAATGCTGAGTTAAGTTTTTATTAGGAAATAAATATTGGCTTATGTTAAATTTTACTTTTTGAGGAAATTCTAGCTTTTTTTTTCTGTTAGTGCATACAGATTTTATGATAAGATTAAAGTTAACTATTTAAATACATCATTGTTTTGTGAGATTAGGAAAAATACAAAAGTGGCTTTTCCTTCCTTCTCCCTAAATCCTGGAGCTATAGTATGATGTTTTAAATAATGGTATGTAATACCTAGGAGAGTTCTTTGAGGAATTAATATGATATTAAATCTAGATTATGAATTTTGATGTCCTAAAGATGGATTCAACCTTACGGTTTCTTAATTTTTAATATCTGGAGAATTCTTGGGATCTACTCTTTGGGCTTGGTATGAGTTTAACCTCCTTTCCATTTGCTGCATTTTTTTTTTTAAATAAACTTATTTATTTATTTATTCATTTTTAGCTGTGCTGGGTCTCCATCTCTGTGCGAGAGCTTTCTCTAGTTGTGGCGAGCGGGGGCCACTCCTCATGGCAGTGCGCAGGCCTCTCACTGTCGCGGCCTCTCGCTGCGGAGCACAGGCTCCAGACGCACAGGCTCAGTAGCTGTGGCTCACAGGCCTAGCTGCTCCACGGCATGTGGGATCCTCCCAGACCAGGGCTCGAACCCGTGTCCCCTGCATCAGCAGGCAGACTCTCAACCACTGCGCCACCAGGGAAGCCCCATGCTGCATGTTTTTATGTGGACAGACTCCTGCTAGAGTAACATTCCTGGCCTCTTGCCCCACCCGCTATTCATTCCAATACATGAAATAAAGTGAGTTTCTTAATTGATAAGTGGCATTTGGGTTTGTTTTCTCTATTGGACCTGGGGATTAACTCTCTCTTCCTTCTCGTGTTGCCTTGGGCCGGTACGAGTGACCAGTTTTGGATAAGTGCATCTGTTCTGCAGATTCAGAATTTTCTTTTGTGGACTTCCTCAAGTATAAAGTGTGTATGTGTCCGTATAGGTGGTGATAGTGTGGGAGCAGGGATGATAGCCAGCCTTTTGACCACAGAACTAAATTCACATTTTCCAATCAGCTTAGAAAAATAAAGCCAACATTTTAATTTCCATCTCTCTCTCTCTCCTGTCTTATTGCCCAATTTGTTCCAAAATCAACAGAAGACAGGAATTCTGCCAAACCTCAACATTTACTAATAAAGTAGATGAGTGGGATGCTACCACCCATTTCATAAGTGATGTAGTGAATAATGCCTCACCTAAAGAGAATAAGGCTTTTTCTGGAATGTTAATTCATTCAGACCAAAACATGCCTGCCCAATGGCATTATTGGTACGTATCCAGAAGCTTAAGATCTCATTATTAGGCATCTTCTAAGGATTCTGTCCCAAGAAATAAACGAACTTCTAACTAAGTTACTAAAATACATCCTGGGCAAAGCAATACTTAGGAATTAGTGACACTCTTCTCTTCGCACCTTCTTCTCCTCCTTCTTCCTCTTTCCTTCTCATCAATATCTAGCCCTGGAGAGATCAAGTTAAGGGATGGATGGGGGAAATATATGTAGGATAGATTCACATAAAATCCATATTTAATAAATGTAATGAGAAATAACAATGGCCTATCTGTTCCTCTGTCCCACAGTGAGATTCCTCCAGCAACAGACATGCCTTGTTCCCACTTTTATTTCTCATTATGGCTGCCTTATACTTTCCTACCGTCTCATATGATTTTGAATTTTATGAAGGTCTTTGAAAAATAAATAATGTTTTGTAAAACAACAACAATAACAACAAACAGATATGATGAACCAAAATAACATTTATAATAAATAACCTGATTAGTAGGGAGTCAATTGGGTTGAATGCCTTTCTGGTCTATAGAATTTTTAGTATAAATACAATTTATTGAAATAATATCAATATCTTCTACTCGGGCCATCCACTGGATAAGGAAATACATCTTAATAAGTACTTTCTGATAAAGTTGTCTTAATGAAAATTGATCTTAAAGTCTTGAAATTGGGGTTATCTTACATAGTGTGGTAGATGTTTGAAGACTATTTTGGTAAAAGATACATCAAAAGAGATAATTCCTTGCCAGACAAAACATCTTTAATCACTATTGAAAGCCTCATTAATGAATCACTAAATGTAGAAGAATAATTACATCAAGAGAATAGGGATTGCCAAATTTCAAACGATTTTATAGAGAAGATACATTACTGCTGAGGCAGGCAAAATATCCTTTTAATATAGAGAGAAGATCTACTAATTGTTCAGGACAGCCACCTGAAGTTGCATTTAGAAAGACCAGTGACGTTTTCTTCATATTACTTAATATGGAATATATGTTAATAGATGGTAATTATATATTCTTAAAAATTTAAACCCACTCTTAAAAAATAAAGAAACAATCAAGTCATTAAAATATAAATATAAACTAAAAGAAAAATTTGGAAGAAATACATATACCCACACCTCGGTTTTCCACTGTACTTAGGAAAAAAAATCTAATTGCTTTAAAATGTCCAACAAAGTCTTGCAATGGCTGACTCCCTCCTAATTTCCTACATATTATCATTCCTACACTATAATTTATCTTTCCTTTGTGCATCACATTCTTGGCACACTGACCACTTTTCAGTTCCTCAAACTCACTCTAGTTTTCCTGAGCTCAAGGCCTTGAATCCAATGTTCCTCATGAAATATTCTGCCAGGAGTGCTCCTCCTTCACTGTTTACTGGGAAACTCCCTATCCTTTGAGGACTAGTGTCATCTGAAGTGTCATTTCCTCAATTAAGTTTTCTCTTAATTTCTCTTTCTCACACTCACATGACTCTGTTGCTGCAACATCTTATGTTGAATTGTGGCCAGTCATTACTCAATTCAAGGGACACAAAGGGTCCTCAATATTTACACTCCTTGTTAGAATGCTGAACAGTCAAGTCGACAAATATTTTGAATATTTATGAAAGTCTAGGACAACATTCAGATAATTTTAAATCATGAATGATTCTCAAACTTAATGTAATGAGTTATATTTTCACAGAAACCATGTTATATTTTATCATCTAAAGTTTCCGTAAGAGACACACTTTCGTTAACTTGACAAAACTGTAAAACTGATAGATTAAATGTAAAATTTTACTTATTGTTTTTTAAGTTTCTATACTTTTAGTTAGAAGTCTGGAAAAGGGGTGGGTAGATAATTGGTTCTTTTTATTTTAATCATAACAATGTATTATTCCAGGAATTTCAAAGCTAAATTTAAGGCCAAACATGATACCAATACTCACCATTCATTCAACAAATATTTATTTAGCACCTTTCATGTGCCAGTGAGAAGTTGGCCAGATCTCTGAAAATCAATTCTCCCATTAATCAAATCATCTAATAATCAATTCACCAAGTTTGGCCAGTTCACCAACTTCAGAAGTTATTGGTAATTGTTTCCTACCCAGCTCTTTAGCTATGAGATTGTCAGTGTACACTCTACACTACAATTTTCTACATTGGAATTGTGCAGATTATCTACAGTTGTTCAGCTTTTACTACTCTTGTCCTTAATTATTCCTTTCGCTTTTTGTACTCTGTTTTTTTTTTTTTTTTGGTATGCAGGCCTCTCACTGTTGTGGCCTCTCCCGTTGCGGAGCACAGGCTCCGGACGTGCAGGCTCAGCGGCCATGGCTCATGGGCCCAGCCGCTCCACGGCATGTGGGATCTTCCTGGACCGGGGCACGAACCCGTGTCCCCTGCATCGGCAGGCGGACTCTCAACCACTGCGCCACCAGGGAAGCCCATGTACTCTGATTTTTGATATATTATTTTTTATAATTTATTAAAATTATTTCAAATATTATTTTTGTCATTCAGGCTGTAAGAAGGTCTCTATAAACTTGAAATTATAAGAACATCCTCTTCTTTTACCTGAGTTGTCAAGAAGCATTATTAGTGCTTGTGTGACATCAGACCTGACTTCTATGGGATAGTACTCGGAAATGCTTTCCAGGAAGATTTCAATCGCCTTGATCAAGTTTGTCATATAAACTTTCATTGCTTTGTGCAGCCACTTATGTATGGAGTGGTTGAAATAGTGTTTCTTGAACTTGGGATTGCAACCTCCAGAAAGCTTTAAAGGAGACTGTGGAAGAGGGGACTGAGAAGGATTAAGTATTTTCTACGTGTTTGTACATTTATTAACCCTTTATTCATGCCTAAACCTGTCAGGGAGCTAGCATTCTCTCCAGTTTGTAGATGAGGAAACTAAAGTTTGAGGAGGTCAAAGAACTTGGCACACCTTTTTCTTCCCCTTAATTCTTTACTCTCTGCCATTTGCATCTGCCAGAAATAGCAAGAGATGCATCTTAGAACCACCAACAGTGTATTGAATCCTCATGGTTGGACTCTCCTTTGCCTTTCTCATCTTCTTCCAGCTGGAGAACGTCTCTGCTTTGTAGAGCTCATGAGACTAGATTGAGCCGGCCGAGATAATTCAGGATACTTTTTAAAATTTAAAGCCTTAATTATATCTGCAAAGTCTCTTTTGCCATGTAACCTGTATTCATAGGTTCCAAGGATTAGGTCATGGACATTTTTGGGGGGACTGTTGCCTACCATAGACAGAGGAGGAGTGGAAGAGGGAGAAACTTTTCTCAGTTTAGAAGTATATTTGAGGGAATTCTTGACATTTTTTTAAGGTAACATTTACTGTAAGTACAGGATTCTCCATTTAATGATTGTTTTCCTGCTTAGCTGGAATTTGTGGGTAAATAAATATACAGAACTATAGATTAGGGTTTATTTATCTTCCATTTCTGGTATAGGCTGGTTTTGCTTTCTTAGTTCTAATTTATAACTTTTCAAGTATAATTAAGTATAAGTTTTGAATCTTTTTTGCTTATCCATTTGGAATACATTTTCCTTGATTACTACAGATTTTTGGTTTATTGTAGTTTCATTTGGATTACGGTGGTGATTAACATTACGGCTGAGCACAGAGGTTTGGAAATTCTAAGTATCACTTCTAAAGATCTGAAAACTGATGGAGCAGACTGTTGGCAGTAATAAGTTGCCAATGGCCACTTATTTTTGGGGGGGGAAAAATCACCTTTTTTTTTTTTCTTGAGGAACTAGGTTTTGTATTGTTTTTCAGAGTGTTTGGTCTTAGGAGAGGTGCTTGTGGTTTTAGGAAACACTGCATTTGTATCTTCAAATGAAATGTCACTTAGGCCTTTGATGCCATGTTTTCTAACCTCTTTAATTTAGAAATAACTTTACTCCTATTCCAAAGAATACAAATAGTTCAAGGATAAACAGTGTGTGATTGTGATGTCAGGGATGCCTCAACTTTGCTCCTCCAAAAAACGTTCTATTCCATGCTTTCTTTTCCTACTTCAATAGAAAAATATTGACATAAATTAAAAGTGAGCACTGAGTTGCTCTTTTGGGAAACTGCCCTGTCCTTTTTTCCTTTACTGACATTAAAATCATCCATTTCATTTTGCCTGGAGACAAAATCTGTTACATCAGTTTTCCATCTACATTTTGCCTGAGAAAAGATGTGAAAGACAGCTGTTTTATGTTGAAATAGATCCAATTTCTACTGAGTATGTCCACAGAGCTTTTGGGGGTTTATTTTTAACTCTGACAGAATTAATTTAGAATAAGACATAAATGAACACTACTGTCCCTAGCTAATTTTCTGAAGAATGTGTGGTCACCTATGCCTTTGATTACATAGTAGAAATATACACTCTCAAGCAAACAAGAAAAATATTATTGCAGGGTAAAATAATGTATCTGTTCAATTCCTGCTGCAGTCATTTGAATTGACTAATATTTTCATTATTTGATTAAGAATTTCAAAGAAGTTACTCATTCATTTAAGTCAGCATACCTATGTTATGTATAAAGCCTATACTCTAGATATTGTTTAATTTATATGCTAGGCTGTGGTTGGTGGTGAGAAGGTGAGGTGTGAAGCGGGAAAGGATATTGCATTGAATTCTATCGAAAGATTGCAGGCTTGTGAGATTAGGTTCCATTTTTGGGCTTCAGGGGCACCTGGACATTCTTTTCATGACCTGGTTGGAGGAGGAGCTAACAGTGCTTAAACACATCTATGAAATCGTATTTCCTCTCACGTCATTCACCATATATGGATTGAATCACCCACATGCATTGTGTGTATGTGACTGTGTGCACACACCTGTGTTGGCAGTGAGGGCAGGGATTAACTGTTCTGTCTCTGTTCCATTCTTCACTTTGAAAAGGATGAGAGAAAAGCTCTGGCCCCAAAGCAGGACAGATCTGAGTTTGAATCATGGCTCCCTCCCTTGTCAATACCTGTATAACCTTCCATGAAAGAATGGAGACAATAATAGTGAGGACTGGAGGTCATTTAAGTAAAGTGCCCTGCACATTTTCGGTCCTATTGTAGACAGTAAAAAATAGTTATTATTATTGTCATTATTAAATAAATCCTTCTGTCACTGTTTAATGTATTCCATCTATGGGAAACATATATGTATAGAAACAAAGTAGTTCTTTATTATTGTTTAAGAAATCGTGTTTAGAGCCCCAGACTGCAGGTGGCTTCCTGAGCACAATAGGCTCCGAGGGTGTAGGTGCTGCCAGAAGGAACTTTCAGAGTTCAGCTGTATCTTTGTAGTGTATTAATCTGCTACCATGGAAACAGGTATTTAATCCTTATAAACAAGAAAATGGCTTTCAACAAAGCACTGTTTCAAATAATATGATGGTGGTGGGCAGTATTTTTTTTCTTTAAAAATGGTATGATTTTTAAGGGACTAACCTCATTTTTGGCAATCTGATTTGGGTTTCCACAGAAACAGAGGTGACAGCTGAGGTCTCCAAGCTCCTGTAACTTGTAGGGCTCAGGTTAAGTCTCGCAAATGTCAGTTGTCCCAAGGCACCTAGAGGAGCCAACAGAAATAACGGTCAACTAAGCTTCAGGGAAAAGGAAGGAAAACAATAAATCAAACATTTATAAATTATATCTACACAATGCTGTGAGTTTGAGAAAAGCATGTGTGATGGGTAGGTAGAGAGAGACTCATGGATGTAATTCAGAGCTGGAGGTTTAGCATGTGGCTTTACCTCATACTAAACACCTTTCTATGAGTGGCTAAGTAACTTACCTATTTATAATTTATTTTTTTTTACCCTGAGTCAAGGAATATTAGGGAAAGCTAAAAGAGTGGAGGATTAATAAAATATCACATAATGGTTCTATTATTTACTAGCATGAGAACTAACTGTGGAAAAAGAAAATTAAATGAAAATGTATAAAAACCAAATTATAAAAGCAGATGTGACATAGGCCCAAGTATTTCTGTCGGGGCTTTCATTATTGGTCTTTGTAGAGATTTTCGTAATTCTGCATATTTGACAATGGCATACCTCCTAGGCTGGATGATATGAAGGTACTTTTCACTGTCTTTAGAAAGATTTTTTGTAGTTCCACATCACATCAGAGAAAGAAACAAATGAGGAATTCACTTCTTGAGTTTCTAACATACTCTAAACAGACCACTTGTTTTTTCAACTCAAGTTTATTGAAAGTATGTGGGTGTTTACTGGCAACGTTTACTCCCTACACAAGAAGAGCTGTATCTCTGAATTGCTTTGTGAGTGGTGGGGAATCATATAGTCTAGGCCACTCAGATCCTTTACTAAAAATCTCATTTGAGTTCTATAAGTATTTACAAAGTTTTCTTTATAAGTATTTAAAGGGGTTTCCATGAATGAAGATTTTATAAAGGAAGCAAAACATTTAGTTGAAAAGGACTGAGTTTGTTTTGGGGCGTGAACAATATAGTTTCTCAACTTTTAAGCCTAAATAGATACAGCAAGTGGAATGTGATATTTAGATTAAAGGTAACCTCATTTTTTATCCCATTAAGGAATGATATTATTATAGGAAAATTTTATTAATTACTTTTCTGATTATAAAAATTCTGCATGTTTTAAAAAAATCTTTTAAAACAAAACTAAAGAATTAAGAAAGAAAGCCAACCACAATCTAGCCACTTAGTGTTTACATGTATTTTTGTTTTTGTTTGGCGGTATGCGGGCCTCTCACTGTTGTGGCCTCTCCCGTTGTGGAGCACAGGCTCTGGAAGTGCAGGTTCAGCGGCCATGGCTCAGCAGCCATGGCTCACGGGCCCAGCCTTTCTGCGGCATGTGGGATCTTCCCGGACCGGGGCACGAACCCATGTCCCCTGCATCGACAGGCGGACTCTCAACCACTGAGCCACCAGGGAAGCCCTAGTGTTTACCTGTAAAGCGTGCACATATAAATACCATCATGTATACTTTTATATAAATTTTGACTTAAATGTAATCACAATATCCTTTCACCTATATACTCTCATGTATTTACTTGTATGAATTTATAACATATTTTTTCTAACCTACTTTATTTTTCAACAGGTATTTTCTTTCTATTTAAAAATTTTTAAAATTTAATTTTATTATTTTTAAAAATTGTGGTAAGAAGACTCAACATGAGATCTATTCTCTTAACAAATATTTAAGTGTACAATACAGTATTGTTAACTTTAGGCGCAGTGTTTACAGTAGATCTCTAGAGGTTTATGCCCATTGATTGGCACTTCCCATTTCCTCCTACCCTCAGCACCTGGAACCTACCATTCCACTCTCTAATTCTGTAAGTCTGAATGCTTTAGATATGTCATTGAAGTGGAATCATGTGGTGTTTGTTCTTCTGTGTCTAGCTTATTTCCCTTAGCATTATGTCCAAAAGGTTCATCACTGTTGTTGAATATTGCAGGATTTCCTTCTTTTTTAAGGGTGAATAATCTTCCATTGTATGTATGTACCACATTTTCTTTATCTGTTCATCCATTGATAGACATTTAGGTTGTTTCCAGATCTTGGCTGTTGTGAACAATGCTGCAATGAACATGGGAGTGCTAATATCTCTTTGAGGTCCTGATTTCAGTTCTTTTGGATAAATACCCAGAAGTGAGTATGCTGGATTATATGGTAGTTCCGTTTTCAATTTTTTTTTTTTTTTTTTTTGCGGTACACGGGCCTCTCACTGTTTGGCCTCTCCTGTTGCGGAGCACAGGCTCCGGACGCGCAGGCTCAGCGGCCGTGGCTCACGGGCCTAGCCTCTCTGCGGCATGTGGGATCTTCCCGGACCGGGGCACGAACCCGTGTTCCCTGCATCAGCAGGCAGACTCTCAACCACTGCACCACGAGGGAAGCCCCCATTTTCAATTTTTTGAGGAACTTCCATTCCGTTTTCCATAGTGGCTGCACCATTTTGCATTCCCATTAACAGCACTCAAATTTGTCCACATACTCATTAACAATTGCTGCCTTTTGCTTTTTCGATAATAACCATACTAACAAGTGTAAGATTGTATCTCATGGTGGTTTTGATTTGCATTTCACTGATGATTAGTGATGTTGAGCATCTTTTCAAATACTTACTTGCCATATGTATGTCTTCTTTGGGGAAATGTCTATTCAGTTCCTTTGCCCATTTTAAATTGGGTTATTTGTGTTTTTGCTATTGAGTTGTTGGAGTTCATTATATATATATTGATGTTAACCTCTTATCAGATACAGGGTTTGCAGGTATTTCTCCCATTCCGTAGGTTGTCTTTCATTTTGTTGATTGTTTCCTTTGCTGAGCACAAGCTTTTTAGTTTGGTGTAATCCCCGTTTGTCTGTTTTTGCTTTTGTTGTCTATGCTTTTTGATGTCACATACAAGAAGTCATTGCCAAGACCAACATCATGAAGCTTTTCCCCCATGTTTTATTCTAGGAATTTTACAGTTCCACGTCTTATGTTTAAGTCTTTAATCTATTTTGAGCTGAATTTTGTGTGGTGTAAAAGAAGGGTCTAATTTCATTCTTTTACTTGTGGATATTCAGTTTTTCCAGAACCGTTTGTTGAAGAGACTGTCCTTTCCTCATTGTGTATTTTTGGCATCTTTATTGAAGATCAATTGATCCTATATGCACAGGGTTATTTTGGGGCTCTGTATTCTGTTTCACTGACTATATGTCTGTATGCCAGACATACTGTTTTGACTACTGTAGCTTTGTAATATATTTTGAAATCAGGAGCTTTGTTCTTTTTTCTCCAGATTGATTTGGCTATTTGGTGTCCTTTGTAGCTCCATATGAATTTTTGAATTGTTTTTTCTGTGTCTGTAAAAAATGCCACTTAACCTGCTTTATTTTTTAACTTCAAATATGTTATAAATATCTTTCCATGGCTATAACCATAAAATCAGTATTAACTTTTACAGTGGCTTTATAATATTACATAGTGTGGATGTATTATGTGTCATTTAACAAAGTCCCCATTTTTAGGGCGTTTACATAATTTTTCTTTTATACTGTTTATGATTGTTTTAAGAAATATGTTCATACATACATCTTATTAATTTGTATTTCCTTACTACTGATTGGCTTATTTCACATATTAAGTGCCAATTTGTATTTCATATTTTATGAATTGTTGGCTATTTTATTTGCCCATGTTTTAATTGAAAATTTATTTATTTATTTATTTTTTCTGGAACTAACACAACATTGTAAAGAACTATACTCCAATAAAAATTAATAAAAAAAAAATAGGATGTCATACTCCAAGCTGGTGCTGGTCTATCTTAAAGCACCTAAGGCTCATGCTGTCTTCAGTCATACACTGGAATTGAAAGCTGTCGCCCATGAGTGCAGAGAGGCTGATAAGATACCGTCATATCACACTTTATTTAATACAGTTCGCATTTTCTTTTGCAACCAAGGTGATAATGAAGAATGCTGGTTAGGGACTGTATCAGTTTCTAGCTATGACAAAGTACCACAAACTGTGTGGCTTAAAACAACAGACAATTTATTCTCTTATAGTCTGGAAGCTAGAAGTCTGAAAACAAAGTGCCAGCAGGGCTATGCTCCCTCTGAGACTCTGGGTAGAATCCTTCTTTGCCTCTGCTTGGCTTCTGGTAGTGGCTACCGATCCTTGGATTCGTTGTCTTACAGCTACATCACTCCAATTTCTGCCTATTGTCACAAGGCAAGGCCCTCTCCATGTTTGTCTCTGTCTTCACATGGCGTTTTCCTCTTCTTATAAAGACACCTGTTATATTGTATTGTATTAGAACCTACCCTAATGACCACACTTTAAAGTCATTTAGGGTCATTTACAAAGACCCTGTTTCCAAATATGGTCCCATTCATAGGCATCTGGGGTTAGGACTTTTTAGAGGACACAATTCAACCTATAACAGGGATGTAGGTGATAAAGCATTGAATCCTAAGAACTAAGTATGCAAGTTTATAATTTTAAAAGTGTCTTTAAGTTAAAAATATTTCTATTGCTCAGCAATCATACAATTTTAGCCAGAAATATAATGGGCTTTTCCACTTGTATTGCTGACACCAATGCAAACCTCCTATATTTTTAATCTTTTGTTTTTCATTTATTAACTAATTCTTTGTTTTTTTAAATTTAGTTTTATTTTTTAAAAATTGGAGTATAGTTGCTTTACAATATTGTGTTAGTTTATACTGTACAGCGAAGTGAATCAGCTATACATATACATATATCCCCTCTTTTCTGGATTTCCTTCTCATTAAGGTCACCACAGAGCATTGAGTAGAGTCTCCAGTGCTATACAGTAGGTTCTCATTAGTTATCTATTTTATATATAGTATCAGTAGTGTATATATGTCAATCCCAATCTCCCAATTCATCCCACCCTTCCCCCTTTTCCCCTTTGGTATCCATATGTTTGTTCTCTATGCCTGTGTCTCTATTTCTGCTTTGTAAATAAGATCATCTATACCAACTTTTTCAGATTCCACATATATGCATTCATATACAATATTCGTTTTCCTCTTTCTGACTTACTTCACTCTGTACGACAGTCTCTAGATCCATTCATGTCTCTACAAATGACCCAATTTCGTTTCTTTTTAGGGCTGAGTAATTTTCCATCGTATGTATATACCACATCTTTATCCATTCGTCTGCTGATGGACATTTAATTTGCTTCCATGACCTGGTTGTTGTAAATAGTGCTGCAATGAACATTGGGGTACATGTGTCTTTTGGAATTATGGTTTTCTCTGGGTGTACGCCCAATAATGGGATTGCTGGGTCATATGGTAGTTCTATTTTTAGTTTTTTAAGGAACCTCCATACTGTTCTCCATAGTGGCTGTATCAATTCACTAAATGTTGATTTGATAATTTGAGTTCACCACTAACTAATGTTGCAAAACACTGATCCAGGACCTTATTTCCATTCCAATCTTATCTTATACAATAGTCCTCCATGTTCTTCCTGTATCAGCAAAACTGTCCTTTTCTCTGTTTTTTGAATAGGCCAAAGTACTTCCTTTATCAGGAACTTTATACATATTCTCTTTAATACCATCACCACTTATAAAGTATAAAAATATACTTTATAAGATCTCTATATAGGAATGATATTAAACCTTTATCAAAAATATAATTAAAATATTTTCTAGTTTATTGTTTGCCTTTTCCATATGAATATTTTTTTTGCTTAGTTTTCTTGACTCATTTTGTGTGTGTGTTTTATCTTTTCTAGCTTTATCAATGTATAATTAATAAATAAAATTGTAATATGGTTAACATGTACAATACGATTTTATACCTATGTATATACATTGTGAAGTGATTCCTACAATTAAATCAATTTAATTAAGACATCAACACATAATTACTTTTTTTTTTTTTTTTTGGTCAGAATGCTTAAGATCTACTCTCTTAGCAAATTTCAAGTGTACAATACAGGACTATTAACTATAGTCACCATGCTATAAATTAGAGTCTCAGAACTTATTCATCTTATAATTGAATGTTTGTACCCTTTATCCAACCTCTCCTTTTGTTTTGATTATAGACACCCTAACAAGTGTCATGTGATAGTTTTGATTTGTATTTTCCTGATGATTAGTGATGTTGTCAGATACCTATTGGCCATTTGCATGTCTTCTTTAGAGAAATGACTATTGAGATCCTCAGCCCACTTTTTAATCAGGTTATTTATTTATTTGGTAATGAGTTGCCTGAGTTCCTTATATATTTTGGATAAGTAGTTATGTGGTTTGCAAATGTTTTCTCCCATTCCATAGGTTGCATTTTTATTTTGTTTCCTTTGCTGTGCAGAAACTTTTTAGTTTGATGTAGTCTCACTTTTTTATTTTTGCTTTTGTCATGTGCAGTTTTTTCTAATTTTAAAAATTTAATTTTTATGTAGTTACACCATTCTTTTTCTTCATGGGTTTTGCCTTTTGTATCATTTTTAAAAAGGCTTCCCTCACCCTAAATTTATATCAGTAGACCCTTAGATTTTCTTCTAGTTCATAGTTTTTTTCCATTTATGTTTGATTTTTAATTTATTTTGGTATTTATGGTAGAAGTGTGAATATGAATATTTCGGCTCAGAATATCTAATTTATTTACTTTCATATCAATTTTTCACTAATTTGAAATACTTCCACTACCAGTTACTAGATCCTTAGATTCTTACATATATTGAGTCTGTCCTTTCTATTACTAAGTTGTTGACTTTGGCAGCAATATTGCACTATTTATTATCACTTTATAATATATATTTATATCTAATAGAGAAAGTTTCTTATTATTAATCTTTGTTTTCACAAATTTGGAATGAAATTGAGTCCTATAACCTAGTTCCTAAGAAAAACTCTCATTTGGATTTTGATTGGGATTGCATTAAATTTATAGATTAATTTGGAGAAAACTGATATATCTACAATATAGGCACTTCCTATCTGGAAACATGACTAGCACTACATTTTAACTCTTCTCTTATGTCCATCAGTAGTTTGTATTTATCTTCCCTTAAACCCAGCATTTTATTTTATTGCCCTTTTAGTAATCTTTGTTCATTATGCCAAGAGCATTACTTTATGGACAATTGCTGTTTCCGGCATTAAGTCATCTGCTCCTCAACTCCACCACTCATATCAATCTGGGATTTGCTATTTACCTGTTCAGTTTCACCACTTAGTAGCAAAGCTGGCAATGTCTGTATTTACTGGAAGTTTTCATAGAATCATACGGTCATGGGAGAATGGCATTTCTACAGTGAGAGAGGGAAAATTCCAGTTGTTTTTCCTTCTTCTTTTTTTGGTCCAGTTTTCAATTAGTTCCTGAGATAAATTGTTCTGGTTCACATATTGCAATTTTATGGTGACTACAGGGTGTGAATTGAGGAGTAAAAAGGAAGCTTCCTATGATCATTTGTCTCCCAGGAGAGGATACCTTCTACCGTGAGAGGCCCATTCTTTTGGTTTAAGGCTCTGTCTCCAGCACAATGAAAATAAATCTTAGAGGAATAACTCCTTAGACTCTTATAACCTAGAAACATTTTAATTTGCACGTTATTTCCATCTGGATTATTGTATAAGAGCAAGACTCTGACCAGTATTAGACACTGGACATAGCAGTTTTAATACTGGGGTGGTTGATAGAGGGCTGTGGGTAATAAGAGGACATCACAAAATGGCAAAGTTGGAGGAAGAGGTGTGCTGTTTTAAAGAGGGAGAGAAGATCTTTATGAGAAGTTAGGAGAGTTCAGAAAATGAAACTTCTTCTTTTTCTTTTTTTTCTTTTTTTTTTTTTTTTGTCTATGGCTTGTCCTGCCTCATTATATAGAAAAATTGCATGAAGAATAGAGGAATAGAGGGGGTGGAGGTTATAGCTGCTTTTACAGTAAGATCCATTAAGTTTCCTTCCCACTAGCCTAATCTCAGCCAACAGAAGGCAGGGTTATTATTATTGAAAAGGAAGCCAGCAGCAGGGCTCCTACCATGTATAGAATTCTACTGTCACCAATGCAGTCTTTTTTAGTGACACATTAAAACAAACATCCAGGCCATAATTACTTTTAAAAAAATATCTTTCCCAACTGTAATCATTAGGATAATCATTCAATACTGCATTTTCTAATAAAATATAGCCACTTTATTCTACCTAGTAATCTATGTGGCTTTATTACTGATGTGACAAATAAAAAAAAAATCACTTCCATGCAGTTACATTTCGTGTACAGCACACACAGCTGCCACTTGAAGCTCAGCTCACAATCAATTTGATAAGTCAATCAATTTTCATTTTGTCTTCATCTCCTAGGTAACCAGAACATCCATCCAGACCCTTGCCAAGGGAGAACACTTAAAAAGTAATATGTATTCATAATCGGTTTTCTTCTAACACTGACTTAAAAAAAAAGCAAAGAGCTACCCATGCAGTATTTTAAATCACAGTAACACAAATTTTCTTTGATTCTGGAGAGAGAGCTTGAGGGGAAACGTACTATAGAATACAACATCATTATATTTCAGTCTCTTATGATCTCTCAGGAACAAAAACTGCACCACCTGCTTTGTCTATTATGTGTTTAATGTGAATAACAAGCATCCCACTGCTGGTTATTAAAACAAATCATAAGCCATCTGACATTATACTTACAACTCGTCCCCTGCTTCTTGACTCTGAGAAAGACACAACTTGGCGGGGAGGAGCGTATTGGGGCAAATGTTTTGATGTAAATACAAGGCATCTGGCCTCAAAGGAAGTCATTTATCTGCCTCCAAATCCCTAAAAAAAACCCATTATGTAAAATATAAATATAAAACAGTATTATTGGCACAATGTAGAGGATGAAAATTTCTAACAGTTGCAAAAAGTATTAATTTTTGCCTTACCTGAATCATCTTGGTGTGTGAAGTCATGAGAAAAACGGAACATTTGGTGTTTTTAGGAATAACTCCCATGCAGGAAGTCATGGATCTTGCTAAGTTTGTTGATACAATATGACATTCAAATTCCACTGACTGTACAGGCTGCAAGTTCTGCTGGGCCTGCCGCATATACCTGGACATAGCTAATTGGCTTGTTGGCTGTTGTTTCCTATGGGAAGTTTTAACCCACACCTTGTAAAGGTTCAACACCAAATATACATTGGAGAACTTACATATAAATATACATTGGAGAAGAGTAATATTTGCTGAATAACTACTGCAATTGAGAAAAGGAAGAATTTGAAAGCAAAATAGTATGGATGAGATTATCAGTCCTTGACTTTCTATGTTAAAATATTGTTTTTGCTTGAATATTTTAAAGGACTTGGAAACTATTTAAGGTCTTGGTTTTATATCCAAGAGCAAAATGGAGTTAAAGATTAGACCTAGCATGCTCTTATAGGATGACCACTACCTGAAAATCTGTCCTGGCTCTCTTAGGGCCGTTTGGTGGGGATTTGATGAAAGCACTCATTTCTGTTTGGGCCTCATCTGTCACATGAAGTGTTGATAAAGAGGACATTGAGCTTCTCCTAACTCTGAAATGCTATGGTTTTATCTAATAGACTAGGAGCACTTAAGGAGTTCCCTCCTACCCCTGCATATGTACGTATAGACTATTTCAAATGCTCTAAAACTCTGAGTAACACATAACCAGAAATTTAATACTTAGCAAGATTTATATTAGAGTTTCAAAATAACATTTGGCTGGGTATTTATACAATCATTTTTTTAAGTCAAAAGCTAAAATGTAACAAAACAAAAGCAAGCAGTGCCATGTGTTTGGATTTTAATCTGCTTGAGTTCATTTTATTTTATATCATCCTGTAATGAAAGAGCCAAACTCTTTTCAGCTAACAGAAGAGCCCATGATGTGTCAGTTAATTCAAGGCTTTTGAGGTTATTTACAACCCATAGTAAATATATTCCATTTTTCAAAAACAAATAGATGCCATGGACTAAATAGTCAGTATTTTACTAACTCATTAATTAAGGTTCCATTCATGAAGAATTAAAGAAGAACTTGGGGGTAAACATATAAACATTTCTGGAAACTTCTTGATTCTTCTTGGTAAACATAACAAGCTACAGAGTTTAGATTAAAACTTAATAAGACTTTTGTCTCCTACAGAGCTCTTTGAGGCTCCTCTGTGGTTCTTGCTGAGGAGAATAACAATCAATGCATAGGACTTTGGGAAATTTCAGGCCTCCTAAAACTCTTCATGAAATGCCATTGTTACCTATAGTTGATTTTAATTTTAATTATAGCCAAACCATTATATTATATATGTATATATTTTAATAAACATATGAATATAATATACAAAATACTATATATTGACATTTATTTAATATAAAAATAAAATATATAAAATAAAAAATATATATTCCATTTCTTCCCTTTCCTCTCCTCTCTATCTCTCTCTGTCTCTCTTTGTCTCTCTATCTCTGTCTCTGTCTCTGTCTCTGTATGTCCACACTTAGCTTTAATGTTTGGGAAAAGGCATAATTAGAATCACTGTAAGTTGTATGTCTTGAAAGCTGAAGATATTTTCCTACCAACTCTGCTCTATAGATCTTCTTTTGTTTCCCTTCCTTCTTGCATAGAAAATGAGAAACTTGCCTTCAGCTAACATGCCAGTATATAAGAATATTTACTTATAACTTTATGTACTATATACTGATATTTCCATTATAGTTTCAAACAGTTTAGGTGATTTTCAGTGCTGAATTTAAGTATGTTAGATTCTAGAAATATCAGTTGAATACACAGTTGAGAATTAATCCTAAGAAATTTTTAATTTGGTGTTCTAGAGGGAATCACACCCTTAAATAATACTAGATAACAATCCCAACTCTTGTGCAGCTGGGCTCTTGACTCTGCTGTCACCATCATCTTAATTATTTCTAACTGTCTGTACCTCTTTGGGTCACTCCCTCAATAGTCAGGGTGTTGCTAGAGAATATCTGACCAGTCAAGACTGGGTTTCATGCCTTTGGCCTAATTGCTGAAGCACTGGGGGAAGGAATCAATTCCTTAAAGTTCTGAAGTGAGAAGTGAAGCCCTGAATCTCACTTACATTGCAGACCTCAAAATGAGGTGAAGTGTCCAGGACGTTTTGTGTTCAAGACTTTTTGTGTTCTGGCTGTGCCTACCTCTTCAACATGATTGCCCAATGATCCTTGTATCCAGGGCTTCTGTTGAGCTGAATGACTTGTTATTCTTTGTATATATTATGTGGCATCTGGTTTGGTTAGTTTTTTTCAAGCCAGAAAAAAAAATCCTTTTTGATAAGATCAAATACCCATTGTTAGTAAATTGAATTATAGAATGTAAAATATATTCTGAAGTCTAGGAAAAAATGAGGCTACAGGAAGGAAACTCTAGCAAGAGAGAAAAAACTAAATAATAATAATGTTTTTCCTTCTGGAAAACATTTCCTTTCCTTCCTTTCCTTCTGTTTTTCCTTCCTTTCCTCTTAGGACCTGGAAACTCTGAATTTACATGATTCCTACCATAACATTCTAGAGGAATTTAAAGATTAAAAATGATTTGAGTAGGTAATTTTTATTAGCTAAATATATATTACTTAAAAAATATCAACTTAAGAGAAGTGCATTTCCTTGACTTATAGGAAAACATACATTTTATTCTGAGAGAAGAACATGAAGAATTATCTTTATATCCAGACCATTGAATAGATGAGAGTACAAACATGAATTGTAAAGCAACTTTAATTTTGTTTCCCTTTTCTTCAAATCCACCCTGTGGGACTAGTTATTCTGCTCCCCCTGCAGAAAATCTCAGGTCACTTCAGTCTTCCAAATAACCTCATTTCAATCATTGGTATGTCTAGATGTGAGTAATAATAAAATAATCTTGTTTTAAGTCAAAGCTTCTTCCCTTCCCCAGGGGAGGTCTGCTGTAGTCCGGAACCTGCACGAGGAGGTGGGACATGACCAGCTTCCTCTCCTTCTCCCACTATAGTCTCTTTCTTTCCTTCCTTTTCTTGCTGTCTGTGTTTCTGGCTTCACCAGGATCATGCAGAAGAAGGGAGCAGGAAAGGTTTTACTTATTTGTCTTGCCATCAGCATTCTTTGGGCTGGGCAGATGGAAAATGATGGGTTGTAGGATCTTTGTAGACCTTTCCTCAGTCAGGGATCTCTCCCCTGAAGTCTCTTGACATGAATGGTCAATCTTTCAGCTGGTCATATCAGGGGACATATATCAACCTCTCCAGATGGACCTTTGGAATTTTTTTCATCATGCTCAGGTGGAAGAGAGAAACACTCCCTCTTCTCCTTCATGGTAGGGGAGAGAGAAGCAGCCACAGTGCTCCAACAATTTTTTTCAAAATAAATTTTCTTTCAAATACCTAGTTTCAACCTCTTAAAACACAAAGTGGGTGCTAAAATAAAAGTTGCAAAATTGGGTTTTGCCTGTCTCCTTTTCAAATATTGTTATATCTTGGTGGTCTAGCAAGTCCATTTGGAACATGATAGTAATATATATATATATATATATATATATGTGTGTGTGTGTGTGTGTGTGTGTGTGTGTTTTATTAAACTGTAGTTGACTTACAATATTAGATTAATTTATATTTTTGACTTAGGGCCTCAGTCATAACTGATATTGAGCCTATTTTAACATTCTTCTACTAGATATTTGCTAAATTTATAGAAGAATCTCATAACCTTGACCCTTGGCCTGTAAGAAATATATGACTCTAATAAAACTCTAATAGAGTTTTAGTCCTAAGGTATGTTGGGGTGGGGAGTGCTCTTCTGCTTATCTTTTCTGGTCTCCTGAAGTTCTACATGAACTTTGGTAACTGCTACTTAACTGGGCCAGATGTCTAATTAGCTACCTATTGCTGCTCCCATTTGTGTTTCTTGTTCCAGGAATTCACTTCTTTTATCTGTATTTTTGCCATGGTATCATTCGAATAAGAAAAACACATTAGCTCCTTCTCTCTTGTGAATGTTAAAAGCTTCCTTGGGGAATAAGAAAAAGGTTCACCTGATGTTCTGTAAAGTATTTCTCCTCATTCTATGGAGAAAGGGCTTCCTTAGCTTCCCCACACCAATAATAAATTATTAAAGAGGTCTCATGGGCAACAGAGGGAAATGTGGTTCTGCTGATAGCACTGTGACAAATACTCATATTAATTATAAAAAGTAACAAGGGTGAAAGTTCAAAATCCAAACCTTGCTCTCAGAACAGCTTTTTTCTTTCTTTCTTTCTTTTTTTTTTTCCTGAGATAGGTTTCAGCTTTCAAGATTGAACTTCCTGAAAAATAGACTGCAACCTGTTCCTAAAAATTAGTTTAGCATACTGGGTTTTTTTTGCTTTGGTTTTTAAAGAGGAAACACCCAAATGAGCTAAAAAATTAATAATCCAGTGTACGCCAGAGTCAGAGCCCAGGACCAGGCCAGATAGGAAGCGAGAGGCTATTTGGAAGTCCTGGGCATGGGCCACCATCTAAGATGGAAGGTAGGTGTGGAAGTACAGGGCCTGTGACCACAGACCACAGAACAAATGCAGGGTAAGGTAGGGCAGAGTAAAAATAAACAGCCAAACGACTTGACTGTAGCTGAGTTGAAAACCAGAGGGCATTTTCAGTCAATGGAGGCAGAATGTATGAGAACAAGGGCCACCCACTTCAGGGAATTTTGATAACAGTTTGATAATGTGCCAGTATTCAGTTTTATTGGCCTAGCTGCCTGCACGGAGAACTTTCCTGGGGGTGTATTTAAAGAGCCCATGAGGCTCTAGGCAAATGGTCCATAAGGATGTCTTTGTTTTGTTATAAATACAGTTTAATGACATGCCTCATTTACTGGTTAAAGCCGAAATGGCTTATTCAGGTCCATCATGCTAAGGATTACCTGGGGACTGTTGAACAGACACATGCTTCTGCTGCCAGCAAATACATTTAGTCCTCCTATTGCAGTGTATTACACTGTGATATGTTGGTTCTTCATGAGTTGTTAAAAAAGCCTAGGTAGGGAAGGGAGAAAATTTATGCCATGAAATTGGCCTCATCTTCCCACTGATTATTTCCCACAATCCTATTATCTTTTCTTTAATTTTTAAATTTTTTATTGAAGGATAATTGATTTACAGTGTTTAGTTTCAAGTGTACAACACAGTGGTTAGTCTATGATCATTTATTTGCAAAAGAAAAGCAAATTTAATAATTATAAAATAGGTCACTTTTATAGAAAATATCTGGATATAGTCTATTTTCCATGAGTATAATAACACATCAGTTTATGATTCTGCCCACTTGTTTTCTAGACTTGTCAAGTTATATGAATTAAATGATTAAAACTTAATACTGACCCTAGCTCTTGATTCTTCCTTAAAGATTATTTTTCTGTGCTGCTACTAAAACAAGTATAGAAATGACTACTAACATATAAAATCCCCGTCGAAAAGATGTCAAGAACTTAGCTCTAATTTCCTTCAGTTTTCTCTTTAACTTTTTAATAATTTTTATATTTCATACTTCTTTATTTTTTTTTTTAACTTTTACTTTCAATTTTTAAGCCCTTTCCTAACATGCTGGCTTTGAGTAGTAAGATAGCTGCTCTGAGACATGAAGTAAATGAAGTTCTGATCCTGAAGCAGAATATCTGCAAGTGGCCTCAAACTAGGTGCTCCATGAATTTATCGTGGGTACTTTAGCCCCGAAGAAAAGGGAGCTCCTCCTTGGCCCTGGCTCCAACACTCGGACCCTAATGGACACTCTCGTGGGGTGGAAGACATCTTGTCTTCTACTCTAAGCAGTTTATAGGGACCACAGAAATGTATATTGATGAACAGAGAGGCCTTCTGAGGATCAAAGACTCCAGTGTCCTTAGGATCAATACATTCTGTCTTAATTTGAGCTTCTATTAACAAAGAACCATAGACTTGTAGCTTATATAAACAACAAAAATTTATTTCTCACAGTTCTGGAGGCTGGAAGTCCAAGGTCAGGGTACCAGCGTGGTTAGGTTCTGGTAAGGCCCTTTTCCAAGATACAGCCAACCATCTCCATATTGTATTCTCACATAGCAGAAAGAGGGCAAGAGAGAGAACTCTCTGGAGTCTCTTTTATAAGAGCACTAATCCCATTCATGAGGGCACCACCCTCATGCCCTAATTACCTCCTAATGCCATCACATTGGGGGTTAAGCTTTCAGCATGTGAATTTTGGAAGGACACATTCAGTATACTGCATATTCTTTGGTAGAGGACAGACAGAGTGCTGTTAAAATCAAAAGCCCTTGGTGTTTACCTTCACCAGCTTTATCTAGCTTCTGATGCACTTCTCTTTTCTACCTCAATGTTGACAGATTGCTGTTCAGCGCATACCAAGCTTTCCTCAAATGGCAGGTAAAATGCAATGACAAACCTCTTAGTAAAGATCCTTTTCACCTAAATTAAAAACGTTTTATACTGTCTACACTGGCAGATCATAAAGACTTCAGAAAAAAATATATTAGCAATCCAAAGTTTAAAATTAAAGCCAATATTGATTGATTTCGTTCTAAGCGATGAGCAGACCGTTCGGCATTTTACATGTGTTATTTCATTTAATAATACATATTCATTCAATAGCACATTGAAGGGATGGATGGCAGTTATTCTATATATAGCTCAAAATGCAGGGAAGAATTTCTTTAATTTTGCCTTACGGATGAGTACACAGTTTACTGGCTAAAAGAAACATTTCATTTGTTTGCCTATTTCTTAGAAAAATAATTAATAAATAAAATTTTTGGTTGCTGAACATAAGCAAGCATTATTGTCCTGAGAAAAGACAAGTTAGTAAAATTTCTTCTATTTTCACATAGTTTTGCTAGCTTGAGAAGACAGTTGATCATATGTTTTCAATTACTTATGGTGTGTAACGGATACTGGAACAGACAACATGCTCTTGCAATCAAGAATAATATGTAAATTGGCTTTTAAAAGGAAGAAGGTTTTAGCTTCTACTATATGAGTGGTGTCAGGGGTCTAAATCAATATGTATTAGCATACTCTACTTCTACTACATTAAATCTTCCTCAAGGATTTTGAAAACAAAGCAAAACAAAAACTTCAGTTACAGCAGAAATACTCTTGGGAAGATTAAATAGAATGGTGTTGATATTATCTTCGTTGATGTACCTGAAATATATACCCATGGCTTTTAGGAAATAAAACATATAATCATTTGAATTAAGTGGAAAAGAATCGGGTCAAATAAGGACAATTAAATCTTTACAGCTTATAAATTCATTTGTTTGTTTATTTTAAAACCCATTACTCACACACATACAAGCAGTCACTTCACTGGCCTCCAATTCATTTTTTTCTCTTTTTCAAAAAATCACACAAACTCTCCCACTATATAGATATGAGTTCTCAGGTTTATTACTCAGTTTTGGTATCATATATTTTTAATATGTGAAACAGGAATCATTTTTTCTTTGTAGCAATTTTGGAAAGATTAAATGAAATAATGAATTGTCAAAACTATATTAGACGTTCTAAACATAGTAGCTAATATCAATATTATTTTTATTTGTGTGAAGATATCCTGCCATCACTGTTGGCAATGATGTGATTAAACTAGCAACACTCGGTCGTGGTTATGCCTGCCAGGTGCCAGAAAACACTAGGCTGAATTTAGCTTTACTTCAGTCCATTTCATTTGAGTAGGCCATGTTATTCCCATTTTACAGATAGAGGAAGCAAATAATTTATCAAACAGTTGATCAATGGCAGAGTATGGATTCAAATACAGGTACCAGTGCCATTCACTAAAAAAGCAATCAGCTAGAATAGGTGTGTAGCAAAGCATTTATGAGCCTGGACTCTGGGGCCAGATCAGCTGGATTTTACTTCTGCCATTTCCTTGCAGCATGACTTGGGCAAGTTGTACATTTACTCTCCTTGCCTCAGTTTCTTTATTTGTAAAATAGGAATAGCAATAATATTACCGAACTCCTGGGGTCATTATGATTATTAAAAGGTCATTATGATTATTAAAAGAGGCAGTGTTTATGAGGCACGTTAGAACTGTACCTAGCTCATAGTAAGTGCTATAAAAGGTATAGAAAACAAACTTATGGTTACCAGGAGACAAAGGGGGGAGGGATAAATTAGGAGATTGGGATTGACATATACACACTACTACATATAAAATAGATAACTAATAAGAACCTACTGTACAGCACAGGGAACTCTACTCAGTACTCTGTAATGACTTACATGGGAAAAGAATCTAAAACAGAGTGGATATATGTATATGTATAACTGATTCACTTTGCTGTACACCCGAAACTAACACAACACTGTAAATCAACTATACTCCAATAAAAATTTAAAAAATGAAGAAATAAGAGAAATTCTCCTTTGGACGTGGCCTAAAAAATAAAATAAAATAGATAAATAAAATAAAATAAAGAGGCTCCAAATTTCACTCTGTATTGGTAAGGAATATTTAAAGGTCAATTTTAAATAGCCTTGTTTAGGGATTTCTGTGAGTTGGTTACAACCCACGGATCTAAAAAGGTCTGTGTTAAAGTTATCTGGAGACAACGTTAGATTCAGGAGAGAGCAAATGACCAGACATCCTCTGGATCATAAAAGCCTCTTCATGTACGTTATATCTCATCTTTCTGAGGCACCTTGAACAGCTTGACTGGCCCCCGATTGAAGGGCTGGTCTCTTTTAGGAGCCAACAGTATCCACATCCACTCTAGGAAACAGGGAGCTCCCCTCCAGCCATGCCTCTGCCCCAGATAGGAGCCACCATTGGTAAAAATACATATTTTCCATAACAGATGGCATTTTGAATTATCAGCTCTTTGAAAAGTTATTCAGAAAGGCTACAAAGAGGCCTCAGCCCAGAAAGGAGGAGATAGGCCTCCTCACATATGTTACTGCCACATCTATTGCTCGTCTTATACCTCTTCACCCACTCAGAAGCACTGAGGGGTGAACAAATCAGAAGGAAGTCGATTATAGCTATACTGATATTTAGATTCAGTACAGTCACTCAGTGTTAAAAATGGTAGCATTATTATTGTTGTTTAAAATATTCTTTCCATTCTGACCTTAGAATCAGAACTAGTGGTATCTCAGGCTAAAATGATAAGATTACCACTAGACCAGCTCGGCAAGAGTTATCTTTCTGTTGAGAAACATGTCCTAAAATGGTTTTATACACATCCGTGGTAACTCTTCCCAGTATTTAAAACTTCACTACCAGGAAACTGGTGGCAGAATTATAATGTTACCCCTGTCCACTCTGCCATCCTTTTTCAATTTGGCAGCCTTGTGAAGCACTTAAGCAGCTTAGTGCCTTCAGTCTGACACTTCAGAAGTTGCCATCGACTAACAATTCTTGGCTTAATGTTACAGATGCAACTGTGAACCTATCAGTGTATGACAAAGAGCTTTTTTCTTTCTAATTTGGGGTTCAGTGACATCATTAAATACAAATATTTTGTGTTGATGTATTGGGATTGAAAAATCAAAATATTCAAGAAATTTCTATGGCAAATGTTGTACACATAGTAGATTTTTAAAGGATATTTGTTAAGTTGATTTGGAAAAAAAACTAATTCAAGAAAAAAAATGGAAATGTATGATGTAGTTGTCTAAAAGATAAGTTAAGCAGTCACAGTCAGGCATCATAGAATCGAGAAGTGTGCTTATCTGGAGGTGGGCTGAGGCCTCCTTGTAGCCTTTTTGAATAACTTTTCAAAGAGCTGATAATTCAAAATGTCATCTGTTATGGAAAATATGTATTTTTACCAATGAAATGTTTTCTTCATTTATCCAATATGTATTTACTGTATACTTAATCATGAGCCAGACAGAGAATAATGTGCTTGGGATATAAGACCCTCACCAAACTGGTAACCTGGTATTTGTACTGATTTTCATAAACACTTTGTGTTCAGATCTGCAGGAATAACTTCAGATTTTGATTAGGTTCATGCATTGTAATTAATGTTTTAGAAATATCGATGTGCAAAAATATTGGCACTTGTTGATTGCATACACTGTCTAAGGTACCGAAGGCATTCCGCAGTTCCTAAGAGAACCCAGGAAAGTCCTGAAACTGAATCTGCTATTTATTCTCTTTTACTCATCACAGAATTCTGTGCAGTATGTCTGAAACCCAATATTGTCTTAAAGTGAATGTCTGAAACCCAATATTGTTTCAAAGTGGGTTTGTTTATTTCAAAAAACATCAGTAATTGGAGTATATTTCTGGGACATTTAATTGGAAACAAGATATAGCAAATAAATGAACCACGTAGCAGAGGTTATATTGGTGGGCAAACTTCCTTAAAGGTTTTTCAATTTATACAAAAGATATGGTGGCATCAAACATAGGACTTAACTGGAGATTTTTAGATATGCAGAGTTTCTATATTTTCCACATAGTAATTATGTCACTAAATATATTTTAGATCAATATTGGTTCAAACAAAATCCTAATATGGAGTGTGGAACAGTTGAAAACTGATCAGAGGATAGTGGGATAATTTCTTGAATTAGGTCAAAACCTTGTACAAACCTATTATTACACTGTGTAGTTTTAAGTAAGTGCATTTGTTTTGAAGAAAATGAAGAAAAGAGTCATAGGGAGTTATTGTTCCAGTGAAGGATGCTTTGCTAGAGGTATTATAACACATAAAGTTAGGAAACATTTATTGTTTAAGTCTTATAATTTCCCCTGTGTAAATTGTTCCAATTTTTGTAATGATAGAGATGGCTAAATCATCTTTTGTTTTATGTTTCTCTGTTGGCATATTGGTTCCAGATAAATGACGCAAATTTAGCCTAGTCTGGTTACTCTTTGAAAAGGTTCATTAAAATAGATGAAATGTCCCAGAAATATACTACAATTACTGATGTTTTTTGAAATAAACAAACCTACTTTAAAACTATATTGGGTTTCAGACATACTTCATAGAATTCTGTGATGAATAAAAGAGAAAAAATATCAGGAAACTATTTGGTACATTGATTTTCTGATTTTTTTGCAATTCTGAAGCATTGCCTTCTCATATTTTTTCCATCATAGACAACTGAGTCCAAACTCTGTTCGTGATTCTCTTCATGAATGCAATTCCATTCAGTTGAATAATTTAGGTCCAATGGTCATTTATCATGTAGGAGTTGAACTATATGTATGATGATTTTTTCCTCTAGTCTCCTTCATTTTGAACTTGTGTTTAACAGGTATTTCATTTTAAAACAAACTAAAATTATAAAACAAAGAAATGCACTTTTTTCCCTGAAAGTATAAACCTAGGAGTTGAGGAATGATTACTGTATGCCTAGTGAGCACAATTAGTTGAACTCTAAAACATAAATTATACAAATCACATTTTATTTAGAAAATGCTACATATAATTCAATTATGTAATAAAACATAAAATGAGTAGAATGTGAAAAATAACCTATAACTTAAAGAGTCCAAATTTACATCTGTTTATAATCACCTATGTTTGCAATTTGGATTTTCTTGGTGACCAAAGAATTATTTAGGACTGTTTTGGGGTTTTCAAAACGTTGGGTTTTCTTACTTAAATATTGAATACTTGTAAATTTATGGTTTATTGCATTGTGGTCAGAGAAGATGGCCAGTACAATTTCAGTTTTGGGGTATCTGGTATTTCCTTCAGAGACTCATATTTTATCAATATTTATAAATATTTCATTGGCATTGAAAAAGTGTGTTCTGCATTTGAGATAGAAAGTTCTATAAATATCATTTGAATGCAAAAAAAAATAAAAAGAGTCCAAATTTACTCTTAATGGCGTACAGCCTAATTGAAACTCACAATACCCTGGAATTGTTGGCTGGCTTACCTTTCAAAAGAACACCATTGGAGTCACAGTCAGTTAGGCTGAAGGAATGAATGCACACGGGACAAATAAGTCTAGCCAGACACACAGACATGATCTACATTGTTTTGAAATCACTGCCATGTTCAAATTCTCATATGGACAACTTGGACTGTCCATAGTTAGAATGGTTAAAAAGAAAATTGGTTTAACTCAGGGAATTCACCTGGTGGGTCAAATATTCCCACAAGTAACTGGAGAAGTTTCATCTGGTGAAGACCTACAGCCGGAACTCTTGACAAATTATCACTGCAACTTATTTGCTTCTTCTTCTCTGTCCCATATTTAAACTCTTCATAATAGTCCCACTGCCTCCTTCTCAAAATCCCAGCATTCTACATCTTCTTTTTAAAATCCATTTTTATTTAATCAGGAGTCCACTTTTCCACAAATGTAATTTGTCTGTGCTGTCTCTTTCTCCCACAGGTAAGGTTTTTTTCTGAATAATGTGAATCATTCGTGGGTTATAACTGGAAAAAAATAAAGCATTCAAATACCAGCTATTGAGGGAGACAGAAACAACACTTAAAAACAAACTTGCTTTTAAAGGGATGCCTAAAATTTTTGAGATTTTTGAATGCTTCCACTTAAGTTTTTAGCACCATCATTATGAAAGATCCATCAGATTTTGACAGCTCTGTTTATTTAAGAAAGGTGAAATGAAAAACATAACAGTTTAGTCTAGCTTTCAGGAAGCAAAATTCTTCTTTGACAGTGTAAGTATTAGTAAGGACCACTTTCTAATGTTCTTAGAAAACATAATGACTTCTGAACATTTATTTGAACCAAAGTGCTTTTGAAGTTAGTAGGATTTTTAGTATGGCAAAATATTTAAAGAGAATTTCCCATATTTGTTATGTATGTTGTATGTAATGCTACCAGTTTCCATATTTACTCTGCACTGTGGCAAGTGTGTGATAGTAAGGATAAGTATATAGGGAGAAACATGATATTATATATTTTTGTCCAAATGTTTAATGGTTGTGTTAAATATTAACTTGGAGGCAAATAGAATTTCTGGCAGATAACCTGGTTGAAAAAAAAATGTAAAATAACACCTCTGCTTTTCCCCATTGTTTCTTTTAGGAATAAATACAGTAACTAGTTGGCTGGAATCACTACTACAGTCTGAGTAGACAACAAGGCAAGAGAAGAAAACATAAATGTGTATTTTAAGGCAAAATTGGGAGCTTGGGTTTTGAAGATTCAGGTGATGGAAAGGGATATTTTCTTCCACTGTGTTTTTGGGGGAAGAACATAAAAATATAACTTGCTATAGCTATTATTTTCTTACTGAAAATTTCTCTCTCCCACTAATAAAGGAAGGAAAATTTGTCCCAAATAGTTCAAGTCTGCTACAGCTCTTTCTGAAAGGTAATATTTTTATTTTTAAAGGATCCTGCTGTTTTCATTCTCTCAAGCTGAAGTTTAGTCCTTAACTTTACGGTTTTGCTATGAATAAATCATCTACACTTTTAGTATGTGTCAGAAAGGTTTAAAGCTCAGGTAATAGGAAGATGTTATTTTCCTTCTTTCTCTTAAACTGTTGATGGTAGTGAAAGACGATGACATTTCAGTGAAGCAGGTTTGCCAAGGGAGATTTTGCAGATTTCATAGACGTGGTTACTATTCTATTCTACATGTTGCACAGGGCTCCTCAGGCATTCCTGTTTCTTCTTCAGAGAAGACTGAAAATGGGCCCAGTTTACTCAACAAATACTGAGTGCCTACTATGAGATGGACATCATTCTAGGTATATCTTTAATATTCTAATTAAGGTGAAGGAAAGTCATGTCTTTTAATGTGACAGGTACATTTAATTCTCTATTTGAAGTTTATCCGTGTTGCATCTCCTCTGTTTTGAGATGGTGAAGTCTTACAGGATACTGACAGGAGCAAGAAGGATTGGTGGCTGGGCATTGGGTTGCTGGTGCTGTGAGTGTCTGGGCATTCAGCTGTTGTCATTATCATCTCCCAGACACCTAAACTAAATGACATCGTGACTTCTGCCAGTTTGCTCTCATTTGTCATCACAAACATTTTTTTTCCTTTAATAAATACATCATTCCCCTCTATCTTTTAATTTCTACTGACCATCTTCATGTCAGGCCCCACTCTCACCCTTAGGCTATTGCAATAGCCCCTGACTTACTCTCTGTCCAAATGATACTCTAGATTAATCTTTATAATGCTTTCCTATGAGCCTGTCCCTTGTCTGCTGAAAATTTTTAAAGAATATCTCTTCAAATAATCATAAAGCACTCTGTATCACCTTTATTAATGCACATAGGATTTTAGAATAACTTAACTATCATACTCTAATTGAGCAGGTAATTAATTGTACATTTGAGGAAATTGAAGCCTAAGAAGCTTAACTGACTGGTCCCAGTTTACTAGTTATTAGGAAGAAGTGTAGGAAATAAAACAGAGGTCTTTTAAATTTCAGGTTTGTGTACTCCCTCTTGTCACATAATGTCTTACATTAAATTTATTTTTTTCTCCTCCTGTGAGAACTCCTAAAGGTTAGTCACTATGAAAAAATACCCAGAAGAGATAGAAAAGAATACTAGTGAATTGGGTCATAATGCTATAGGATTTACAAATAAAAATTGTCCACTTGAGTTACTGTGCTACCTTAATTATATCTACAAATGTGGCTGTGGTGGGATTGTGGTTGTTTAATAAAAAATGGGTGAATGAATGAATAAATTAATGGATGAATGAATGAAAGATAGTATATTGAATATGGCATTCAGGATATAATTTCAGTGTAAAAGCTTGTTGGGAGTTCTAGTAACTGTCTCAGGGAGTCAGGGACTATACATTAGGAACCACTGTGGGAATCTAATTAGTTTTGAAATTTCTTATGTTATTTGTTTGATTTTTCCAGTGACTTGACTGCAGAGTTTACCTGATCAATAATGTACTGGCTTCCTTCCTTCCTCATCTCACATTCTCACTCCTGTTACATGTGTGTCTTGTGATCACCTCTCAGATAAACTGCTTTCACTCAAATACTTGTTTCAGTATCTGCTCTTGGGGAACACAGACTAAAAATTATTTAGGGTAAAACTTAGCTCTAGTTTTCTGTGCTGGTTATTCAAAAGCAGTTCTGGTGTGGTCATCCCTAAGAATTTTTCTACTTAAAGTGCTGCCAGTGGTCAGCTATCCACTGTCATTTTTTCAACTGCTCTTCTTAGGTCCTTGCAAATATTAGGGATGATTTCAGCCTACTCTGATGGAATTTTTAAGACACTAAGTTATTGAGAGAGGTTGAAGGAGTATTCTTCTGTTTCCTCTATTCTTTACTACCCAAACAATGCTAAATGATACACAAGTATTATGGATACCGATCTTCTGCTTCTTAATAACAGGACTGGAAAGAAAACTTAGTAGAACTGAATCTCCATTTCATTGGCTTTTGGGGATGGAGACAAAGGAGTTTGCTCAAAACATATATCCAGGCTCTGTGGATATAAGCTGGTTTGTTACTACCACAAAGAGGGGAGATACTCTTATCCCCTATATTATCTCTCCTGGGCAACAATGCTGGGCATCTGCCATGGTAACTGGTAACATTCAGTCTAATGATATATTATTGAGAGCTGATTAAATGGGCTGGCTTGTTCTCTTTCCTGACAATGACACTAAGCTAGTAAGGAGGTATAGTTTGTGAACTTTGAAAGCATTATGTGAAAGTAAGTTTTGTGCATTGAAACGTGTGTAATTTCTGGGAAGCTTACTTAATGAAAACGGGTAATCTTTGCCAATCTTGTTTGTTCCCCAAGCTAGGAGAAAAGAAATAAAATGCAAGTGGTGGAATTTTGGTGCAAGTTAGGATGCGTTTTGTTTCACAGATGGGAACCTGACCAGCAACCTCCCCAGTCTTCCATCTCTCATGATATTTCTCTTCATCATTCTGCCTGGGTTTCCCTTTGACCATCTCACCTTCCAACTCTCCAGCAGAGAAGAGGTGGTGAGCTTAGTTAGTCAACACCCAGCTCAGATTAATCCTATTGAACAGACCTCTCAATTCAGGTCACCTCGTAGGCTGTTAGCTGATGTTGAGAATGCTACCCTCAAATGAGACACAGATCCTAGTTCAAGAGAGTATGGTCAAGGTGGCTGTGTTGGGGTCAGGAACTTGTGTTTTGTCCAGTTATCAACAGCCAGGGTGGCAGAGTCAGGGTGGACTAGCGCAAGGAGACCCAACATGTTGGAAATGCTCATAGTTGGTTCAAGAGGGGATTGTCGTTAGGGCAAATACTCTGAGATTTCTTGGAAGGGTCAGTGTATGGGTCAAATATCCTGCTTGGCCAATCTATCCCACCCTTCCAATTCCCTTCACGATCTGATTATAACCTGCCTGTCTAGTCCTAATTCTACGACTTGTTAGTTGCATGACCTAAGAAAAGTTACTTAAACATTTTAAGTATCAGCTCCCTTATATGAACAATGTAGATTAAAATGTAGAGCTTTTGTAAGGAAGATATGATCTGTGCACAAGTTCTTAACACCATGTTTGTCACATAATAAACAGCCAAAAATGCTAGTTATTTTCATTATTGTTGTAAGCTATGTATTCCTAGCCTATGCTCAAAGCAAGCAGAAATGTGGGTATTAGTGGAAGTTAGTTGAGAGTAGTATTGTATGTTATAGAAACAGATATGTAGGGAACGCAAAATTAGTATTACAAAAATAAAAAATCTGGCTTTTATTTTTATCCTTGTTTCTTGTAATTTCACTAATTAACATTGCTGTAGTAACTAACATTGCCTGAATCTCATTGGCTTATAAATAAGAGCTTATTTCTTATGCGTGTTTCATATATGGGGCAGCTGTGGCTCTGCTCCATATGTCTTCTCATACAGGGCCATGGATTGAGGAAGCAGCTCTTGTGGGGGACTTGCCTATTTTTGAAGCAGAGGGAAAGAGCAATAGAGCTGGGGGAACTCACAATGCTCTAAACACTTCTGCTTGGGCATAGCGTATGTCTTATTTACCCACATTCCGTTGGCCAAAGCGTTATATGGCCAAGCCCAAAGTTAATGAGGCTGGGGACTCTTCTCTTCCCATAGAAAGCACTGGCTAGTCATATGGAAATGGATGGGGGTGGATAATCTTCTTACTGGGAAGGGTGATAGTGAATAATTGCAAACAACTATACAACCTTCAGCAAATGGACTTCAAGGGTACTTTCTGTTTAAGCCCAACATTTCTTTTTTTTTTCCCTCTCAAGAAGCAAGAAGCAGTTTTGAAATTGTTTACATGGCTCAAACAATACTGACTTGAAGTGCTATGGAGACTTTAAGAAATAACTGTGGGTTGCTAGTCATCTAGAGTATGCTCTGCATCACTTTAATAACATCAGTTTGAAAAATTGTAGTCTAGATGTTGAAGGAAGTCATCAAGAGAATGTGACCCAAGAGCTGGACCTGGGCAATTGGAGGCTTCTCAACCCCTTGCCTGTCCTTGGAATGTACATTCAGCCCACCATTCATTCCCATACTAGGAGCCACTTCAAGGACATAGCTTTGTGAGAGTAATGCATTGTTGAGACCATCTGGACTGAACACATGGCTGAACCCAGTTAAGGCCTCTGTATAAGCTTTTTAGATTCTGGCAGGTAGAGGTAGAGATCTACTTGTCTTGCTGTTTCCTGAGACAAGCAAGTTCCCTTGCTTATTAAAACTCCTAACATTCTGGAGTGATCTGCCTCTTTCTTCTGTCTTTCCTTGCCCTCTGGGAAGGGGCAGTTTCAGATTTCACCCAGGAAGCTCCCAAGTTTGCCAACCAAAACTAGGTCAAGGAACTGGTTAAAGGAATAAAGAGGAGATAAAAAGATGCTGACAATATGACTGACAGCTACAAGCACTAGTCAAAATTTTTCACGTTTTTAAGTGCTTTCAAATTACATGTGTATCCTAATACATATATCAAACATAGTCTACATGAATGATTATCTTTAATCACCATACATCATTTACATAAGTAATGAGTGATAAGGCATGAAGTCAAGCCCCCATCCTTTTATTTTTTACCTTTCTCATTTTGGTAGATATTTAATTTTTTTTTTTTTTTTTTTCCGGTACGCGGGCCTCTCACTGTTGTGGCCTCTCCCGTTGCGGAGCACAGGCTCCAGATGCGCAGACTCAGCAGCCATGGCTCACGGGCCCAGCCACTCCACGGCATGCGGGATCTTCCCGGACCGGGGCACGAGCCCGTGTCCCCTGCATCGGCAGGCGGACTCTCAACCACTGCACCACCAGGGAAGCCCCAGATTTTAAATTTTTAAAGTTTTATTCTTTAAATTCTTCAGTTCCTCTTAGCACAGAACATCGGTTTCTTCTTCAGTGTTAGTTGTTTGCTTTTACTTTATTTGTTATGGACCGAGTATTTGTGTCCTTCCAAAAGTCATTATGTTGAAGCCTTAACCTGCCATGTGGCTATTTTTGGATATGGGGCCTTTAAGGAAGTAAAGTTAAATGAGGTCATGAGAATGAGGCCCTGATCTGATAGGATTAATATATTTATAAGAAGAGACACCAAAAATTCTCCCTCTCTCTCTCTCCCCCTGTGTACATTACCAAGGAAATGCCATGTGAGGACATAGCTAGAATGCAGCTGTCTACAAGCCAGGAAGAGAGCTCTCACCAAAAACCAAATCAGCTGGAATCTTGATTTTGGACTTCCAGCCTCCAGAACTGTGAGAATATACATGTATATATATATTTTGTTTAAGCCACCCAGTCTATGTGTTTTGTCATGGCAGCTGCAGTGTATATCATTCAATCAAAAAATATTTGTCAAGTGCCTTACACTATTTTAAATGTTGGAAATACAACAGTGAATAAGATAGACAAAATTGTTGACTTCATGGAGTTTACATTCTAGTGGGGGAAACAGATCATAAATAACCAGTGAGTAAATATATAACATGACAACACAAAAAAACAATGAAGCAAGATAAAGAGTTAGTGAGTGATGAAGGAAAGCTAGCTTAAGCAGTGATCCAAAAAAGCCTCTCTAATACGGTGAGATTTGGTCATAGACTTGAATGAAATAAATAATACAAATATCTGAGATAAGAGTGTTTTAGGCAGAGGTTAGAGATGTGGTCAGAGGTACTGGAGCTTATATATGTGGCATTATAGGCTACTGTAAGGATGTTGAATTTTCTTATAAGTATAAAGAGAAAACATTATAGGATTTTGAGCATAAAATTGGTATGATATTTGTTTTAAAATATCATCCTACCTGCTGTATAAAAAATAGACTATAAGAGGCCAAGAGTAGAAAGAAGGAGCAGATGAGTTGGCATGTTATTGAAATAATCCAGGTAAGAAATGATGACAACATGGACTAGGTTGGCAGCACTGCAAGTAATGGGATATGGTCAGATTTGGAAATATTTTAAAGACAGAATTGATAAAATTACTGATGGATTGGCTGTGAGGCATGGAAAGGAAAGGGGACTCAGGGATGACGTCTAGATTTTTTGGCTAAGTATTTGGGTGAACGAAGGTGCATTTTAATGAAATGAGGAAGGCTGAAGAAGTGAGCTGGAGGGGGTGCTGAGGAATTTGTGAGACTGTTTTGGATTTGTTATTTTTGAAATACAGATTTCTCCACCATAGACCTCTAGTGGAATGTCAAGAGGTGGGCTAGAGACATGTTTGGAGTTTGTCAGCATATAGGAGGCATTATATACCATGGCCTTAGAGGACATTGATTAGGTCTGAATGTAGCTAGAAGAGACAAGAGTACTGAACTCAGGGATACCCTGATATTTAGAGGACAACCAGAGGAGGAAGTTCAAGCAAATGAGACTGAGAAGCAGCGGCCAGAGAGGTAAGGGGAAAATCAGAACAGCGCGTTATCCTTGGAACTAAGTGACCACCAAGAGATTCCTCATTTTGGTTCCAGTACCCTGGGCATATGCATCACAAATTGAGCTTTGCTGCACTCACACTCCTGACTACCTGTTTTTGATTCCAACTCTAGTTCGCTCTGTCTAGTGTCCAGTTTCCTTTCAGATGAGAAACGTTAACTTTAAGTTTATTCTCCTTGCTCTGTTGGAGTAGAGTAAACCAGGTCATTCTAGATAGAAGGGCCCCAGATTCCAGATTGTGTGTTAAATAAAACATTTATATATTCCTCCACCTTGATCCCCAGTGATATCAACTAAAAATTGCTTAATATATACCTTATGTAGCTTAATTGAATGCGTGAGTGGATTTCAGAGTGACGGAATTAATAACTAGAGTAATAGTTAAAACTGTTTAGAGGGTATATGCTAAGTCTCTATGCTTTCCCCACGACCTCATAGTAGAGAATACAAAGCCATCCTCTGTGAATGGTAAATCATGGGAGAATGTATGATATTGGAGGAAGCACAACTAGGTCATCCCCCTGTGAGGGATCTGTGTTCCTTAAACATCATTGGAAGAGTGCTATGGACTGAATGTTTGTGTCCCCCCGCCCTTCCCCATTCATATGTTGAAGCCCTAACTGCCAAATGTAATAATATTTGGAGATAAGGCTTTTAGAATAATATTAAGTTTAGATGAACTCATGACGGTAGGGCCCTTATGTTGGGCTTAGTTCCCTTATAAGAGGAGACACCAGAAAGCTTGCTTCCAGTCTCTCTCTCTCTCTCTCTGTCTCTCTCTCTCTGTCTCTGTCTCTCTCTCTGTCTCTCTCTCTCTGTGTCATGTGAGAACACAGTAAGAAGGTAGCTGTCTGCAAACCAGGAGAGGGCCGTCACCAGGAACCAAATCTGCCAGCACCTTGATCTTGAACTTGCCATATCTGTTGTTTCAGGCTCTCAGTCTATGGTGTTTTGTTATAGCATCCTGGACTAATACAAGTAGGTTTCTGTCAAGGTTACTGTATTATTTTGCTGAAGCCGCTGCAACAAATTACCACAAATTTGGTGATGTAAAACAAGAGAAGTTTATTCTCTCACTGTTCTGGAGGCCAGAAATCTGAAATCATGGTGTAGGCAGGACTGTACTTCCTTCAAAGGCTCTAGGGGAGATTTTATTCCTTGCCTCTTCCAGCTACTGGTGGCTCCAGGCCTTCCTTGGCTTGTAGCTGCATTACTCCAATCACTGCCTCTGTGGTCACATAGATGCCTCTCCTCTTTTTCAAATTTCCTCTGTGTTTCTCTTCTAAGAACACTTCTAGGGCACACCTAGATAATCCACGATGATTTCATCTCAAGATTCTTAACTTAATTACATCTGCGAATGAGACCTTTTTTCAAATAAGGTAACAGGCTCCAGGGATTGATGTGCATATCTTTTATGGGGGCATTTTTGACCTTCTACAGTCTCCCCCTTGAAGAATATGTCTTTATTTGGACACCTGGAGGTTAATCAAATGGAAGTTTTAAAGAGAAAAATGGGCACCGGGGAGTCTGACTTTTCCAGCCCCAAACCACAAGTTTCCAGTTAATTTTGAATAGCCAGGGTAGTTGGCTCTTTCAAGACCCATGCTCCCCCAGCCCGATAATTTTACTTATTGCTTAATTATTTTGCCTAGAAATGCTTTTCTAAATTCAGTTCAAATTTTCCTTAACTTGTACTGAGAAGCTCTTAGGGGTTGTGTATTGTTCTAAGCTCTCTCATAAGCATGGATCTTTTTCAGTGTTCCCAACAAGAGAGGCTCTGAGAGGTTAATTGCTCAGGTTCTCTTTGAATCTGATTTCTTTATTTCAAGCTCAATGCTTTCTCCACGTTTCCATAGAGATAAGCCTGGGAGGGCAAGACTGATGACGGAGGAAGGATGAAGCATATTAAGGTGTTAGCATCTATTGTCTACATGCCTAACTGAAGATTTAACAGGGATTATTTGACAGATATAGAGCAAGAATGGGCTGTGGCTAGCTCTGGAGTGGCTAGCAACACCAAAAGAAGAGATAACCTAGCCACTTTAGTAGTATTCTTGGGTTTGGCCTATATTAGGATATAGGTGGGTCTGATTGCTTAGCTGTAGCAACTAACTGGGACCAGCTGATATTAAGAGTATGGGGGCTGGCTCACTACAAAGAGATTCCCCAGCTGGAGCTGCTCAGAAGGGGAGGTGGTGTGGAGGCTAAGTGGTTGTGAACAACTGGGTGGCCAGTTGGTTGCCTGTTCCAGCTGGTAATCTACAGGATGCAGGCCACCCGGCAGAGATAGTAGCAGGCAAGGGTGGGAAAAGCGTGGGTCAGGACAGAGTGGAGCTTGGGTAACAAAAAGGATGCCAGTGTGTGGAGCCATGAACCTAATCAGGAATGAAGAGCAACCAAGTGTCAAAATGTGCAGAGCTCTTGGCTGTGTATCTGGTTTAACTCTTATCTATAAAGACACAGCTGCCTGGGGCAGGTATAGCATATGACACTCTTCTGAACTTGTGCCCTGGATCATCTTTGGCAGATATGCTCTAGCTTGTTGTCTCTCCTTGAATAATTACGTTGGTAGAGGGGAGTTGGAGGATCTAGGGTTTAAAGCAGGAATTACCTTTACCCCTTATATGACCTTAGTATTCTTGATCTACAAAATGTAAATATTTTTACATTCCATCGCTCTTTCTCATACAGAGGCTGTGAGGATCAATAAAACAGTATACAAATGACTTTCCTGGAAAGAATTTTTGTGTAATATAAACATGCCTTGGAAAGGAGTTGAAAAGGCACAAAATATCTGCTTTTCAAAGCATGAAAAACTAGTGATTAGCTACGGTAAAAGAGAAGGCAGGAGACAGTTTTTTCCCCCCGTGAGAATAACTTTGGCTGCCCTACAATCTTCAATATGTATTTGTTCACCATGCTGAAATTGTTGGCCAGAGACTCTTCAATGACTGTTTTTGCTGCATTTCTACCTAAAACTATCTCCTTACCTTATTTTTCCCCAATTAACTTAGTTGCCAATGAAGAAATTAAAAATCTGAATGCTTTGAGTGTATTTTGGAAATATTTCTCAGCATGATAATAAAGACATGGCTTCAACTGTTAGTCTAGGGACAACTGGCATCCTTTCCTTCATTTAACTGTGAATTTTATACTCTGGCAGATAGAACTGTGGGCATAATAATGATAGAGAAAAAGTTGGGTCAGGCACAACTCATGAGTCTTGACGAAATCTATGAGACTTAGAAGTTCAGATGAATTAAAGTTTCTAAACTGGTTTATTTAGGGCTATACAAGTAAGACATAAAAATTGAGAAGAATGGAATTCTGCTTCATTTGTGCACAAATCTGAGGATGTCATCAAGAAGGACATTTTGCTCCTTTGCTTCCATGCCTAATTGAAAAGAGGCAATTCTGAAGATAGCAAGTCTATGGATAACTCTTTTCTGGAACTGGCAAGGTGCATCTCCACATGGTGGGGTAGGAGGGGAGTGAGTAATGGCTAAATCCACTGAGTCACTGCTTACCTCACTCTTTGATGATATCGTGAAGCATTTTGCCAATCTTTGGAAGTTCTATTTTATTGAAAGTCATGCTCCTGGAAACATCAATACAGAGCGGTAATGTCATGGGACTATTTTTGGCTAACCCATAGAAGATGATGGAGACTTTCTTTGGAAACATACCTTCTGCACTGCTCATCACTCACTGACCCAGAGAATTTTACATTATTAAATAGAATACTTCATAAGGCTGAACTATATGCATTTGCATTACTTAACTAATGTCTGGTCTAACCCCAAGAACAGTGAATATATCTATCTTGTGGCTTACATTTGCTTGACCAGGTCTGCACAGCAGTGTTATTTCCCAGAGCCCAAAAGACTCTACCCACAAGAAAATTTCTGCTTCTCCTTTTAGAATTAAAGGGAAACACTTCTCACAGTTTTTAAAGTGTCTGTGTTTTCTCTAACTGCTGCTATATTAAGTTCAGAAATACTGAGTTTTGGACTCAAAGCACAATAAAAATGTAATATTTAAAAGTAGACATTTATGTGTTTTCTAAAAAAAATTTTATCGAATATGAAATAGTTGTCCAACACTGGTTGCTCAGCTAGCTTAACCTTGACATATTAGAAAATTTTGATGCTGTAAAGCATACTCATAAGGATCAAATTTTGCTATATGGCTATTAACAAGGGAAGAATGATAGAAGAAACAATTGGTAGAGAGTTATGAAAACATTTCTTTCCGCTCATCAAGAAGCCCTCTGGCTCTGGTCTTATTTTTATAGAACTGGTGAGATGCACATTTTGTAGTGACTTTCTCAGAGATGGAAGTAAATGAAGGCTCCACCTACTTCACAGTTCTCTTTTATTTCTCTATTGTTTTTTTTTTTTAGCATGTATACCTTTCTAAATGATATAATTTACTTCTTTATGCTTTGCTTTGTTTATTGGTGTATTAGTTTTCTAGGGCTGCCGTAACAAAATACCACAGAATGGGTCCCTTAAATAACAGAAATTTATTTTCTCACAGTCTGGAGGCTAGAAGCCTGAGATCAAGTGGTTGACAGGGTTGATTTCATTTTGAGGCTTTTCTCCTTATTTGTAGATGGCTGTCTTCTCCCTTAGTCTTCACATAGTCTTTCCTCTGTATGCATGTCCATGTTCAAATTTCTTCTATTTGTAAGGACACCAGTCATATTGAATTAAGGCCCACACTAAAAACCTCATTTTAATTTAATGACCTCTTTAAAGACCTTATCCCTTAATGCGGTTGCATTTTGAGGTACTGGAGATTAGAACTTCAACATATGAATTTTGGGGGTCACAATTCAGCCCATTTGTTATGGGTTTATTTCCAACCACTATAATATAGATTCTGTGAGGTCTGTGATTTTTGTTTCTTTTGTTCACTTATGTATCCTAATCACCTAGATCAGTGCCTGGGACATAATAGACACTAAATTAATATTTGCTGAATGAATAAATGAATGAATCAGTCATTGAATGAAACGAATAACTTGAGTGACAAATATGTAAACCTCAGAGTTCTCTGCATATAATAGACGCCACATTTGCTACTAAAGATTATTTGTACTTGAATTAGTAAGATTTGAATAGTCTTAGTTACGCTTATTCTGGCATATGAGCATATCAGTAACATTTGTGGATAAAGTCTGTAGTTAGAAATAAGTACCAAATAAAATGCATTAGTAATTTCACAGTGAAATAATAAAATGCACATCAACTGTGGAGGAGAAACAAGGCAACAGTAGGGTTTCTTTCAATCTAATAAAACTTTAAGGGCAAAGATTTGTAATTAAAACTGAAGTAAATTTAATCTTTCCTGCTAATCACTACTGCACTGTTAGCCTGTTTTCATCAAACTAATTGATGGCAGATGGAACAGTTGCATGATTACAGCTCCACTTTATGGCAGGCTTATAACAAATGTGACTTTCCTCTATTGTATGCATTAACATTCTGAAAAAGCACTCCTTTGCTTTCTTCATACACCAAAATTGTTTCTTCTTTTGTGTGACACTGATCGAAAGGAATCAAAGGATGTTTTATGTAAATGGAATCCATTTGATTCCTTTAAATCAGTCATAAGTAAGCATTTATTGGGTACCAACCATGTGCAAGGCATCATGGAAGACATGGTTTGCTAACTTCAAGGAGCCTGCAAGATATCTTCAAAAGGTTAAACACATCATTAAATTTTGGACAAATTTCAAAATTACAGTTCTTGAAGTGCATGAGGTTTAAAATCAAGTCTCGCAAAATTTGCCTCTTTAATTCTGTTTCAACAAAGGAAACTCAAGAACAAAGAAAATAATACCTTTAAAAATTTCTTTCCAGAAATAACATACCTTTTCATTAGTTTTCTTATAGCAATAATTAAACTAAATTGGCACAAACCTAAATAGTTTGGGAATCATTGAAAGAAAACTACAAATTATTATTAATGATGATAATATTGCTCTATAGTTGTATAGAAGAATCACATGTGAATTACCTAAAGTTTGGTATGATTTGTTAGATGTAACTTAGGTAATAAGAATTTCATCTTGAAATGAGTGCTGGAAGGCAAACACTCAGGTAAGGTATGATGCCTTTTAACGTTAACCACTGCCTTATTCTTTCCTGACTTGATCCTCAATTCTATATTTTTTGTGATCCCACGGTCATTTCAGCTCCTCTAATCCATATCAATAAAAATACAAAAAAATGGAATAAATTGTATATTTCAGGGCTTATCTTAGATGTCATCTGTCTGTAGGAAATTTTTTGTATACTTCAAGTAAATTAACTACCTCTCCTATCTGTTATTCTCCATCCCAGCATCTTATTTCCTTTTAAGACTTCTTTATCTCTCTCTCTCTCTCTCTCTCTCTCTCTTATCTATGTAACTTATTCATCATCTCTTTTTACGTATAGGCTTCATAAGATCAAGAACTAGTTTTGTCTTCTTAACTGTTTTGTCCCCAGTGCCTGGACAATTACCATTATGTAATATATGCCCATTAAGTATTTGTTGAATGTTGTTGAATAAATGATTTCAAAGTCACTTATTTAGCTCAACCCATTTTACAGACCGATATATACTTTATCATCTAAGATAAATGACTGACATATCTTTTTTTTTGATGATAAAAATGAAAGGTGATTTTATAAATTTAGTCTCTTCTTATTTTTTGGGTCTGGTCTGATTCAGAACCTGACACAAAAAATTATTAAGCGGGCTAAGCACATAATGTCCTCCATTTTGCCTTATTCCCTTTGTCACTTTCCTTAATTTTTTAAAGCATTTTTATGGCCTCTTTAATTTCTTCCTCATCAAAAAAAATGAAGTGAGATATCACTTTCAGTTGGGTATAAACAAATAACATCTCTCCTAAAGATACAGATGTATTTATAGGGATCTCAACTTTACATAAAATGGGTGGTAATAGTTCATAAACTGGTCTGACTGTAGGCAAGTGTTCAACAGAGTTATTGGGGAGGGGGTTGTAGGAATTTCTACCTTAAATTATGGTCTTACAATCACAGTATGTTATCACCAGATACTTTGTTTATCAACATGTCTGACCTTGTTTGAATCCGCTATGAAGGCAGATTAAACCATTCTGTGTATATTTTAAACTTTTTAGAAACTGAAGAATGCACTGAGTTCCACTGAATGTGGAGAATGTGGATTAATACACAAATATTCTGGAATTTTAATTACCATAATAATAACCATTGCTTGCTTTCATAGCAAAAAAGGCAACAATTCAAGGAGACTTTGTATGTATTAGATAAGTACAAGAGACATTTTATGTACCTGTAAATCTGTCTAGGTCTTTATCTGTCTATTTATTTATGGTTATCTTGAATCTAAAACTCTTCCCTTATAGTAGAGGGAATCTCAAATAGGTTCTACCTCTCATAATGGGACAAAGAGGGCATACGTTCCTCTCTCAACTTTCTGTCTGTTAAGGCTCGGGTAAGTGACTTAGTCTTAGGCAAATGGATGTTCAAGCTCAGGTCTCATATCTTATATTCAGGTCAAGCTCTGAATCTTATAATTAGTTAAAAGATTTTTAAGTTAGTGGTAATAGTGGAGTTGTATCACTCAGTATTCTCCAGGGAAACAGAACCAATAGGATAGATATAAATATGGATATAGATATATGAGAAGATTTATCATAGAACTTGGCTCACATGATTATGGAGCCTGAGAAGTCCCAGGATCTGCCATCTGCAAGCTGGAGACTCAGGAAACAGTGGTATGATTCAGTCTGAGTTGAAGGCCTGAGAACCAGGAGCTCTGATATCTGAGAGCAGAAGAAGATGGATGTCCCACCTCAAACAGAGAGCAAATTTGCCCTCCCTCTACCTTTTTGCTCTATTCATGCCCTCAACAGATTGGATGATGCCTCCCTGCCCAACATTGGTGAGGGCGATCTTCTTTACCCAGTCTACTGATTCAAATGTTAATCTCTTCTAGAAACACCCTTGGAGACATACCCCAAAATAGTGTTTTGCCAGCTATCTGGGTATCCTTTAGCCCAGTCAAACTGACACGGAGAATTAATCATCACAGGAGTCAAAGTCCAGGAGTGCAGCAGTACAAATGAGGACAGTACCAAGTATCCAGTGGTGGCATTACAGTCACACTGTTCCTTAGATGTGACCTAGCTGTGTTCTTGGCTGTTAGCCTGTCTTTGATCCTGGGGCTTTCTGAACAGGTTCTCTAGCCTTCTTGTAAATTATGTAGGGCACTGGGATATCTGTGGTAGGCAGCCCTCTACGATGGCCCCGGTGATCCGTGACCCAATGATTCATGTCTCCTTGAGTGATCTCCCCTTGAGTATGGGTTGGACCTAATGACTCAATTCTAACAAATAGAATATGGCAAAAGTGATGGGATGTCACTTCTGAGATCAGGTTACAAAGAGACTGTGGCTTCTGTGTCGTGTGTACTCTTTTTTGCTCTCTTGCCCTGTGGGGAGACCCACATGGCAAAGAATTAATGTCTCTAGCTGAGAACTAGCAAGAACCTGAGGTTTGTCGATACTCATGTGATTGCGCTGGGAAGCAGGTCTTCCATCTGAGCTTTAAAATGACTGCAGCCCCAGTCTACATATAGATGATAGCTTCTTGGAAGACCCTCAGCCAGTAGCACCAGCTAAACCATGCCCAGTGTCCTGACCTATATAAACTTGATATAATGACTGCTTATTGCTTTCAATTGCTACATTCCAAATAATCTGTTATACAGCAATATATATTCCAGAAAATACCTTTTCTGCTCAAGTAATACTTTTTCCCCTCAGATCTATTGAGATATAATTGACATGCAGCACTGTATAAATTTAAGGTGTATGGGATAATGATTTTACTTACAAACATCACGAAATAATTACCAAAATAAATTTAGTGAACATCCATCATCTCATACAGATACAACATTAAAGAAATAGAAAAATTTTTTACCTTGTGATGAGAACTCTTACGATTTACCCTTTTAACAGCTCTAATATATAACATAGAGTAGTGTTAATTATATTAATCATGTTGTACATCACATCCCTAGTACTTATTTATCTTATAACTGGAAGTTTGTTCCTTTTGACCACCTTCATCCCATTTCCCCTCCCTCTACCCCCTACCTCTTATAACCACAAATTTGATTTTTTTTATATGAGTTTGTTTTTGAAGTACAATTGACCTACAACACTATGTTATTTACAGGTGCACAACATAGTGACTCAGTATTTCTATACATTTCAGAATGATCACCACAGTAAGTCTAGTTACTCTCTGTCACCATACAAAAATAATAATTATTATTGACTATATTCCCTACACTGTATATTTCAAACTGTGACCCATTTATTTTGTACCTCTTAATCTCCCTCTCCTATTTCTCTCATCTCTCCAATCCTCTTCCCTCTGGCAATCACCTGTTTGTTTTGTGTATCTGAGACTCTGTTTCTGTTTTACTATGCTTGTTCCTTTGTTTTGTTTTTAAAATTCCATATATAAGTGAAATCATACGGCATTTGTCTTTCTCTGTCTGGCTTATTTCACTTAGCATAATGCCTTGTAGATCCATCCATGTAGTCGTGAATGGCAAGATTTCATTCTTTTTTTATGGCTGAGTAATATTCCATTGCATATATATACGTGCCCTCTTTACTCATTAATCTGTCAATAGGCATGTAGATTGCTTCTTTGTCTTGGCTATTGTGAATAGTGCTGCAATGAACATGGGGTACATATATCTTTTCAAACTAGTGTTATCATTTTCTTTTGAAAAATAACCAGAAGTGGAATTGCTGGATTGTATGGTAGTTCTATTTTTAATTTTCTTGAGGAACCTCCATACTGTTTTCCATAGTGACTGCACCAATTTACATTCCCACTAAAGTGCATGAGGGTTCTTTTTTCTCCACATGCTTGCCAAAACTTGTTATTTGTTGTCTTTTTGATAATAGCCATTCTGACAGCATGAGATGATATTTCATTGTGGCTTTGATTTCCATTTCTCTGATGATTAGTGATGCTGAGAATCTTTTCATATGTCTTGGCCAGCTGTATGTCTTCTTTGGAAAAATGTCTATTGAGATCCTCTGCTTATTTTTTAATCAGGTTTTTTTTTTTTTTTTTTGATGTTGAGTTGTATGAGTTCTCTGTATATTTTGGACGTTAACCCCTTATCAGATATATTGTTTGCAAATATCTTCTCCCATTCAGTAGGCTGCCTAATAATTTCACTAGCTGTGCAAAAGTTTTTAGTTTGATGTAGTCCCACTTGTTTATTTTTGCTTCTGTTTCCTTTGCCTTTGGAGACAGATCCAAAAATGTACTGCTAAGACTAATGTCAAAAATTGTACTGCCTATGTTTTCTTCTAGGAGTTTTGTGGTTTCAGGTCTTACATTTAAGTCTTCAATCCATTTTGAGTTTATTTTTGTGTATGGTGTGAGAAAGTAGTCAAGTTTGATTCTTATGCATGTAGCTATCTAGATTTCCCAACACCATTTATTGAAGAAGCTGTCTTTTCCCCATTATATATTCTTGCCTCCAGTGTCATAGATTAATTGACCCTATAAATGTAAGTTCATTTCTGGGCTCCCTTTTCTGTTCCATTGATCTATGTGTATGTTTTTATGCCAGTACCATACTGTCTTGATTACTATAGCTTTATAGTATAGTTTGAAATCAGGGAGTGTGATACTTCAAGATTTTTTCTTCTTTCTCAAGATTATTTTGGCTATTCAGTGTCCTTTGTGAATTCATACAAATTTTAGAATTATACTTTCTAGTTCTGTGAAAAATGCCATTGGTATTTTGATAGGGAGTGCACTGAATCTGTAGATTACTTTGGGAAGTTTGGTAATTTTTTTTCTTTTTTATACAGCAGGTCCTTATTAGTCATCAATTTTATATACATCAGTGTATACATGTCAATCCCAATTGCCCAATTCATCACACAACCACCTCCACCCCACCGATGCTTTCCCCCCTTGGTGTCCATACATTTGTTCTCTACATCTATGTCTCAATTTCTGCCCTGCAAACCAGTTCATCTGTACCATTTTTCTAGGTTCCACGTATATGCGTTAATGTACAATATTTGTTTTTCTCTTTCTGGCTTACTTCACTCTGTGTGACAGTCGCTAGATCCATCCAAGTCTCTACAAATGACTCAATTTCGGTCCTTTTTATGGCTGAGTAATATTCCATTGTATATATGTACCACATCTTCTTTATCCATTCATCTGTTGATGGGTATTTAGGTTTCTTCCATGACCTGGCTATTGTAAATAGTGCTGCAATGAACATTGGGGTGCATGTGTCTTTTTCAATTATGGTTTCCTCTGGGTATATGCCCAGTAATGCGATTGTTAGATCATATGGTAATTCTATTTTTAGTTTTTTGAGGAACCTCCATACTGTTCTCCATAATGGCTGTATCAATTTACATTCCCACCAACAGTGCAAGAGGGTTCCCTTTTCTCCACACCCTCTCCAGCCTTTATTGTTTGTAGATTTCCTGATGATGCCCATTCTAACTGGTGTGAGGTGATACCTCACTGAAGTTTTGATTTGCATTTCTCTAATCATTAGTGATGTTGAGCAGCTTTTCATGTGCTTCTTGGCCATCTGTATGTCTTCTTTGGAGAAATGTCTATTTAGGTCTTCTGCCCATTTTTGGATTGGGTTGTTTGTTTTTTTAATATTGAGCTGCATGAGCTGTTTATATATTTTGGAGATTAATCCTTTGTCCGTTGATTTGTTTGCAAATATTTTCTCCCATTCTGAGGGTTGTCTTTTCGTCTTGTTTGTAGTTTCCTTTGCTGTGCAAAAGCTTTTAAGTTTCATTAGGTCCCATTTGTTTATTTTTGTTTTTATTTCCATTACTGTAGGAGGTGGATCAAAAAAGATCTTGCTGTGATTTATGTCAAAGAGTGTTCTTCCTATGTTTTCCTCTAAGAGTTTTATAGTGTCCGGTCTTACATTTAGGTCTCTAATCCATTTTGAGTTTATTTTTGTGTATGGTATTAGGGAGTATTCTAATTTCATTCATTTACATGTGGCTGTCCAGTTATCCCAGCACCACTTATTGAAGAGGCTGTCTTTTCTCCATTTTATATTCTTTCCTCCTTTACCAAAAGATAAGGTGACCATATGTGCAGGGGTTTATCTCTGGGCCTTATATCCTGTACCATTGATCTATATTTCTATCTTTTGCCAGTACCGTATTGTCTTGATTACTGTAGCATTGTAGTATAGTCTGAAGTCAGGGAGTCTGATACCTCCAGCTCTGTTTTTTTCCCTCAAGACTGCTTTGGCTATTCAGGGTCTTTTGTGTCTCCATACAAATTTTAAGATTTTTTGTTCTAGTTCTATAAAAAATGCCATTGGTAATTTGATAGGGATTGCATTGAATCTGTATATTGCTTTGGGTAGTGTAGTCATTTTCACAATGTTGATTCTTCCAATCCAAGAACATGGTATATCTCTCCATCTGTTTGTGTCATCTTTGATTTCTTTCATCAGTGTCTTGTAGTTTTCTGAGTACAGGTCTTTTACCTCCTTAGGTAGGTTTATTCCTAGGTATTTTATTCTTTTCATTGCAATGGTGAATAGGATTATTTCTTTAATTTCTCTTATCTGAACTTTCGTTGTTATGTATAGGAATGCAAGAGATTTCAGTGCATTAATATTGTATACTGCAACTTTACCAAATGCATTGTTTACCTCTAATAGCTTTCTGGTGGCATCTTTAGGATTCTCTCTATATAGTATCATGTCATCTGCAAACAGTGACAGTTTTACTTCTTCTTTTCCAAATTGTATTCCTTTTATATCTTTTTCTTCTCTGATTGCCATGGCTAGGACTTCCAAAATTATGTTGAATAATAGTGGTGAGAGTGGACATCCTTGTCTTGTTCCTGATCTTAGAGGAAATGCTTTCAGTTTTTCACCATTGAGCATGATGTTTGCTGTGGGTTTGTCGTATATGACCTTTATTATGTTGAGGTAGGTTCCCTCTGTGTTCACTCTCTGGAGAGTTTTTATCATAAATGGGTGTTGAATTTATCAAAAGCTTTTTCGGCACCTATTGAAATGATAATGTGGTTTTTATTCTTCAATTTGTTAATATGGTGTATCACACTGATTGATTTGCATGCATTGAAGAACCCTTGCATTCCTGGGATGAATCCCACTTGATCATCGTGTATGATCCTTTTAATGTGTTGTTGGATTCTGTTTGCTAGTATTTTGTTGAGGATATTTACATCTATGTTCATCAGACATGTTGGCCTGTAGTTTTCTTTTTTTGTAACGTCTTTGTCTGGTTTTGGTATCAGGGTGATGGTGGCTTTGTGGAATGAGTTTGGGAGTGCTACTCCCTCTGCTATATTTTGGAAGAGTTTGAGAAGGATGGGTATTAGGTCTTCTCTAAATGTTTGATAGAATTCACCTGTGAAGCCATCTGGTCCTGGGCTTTTGTTTGTTGGAATATTTTTAATCACAGTTTCAATTTCATTACTTGCGATTCGTCTATTCATGTTTTCTATTTCTTCCTGGTTCAGTCTTGGAAGGTTATACCTTTCTAAGAATCTGTCCATTTCTTCTAGGTTGTCCATTTTATTGGCATAGGGTTGCTTGTAGTAGTCTCTTAGGATGCTTTGTATTTCTGTGGTGTCCATTGTAACTTCTCCTTTTTCATTTCTAATTTTATTGATTTGAGTCCTCTCCCTCTTTTTCTTGATGAGTCTGACTAACGGCTTATCAGTTTTGTTTATCTCCTCAAAGAACCAGCTTTTAGTTTTACTGATGTTTGCTATTGGTTGCTTTGTTTTTATTTCATTTATTTCTGTTCTGATCTTTATGATTTCTTTTCATCTACTAACTTTGGGTTTTGTTTGTTCTTCTTTCTCTAGCTCCTTTAGGTGTAATATTAGATTGTTTATTTTTCTTGTTTCTTGAGGTAGGGTTGTATTGCTATAAACTTCCCTCTTAGAAGTGCTTTTGTTGCATCCCATAGGTTTTGAATCATTGTGTTTTCATTGTATTTTGTCTCTATGTATTTTTTGATTTCCTCTTTGACGTCTTCAGTGGTCTCTTGGTTATTTAGGAACATATTGTTTAGCCTCCATGTGTTTGTATTTTTTACATTTCTTTCCCTGTATTTGATTTCTAATCTAATAGTACTGTGGTCAGAAAAGATGCTTGATATGATTTCAATTTTCTTAAATTTACCGAGGCTTGATTTGTGACCCAAGATGTGATCTATCCTGGGGAATGTTCTGTGTGCACTTGAGAAGAAAGTGTAATCTGCTGTTTTGGGATGGAATGTCCTATAAGAATCAATTAAATCTAACTGGTCTAATGTGTCAGTTAAAGCTTGTGTTTCCTTGTTAATTTTCTGTCTGGATGATCTGTCCATTGGTGTAAGTGAGGTGTTAAAGTCCCCCACTATAATTGTGTTGCTGTTGATTTCCTCTTTTATCTCTGTTAGCATTTGCCTTATGTACTGAGGTGCTCCTATGTTGGGTGCATATATATTTATAATTGTTATATCTTATTCTTGGATTGATCCCTTGATCATTATGTAGTGTCCTTCCTTGTCTCTTGTAACATTTTTACTTTAAAGTCTATTTTATATGATATGAGTATTGCTACTTCAGGTTTCTTTTTACTTCCATTTGCATGGAATATCTTTTTCCATCCCCTCACTTTCAGTCTGTATGTGTCTCTAGGTCTGAAGTGGGTCTCTTGTAGACAGCATATAGATGAGTCTTGTTTTTGTATCCATTCAGCGAGCCTGTGTCTTTTGGTTGGAGCATTTAATCCATTCACATTTAAGGTAATTATTAATATGTATGTTCCTATTACCATTTTCTTAATTATTATGGGTTTGTTTTTCTAGGTCCTTTTCTTCTCTTATGTTTCCCACTTAGAGAAGTTCATTTAGCATTTGTTTGTAGAGCTGGTTTGGCGGTGCTGAATTCTCTTAGCTTTTCCTTCTGTGTAAAGCTTTTGATTTCTCCATCAAATCTGAATGAGATCCTTGCCAGATAGAGTAATCTTGGTTGTAGGTTCTTCCCTTTCTTCACTTTAAATATATCATGCCACTCCCTTCTGGCTTGTAGAGTTTCTGCTGAGAAATCAGCTGTTAACCTTATGGGAGTTCCCTTGTATATTATTTGTCATTTTTCCCTTGCTGCTTTCAATAATTTTTCTTTGTCTTTAATTTTTGCCAATTTGATTACTATGTGTCTTAGCGTGTTTCTCCTTGGGTTTATACTGTATGGGACTCTGCGCTTCCTGGACTTGGGTGGCTATTTTCTTTCCCATGTTAGGGAAATTTTCGACTATAATCTCTTCATATATTTTCTTGGGTCCTTTCTCCTCCTTCTTGGACTCCTATAATGAGAATATTGGTACGTTTAATGTTTCCCGGAGGTCTCTTAGACTGTCTTCATTTCTTTTCATTCTTTTTTCTTTATTCTGTTCCATGGCAGTGAATTCCCCCATTCTGTCTTCCAGGTCACTTATCTGTTCTTCTGCCTCAGTTATTCTGCTAATGATTCTTTCTAGTGTATTTTTCATTTCAGCTATTGTATTGTTCAAATCTGCTTGTTTATTCTTTAATTCTTTTATGTCTTTGTTAAACATTTCTTGCATCTTCTCGATCTTTGCCTCCATTCTTTTTCCGAGGTCCTGGATCATCTTCACTATCATTATTCTGAATTCTTTTTCTGGAAGGTTGCCTATCTCCACTTCATTTAGTTGCTTTTTTGGTGTTTTATCTTGTTCCTTCATCTGATACATAGTCCTCTGCCTTTTCATTTTGTCTATGTTTCTGTGAATGTGGTTTTCATTCCACAGGCTGCAGGATTGTTGTTCTTGCTTCTGCTGTCTGCCCTCTGGTGGATAAGGCTATCTAAGAGTCTTATAGAAGCTTCCTTATAGGAGGGACTGGTGGTGGGTAGAGCTGACTGTTGCTCTTGTGGGCAGAGCTTAGTAAAACTTTAATCCACTTGTCTGCTGTTGGGTGGGGTTGGGTTCCCTCCCTGTTGGTTGTTTGGCCTGAGGTGACCCAGCACTGGAGCGTACCCAGCTCTTTTGTGGGGCTAATGCCTGATTCTGGTAGGACTCATGCCAAGTACTTCCCAGAACTTCTGCTGCCAGGGTCCTTGTCCCCATGCTGTGCCACAGCCACCCCCGCCTCTGCAGGAGACCCTCAAACACTAGCAGGTAGGTCTGATTCGGTCACCCCTGGGGTCACTGCTCCTTCCCCTGGGTCCTGATGTGCATACTACTTTGTGTGTGCCCTCCAAGAGTGGAGTTTCTGTTTCCCCTAGTCCTTTCAAAGTCCTGCAATCAAATCCCACTAGTCTTCAAAGTCTGATTTTCTAGGAATTCTTCCTCCCATTGCTGGGCCCCCAGGTTGGGAAGCCTGACGTGGGGCTCAGAACCTTCACTCCAGTGGGTGGACTTCTGTGGTATAAGTGTTCTTCAGTTTGTGAGTCAGCCACCCTGCAGTTATGGGATTTGATTTTATTGTGATTGCGCCCCTCCTACTGTCTCATTGCAACTTCTCCTTTGTCTTTGGATGTGTGGTATCGTTTTTGGGGAGTTCCAGTGTCTTCCTGTCAATGATTGTTCAGCAGTTAGTTGTGTGTTTTCTGCATATCTTAACTACTTATTGTAAATATAGATGATTTTTACTACTTTTTTCTTCTAATCTTCGTACTAGGTTTATAAGTGGTTGATCTATTACCTTTACTGTATATTTGCTTTTACTAATGAGATTTTTCATTTTGTAATTTTCATATTTCTAGTTATAGCCTTTTCTTTTTACTTACAGAAGTCTGTTTAATATTTCTTGTAAAGCTGGTTTAGTGGTGCTGAACTCTTTTAGCTTTTACTTGTCTGTACAAGTCTTTATCTCTCCTTCAGTTCTGAATGATACCATTTTTGGGTAGAGTATTCTTATTTGTGGCTTTTTTTCCTTTTATCACTTTAATTATATTGTGCCACTCTCTTCTGGTCAGCAAAGTTTCTGCTGAAAAGTGACCTGACAGTCTTATGGGTGTTCTCTTGTGTGTAACTGGTTGCTCTTCTCTTGCTGCCTTTAATATTCTCTCTTTATCTTTAATTTTTTGCCATTTTAATTACAATGTGTCTTGATGTGGACTTATTTGGGTTGCTGTTTTCCTGGACCTGGATATCTATTTTCTTTTCCACTTTAGGAAAGTTTTCAGCCATTATATCTTCAAAAATGTTCTCTGCCCCTTTCTCTCTCTCTTCTCTTAAACTGTCCTCATTTTTAAATCTTTTTTTTTTTTTTTCTCTTCAGCTTGGTTGATTTCCACTACTCTGTCTTCCAGTTCACTTAACCATTCCTGTATCATCTAAACTACTGCTGAATTCTTCTAGTGTATTTTTTTATTTAGTTATTGCATTATTCAGCTGTTTGGTTCCTCCTCATATTTTCTCTTTTTTAAAAATTAATTAATTAATTACTTTTTGGCTCCGATTGATCTTCATTGCTGCCTGCGGGCTTTCTCTAGTTGCGGCGAGCGGGAGCTACCCTTTCTTGCAGTGTGCGGGCTTCTCATTGCAGTGGCCTCTCTTGTTGTGGAGCACAGGCCCTAGGTAAGTGAGCTCAGTAGTTGTGGAGTACGGGCTTAGTTGCTCTGCGGCCTGTGGGATCTTCCCGGACCAGGGCTCGAACCCGTGTTCCCTGCATTGGCAGGTGGATTCTTAACCACTGCACCACAAGGGAAGTCCCCTAACTCTTTATTAAGCTTCTCACTGTATTCAACCCTTCTTCTCCTAAGTTCATTGAACATCTTTAAGATCATTACCTTGATTTCTGTATTGGGTAGGTAGCCTATTTCCAATTTGCTTAGTTATTCTGGGGTTTTATCTTGTTCTTTTGTTTGATATGTATTCCTTTGTCACCTCATTTTACCTAATTCTCTGTGTCTATTTGTATGTATTTGGTAGTTTGGTTACATTTCTCCATCTTGGAGAAGTGGCTTTATGTAGGAGTTGTCCTATAGGACCCAGTAGCACACTCCCCTCTGGGCACAGCTGGGGTCTTGTGAGTCCTGGTGCTGGTCTAGCCTGATGGTGGGTGTTGCTGCATCCCCACAGCACTGGCTGCTCTGCCTATGGGGTCTTAGACTGGTGCTAGACAGCTGGTGGGTAGGGCAGGGTCCCAGCACTAATAAGCTAGAGAGATGATTCCAAAATGACGCTTGCCAGCACCAATGTCCTCATGATAGAACAACCTACCTGAAATGGCTGCTGCCAGCATCTATATCTTCAGGGGGAGTCCCACTGGCTTCCTCCCTCTCTGAGAGGCTCTTCAAGATGAGCAAGTGGGTCTGACCCAGGCTCCTTTTAAATTATTACCTCTTAGAATGTGTGACATTTTGCATGTGCCCTTTGAGAGTGGAGTCTTTGTTTCCTGTTGCTCTTTGATTCTCTCATACGCAAGCCCCATTGGCCCTGAGAGCCAGACATTCAAGAAACTTGTCTTCCTGGTGCAGGGCCCATGGACTGGGGAGCCTCATGTGGGGCTCAGACCCCTTGCTCCTTGGGGAGAACCTCTGCAGTTATGACTGTCCTTCCATTTGTGGATCACCTACCCTGGGGTGTGGGTCTTGACTATACTGTGTCTCTGCCCCTCCTACCCATCTCATTGTGGTCCCTTCTTTATATTTTTAGTGGTGGAAATGTTTTTCTGCTAGTCTTCAGCTCTTTCTCATTGATTAGCTGCTCTGTAAATTGTAATTTTTTTGTGCCCATGAGAAGAGGTGAACTTAGGGTCTTCCTACTCTGCCATCTTGCCCACTCCCCAGAATAGGATCCTGTTGTTGATAACTAAGAATATAGAAATTGTTCATAGGAGTGGAAATAGGAGGAATCTGATAGAGTAGGGACTAAAGGCAGTGAAAATCTTCTTAAGATTCTGGAAAAATAATCTGGAAATTCATTGTATGTAGTAGTGATACAGTTATTTAAATTTTGACATGTGGTCGATTATAATAAAATATTTTTTGAAGGCAAATCTTTGGAAAATCCAATGTCTCTTGCCTTATAAAAATAGGAGAGGTATAAAGAAATCAAGGACTGTGAGGTGGGATGGCTTTTTCTAACAGTACTGGACAGGTCAGAGAAGTAGAATGACAAGTTTAAGTGCCTAGATTCTCAGCTCAAGGCATTGATGTTCTATGACTTTGCCAAAGATTCACTAACCTTTTGAAGCCATAGGGTTGAGTTAGGAGCCAAATATATAATTTGATCCTAATTTTAGTTACTAAATTAGTATGTCAGTCGATTTTCTGGTCCATGATATTTCTTCTAGGAAAGTCTGGAAACTGAGAATTGGGACAACAGTATCTAAGATGATGTGAAGCACTTGGCAAAGCTTAAATTGTCAATTCTGCTGAATCATTCATGCCAACCAGTGCAAGCCTTTCCTCCCCTTTTAAAAAAGTTGTTCTCTTTTTGCCTAAAGATATGATAAGTTTTTGATCTGTGGGAGATCCCTTACTAAGACAACTTTCCTCATTTCTACTCTGAGAATGATCTTAATTGTTTGCTTGCTCAGCTTTCAAATACAGATTGAAACCTGTACTTAATGATGGCCCAAATTTAATGAAAGAGAGATGCCAGAAATTTCTTGGTTATAATGGAGAAGACGTTCAAAGACTTCAGGAGACTAAAGTAATGGGGTGAATTTATCTAATATGACCTAATGTCATAGTTTATTTACCAAGAATATGCTTGGTAAATATACTTTATTTACCAGAATATACTTTATTTACCAAGACCTTGAAAAATAAAGTTGTGAGAAAAATGCCATTACTTTGGAAAGGGGCTTTAGAGGTTGTTCTCAGTAGATTGGGCACACAGTGAGATACTGGAGGTGAAACTGTTGCCTTGATTGCAGTAAGGATAGTTGGATTCTGGGGAAGCAGAGGCCAAGGAGCCTCTCTTTACTATCACTGACAATGTGGGCAACAAAGTTAGTGTAGTGTCAGAATGGCTTAACTGCATCCCATATTAGGTAGCAGGGAAGTCCACTAAGACCCTGCTTGATTTGAACTGAAGCCTGATGAATCACATTTTAGAGAATGTACACCCCTTTTCCTAATTGTCAGATGAATCAATCCAATGACCCAGTATCTATAAAGGAAGTTTAAAGCACTTTTCAGGAAAAACAAACACATAGTGTGAATCTTCATTCTAGGATTCTCTAAATCATCCGGTTTCCACTTGCTATCAAAACTGTGCCATATTTATCATTAATTGACAATGCCTGTGAGTGGGCACTAATTTCTAGGGATTCACAGTGCTACTGCAGACTGCCAGTCAGTATAGGCATTTATGGTGAGTTAGCTGATAAACAGTTTTGACCCAAGCAATAGTGCATCACTGAGGAAGAGCAGATGTTAGTGCCACAATCAAATACTTAAAAGATGTGCACAGTTGATTTCTACCCCATCCTCATTTATCTTTAAAATATGGCTAGTGCTGAAGATAGATGAGTTCTAGAAAATGACAGGTGGTTACTTCAATCACAGCTGCTGTTTCAAATGTGATCTCCTTACTGGAGCAAATCAATGTACCCTGACACCTGGTATGCAATTATTTATTTGAAAAATGATTTTTTTCTTATTCCTTTTATTCCATTAAGGAAAAGATAACAGGACTTCTAAAAGCTATCATTACATCTTCAAAATTTGACCCAGGGTTCAATCAACACACAGTTTCACTATATTGATTACATTTTGCTGGTTGGACCTGGAAAGAAGTTATCTTAAATGTGATGGTATAACATGTGCATGTTATTCATTCATTCATTCAAAACTGGCTATTGAGTGCCTGTTCTGTGTCAGTCATCTTTCTAAATGCTAAAAATATAGCAGTGAAAGAAAAAACAAGTTCCTGTCCTCTTGAGATCATAGAGGGGAGAGACTGATATTAAACAAATTAGCATCTAAATACATCACACATCAAATTCTGATGAATGCTATACAGAAAAACAAAATAAAGTCAAGGAAAATAGGAGAGGTTAGAGGATAGGGCACTGTAACTTAATATTGGGTGTTAGGTTGTACTATACCAAAAGAAGCCTGATGGAAGAGAAGAAACACATCATGAAAATATCTGGGGAGAAAAGTTCCAAGTATAAGGAAGAGGAAATGCAAGGACTATAAAAGCAGTAGCCTGAATTTCAAGGTGATCAGAGTAGCTGATACATAGTGAATGAGGTGGGGCTAGGGATAGAGGCAGCAGATCATAGTGGGCATTGCAGGCCATCTTTGAGTGAGTTGGGAAACAGATAATTTTATGCAGAAGTGAGACATGATCCAAATTATATTTTAAAAGGACCATCGTGGCTGATGTAAAATGAATACATTAGGTGGAAAAGAGGATGCAATTAGGTGACTAAAATTGCAATGGTTAAGGTGAGAGGTGACTGTGTCTTAGAGCAGGTTGGTAGTAGTGGGAGATAGTGAGAAGTAATCACACTCTGGATGCATTTTTAGAGTAAAGCCAGATAATTTTGTTGATGGCTTAAATCTGTGTTATAAAAGATGGAGAAGAATCAAGGTTTTTGATCTGAGATTAGCCACAGCAGGAAATGGCTACCACTCTTTGGGCTGGAGGAACCACTAAAGGAGGTGGCATTTCCAGAGTCAAAAAATATAAGATATAGGAAAGTTGTTAAGAGAGTAAATCCTATGAATTCTTATGACAAGGTGATTTTTTTTCCTTTTTTCTCTTTTTTCTATTGTATCTGTATGAAAAGATGGATGTTAACTGAATCTATTGTAGTAATCATTTTACATTATATATATATCAAACCATCATGCTGTATACCTTAAACCTGTACAGTGATATATGTCAATTATTTCTCAGTAAAACTGGGAAAAAGTTGGAGCCATCATGGATATAGAGCCAAGATGGGAGTTACCCAGTGGATTCAGGATCCAGCTGGAGCAGAGGCAACGGAAGAGTAACACTTGTTGCTTGAGATCCCACAGAAAACAGAGTGAGGGGATAGAAATAACCTGGCTTTCATTTTACTCTTGCCCTCTAGGCTTTTGTCAGTGCAATCCACTGGCTGAAATGGTCTGGAAGCCAGAATGGAAGGAAACAAGAGAAGGCACGGAATAAATCTGAGAGCAAACAAGCCAGGGAATAAGATGGTGACCAAAAGGCAGTTGGATGTGCTAGTTTGTACTTCAGGGTGCTGTGGTCCTAATGCTTGTGCCCCCAATTCATATGTTAAAACCATAACCTCCAAAGTGATGGTGTTAGGAGGTAGGACCTCTGGGAGGTGCTTAGGTTATGAGGGTAGAGCTCTTGTTATTGGGATTAGTGCTCTTATAAAAGGGACACTAGGGGACTTTCTAGCCCCTTCCACCATGTGATGACACAGTGAGAAGTCAGCCATCTGCAACCTGATTGAGGGCCTTCACCAGAACCCTGCCAAGCTGACATCCTTATCTAAGATTTCCCAGCCTCTGGAACTGTGAGAAATAAAATTATGTTGTTTATAAGCCACCCAGTCTATGGAATTTTGTTATAGCAGCTGGAATGGACCAAGCGAATATATAAATTTGAATTTTTAAATTAAAAGCATTTTTTAAAGCTATGGAACTCAATTAGCTACCCTAGGGAGTGTGTAGAAAAAAATGAAGAGAAACGTCTGAGAACAGAAACCCGGGCCCTCCAGTGTTAAAAGAATGTGTAGGAATTAGCAAAGGACACAAAGAAGGCGTGCCCAGTGAGCTAGGAGGAGATCTGAGAGAACTGTGTCCTGGAAGCTACATAGAGGATTTATTTAAAGAAGATAGTGATCGGCCATGTGAAATGCTGCTCGCAGGTCAAGTAAGAAGAGAGCTGAAAGTTGAGTCACTGGCTTCAGCAATATCGGTGTCACTGGTGATCTTAATTACAGGGCCAGGACTAGGGTAAGCCAAGTGAGGTACTTGCCTTGGTTGCCAAAAATCTCAGTATTTTAACTCAATTAAATGATACCTTAATACAATATTTTTAAAAATTAATGCAAAATTCACAATGAATGCAATATTCAAAGTTTAAATAATGACAGAACTGGTAATAGTACCATGCTGAGCCATATTGGAGTCTGAGGCAAAAGGAAACATCAAAAATATTGAGCTTGTCTTTATTTAATGATGAGTTCATTGTGACCTTTGGCATTAATTTTGACTTCTAAAATATTGCTTGAAAATTATTCATCTTCATAGATGAGTGTTTTTTTTTTGTGGTACGCGGGTCTCTCACTGTTGTGGTCTTTCCCGTTGCGGAGCACAGGCTCGGGACGCGCAGGTTCAGCGGCCATGGCTCACGGGCCCAGCTGCTGCACGGCATGCGGGATCTTCCCGGACCGTGGCACGAACCCGTGTCCCCTTCATCGGCAGGCGGACTCTCAACCACTGCGCCACCAGGGAAGCTGCATAGATGAGTTTTTATTGCCTCTTGAATTTTGTGCCCAACACAAGGTACAAAGTTTTATTGCCTCACTTATCTCACCCCAGCCCTGTCCCTGCTTAACAAGAGCTGTTTCATTTGAGAGATGAGGGTGAAAACTTAGTTGGAGACTGGGGAGCGTAGTGTTGGTGGATTGAAGAGAGAGAAGAGTGAATGGATCAGGAAAGGGCCGGATGATTCCTCCTTCAGCCTAGGTCCATGAGTAAGAAGAGACATGGAGCAGATGTTCAACCTGGAGCCAACCCACAGGTGACTGGCAACTTTCATGTAACTTGATGAGAAATACATGTTTGTTCTTACAAGGTTCTGAGATTTGGGAGTTATTATCACAGTGAAGATAATCGATAAAAGTTCTCTTCCCTTTGGAATAAAAATTTGCGATATATAACTAAATAAGATCTTGATTAGCAGAGGCACTGTTTTAAGACAGTGAGAGTATAGAGTGCATAGTGGAGGAGGAGAATCATAAATACTGGTTACAGTCACACAGCCAGTCGCAGAATCAAAGATTGTGGCCTCTGCCTATATTTTCTTCTTCATTGTGTTCTGAATATTTTTAGTTAGTTGAACTAGTTGTCAATTTTTTTTTAAATAAATTTATTTATTTTTGGCTTCAAAATAAATAAATAAATTTATTTATTTTTGTGTCTTCATTGCTGCGCACAGACTTTCTCTAGTTGCGGCGAGCGGGGGCTGCTCTTTGTTGCAGTGCGCAGGCTTCTCACTGCGGTGGCTTCTCTTTGTTGTGGAGCACGGACTCTAGGTGCGTGGGGTTCAGTAGTTGTGGCTCACGGGCTTAGTTGCTCCGTGGCATGTGGGATCTTCCTGGACCAGGGCTCGAACCCGTGTCCCCTGCATTGGCAGGCAGATTCTCAACCACTGTACCACCAGGGAAGCCCCTCAAATTTTTTTTATTTTTGTTTTTGGTCATTTTCTTTTCCTATTCTAATTTAAGGGAGTTGGTTGCGGTAAAATTTACAATTTAGTTCACTGGTTGTGGAATGTCCAGATAAAACAGTGAAAAACTATAGGGAGGATAATTATAATCTAGATGAAGTAACTAATGAGGCTTTGGGAGGAGAGGAGCCCTTTTGTGACTACACCAGGAAAGTTGAAATGTGTCATTAAAATTTTTGTTTTGGAATGGGAAATATGTAAAGAAGTTTGTAAAAATGGATCTTGAGTAGTACAAGCTGTGAACTCTAAAACATCTGAAAGGCATCAGAAAATGTGTAGGAGGCTCATTTTGCTTACTTTATGGAGAACTGAGTGGGACTGATCCCTAGAAGCTAGTGAGGTGGCCTGTGTCCTAGGCTCATGCAAGTTGCTTCTCTACTTTGGCTTTGAAATCTTTATGGAGGGACATAGACTCATAGACAGTTAAAGAGTTTTAAGCCTCAGTGTTGAATATTAACTTTGATGGATAGTATGGTATCAGATGCCTCCTCACAAACCTGTACCATGGTGAGACTTGGATGCATTCTTCCCATGTTCTGAGTCTCGTATTCCAGCTTTCTCTTAGTTGTGTTAGTGACAGATGTACTTTCCAACTGGATCTTACTGATTTATTACCCAAGTTGATTCTTTTGTTTGTAACCAAGAACCCAGACTGGGACACCCAGATTCTAAAGAAAAGGTAATAAGTCATTTCAGCAAAGATTCATAAATGTGAAGCCAGAAGTACAGGAAGTCTAAAACAAAATATACGGATGTTACGAAATGACTTCAGGTGTCATTTTGTAAACCCTGTGAAGAACACTCCCACTTATGGGGATCTAGGCCAAAGAAATAAAATCACAGTAGTTAAGGGCATGTTTAGGATGTTTTTAGCAGGACTGTTAATCACAAAACTGGAAAAGGCAAACTACCCAAATAGGTGAACAAACAATCCTACATCCATACTAGGAAGTAATATGCAGCCATTCAAAATAGTAAATTAGGTTGTTACAAATCATCTTTTAGGAAATTCAATAAATATTTTTTTAGAGATTAGAGAAGTATTTGTAAAGTATTCAATTTTTGTAACCACATCGGGATTCAAGGAAGAAGCAGAAAGAGAACCCAAACTGAAATCACATTTTAAGCAATTGGCTTTTGCCTATCACCCACCAACAGAAATAAGCATTAGATGGACCCAGTACACATAGCCCATGCAAACACACACTCGTACTTACTGTTACTATGAGCAATGCAGTTTTATTTTTCTATTCTTCCTATTTATACTGTTTTATATTTAAAAATGATGATCATAACCAAATAACTGATTTCGTGACCCACTGATTTGTTAATATTCATGATTCAAAAATCATTTTTCACAGGTACACCTGTTACTTCTCTGCCATCACTTTCTTGTTTTCTTCAGGTGATATTAAGAATTGATCCCTCCTATAGTATCCTGTGATAAAATAGTTTTGCAACTTTAATAATCAATGTGTGAATTTATTTGTGGTAAGATGACACTAAGTAATAGTCCTATAATCTCAGACTACAGGGAACAAATCTCTCTTACTTGAGGGATGATTAGAACATAGTTATTTACTCACAGCAGGGGAAATATGGGAGTGATAATCTATTTGTATTTTGCAGTTATCAAAGTTCTTTCACATAAATCTCCACTTCTAATGAACTGGTGAGATAGAGCCAACAAGAATAGATTTACATAAAGGACCATGAGAACATCCTGGGAAAGAACTCAAGACAGAAGAAGAGAATCAAGACCCAAGGTTAGTTTAAAGATGTCGCATTTAAAATAATATACAGATTGGGACTTCCCTGGTTGCACAGTGGATAAGACTCTGAGCTCCCAATATAGGGAGCCCGGGTTTGATCCCTGATCGGGGAGCTAGATCCCACATGCATGCTGCAACTAGGAGTTCACATGCCACAACTAAGGAGCCCACATGCTGCAACCAAGGAGCCTGTGAGCCGCAACTAAGGAGCCCGCCTGCTGCAACTAAGACCTGGTGCAGCCGAATAAATAAATAAATAGACAAACAATAGGTACCACTTCTGCAGAAAACCATGCAATCTGTTTAAATAAATAAATAAATAATATAATATACAGCTTAAGGTCTATTGACATAGTCTCTCCTGTATGCTCACAAAAATGTCTATAAAACACAGAAACAAAGAAGAAAACCCATAACACCTTAAAATAACTTTGCGTCAGCCTAATCCCAGAGTCTGAGAGAAATGTCCACTGATTGTTAGGGCTATGAAATTGAATTAAGCACCCCTGTTTTAGCTCATCCTAGCAGTGACTTGGCAAGCCTGCCTCCTGTCATTTGTAGCATGACTGTGCTTCCTTCTGGGAATGCACACATTTTAAAACTGTCACTAGGAAAGCACAGTACAGTTAGGCTGAGAATGTTCTATTCTTATGAAATGATTCCTATAATTTATAACAATGGTAATGTTAGGAAAGCATAAAACGTTTTTAGACTTCATTTCCTCCCTCTGTTGTGAAAACTTTTGCCTGCTTGGCACTTTGAAAGATCTTTGTTAGAGAACATGGGGGGGTTCTCCTTTTTGTGCACCAAGTCACCTAAGATGAGTGGCGATTGATATGATTACTGTAAATCATCTTCGGTACAAAAGACATAATAATTTTGGTGCAAATTGAGTCCCATCACAGTCACCACATGTGTCATGTATCAGGGCTTGCTTGGGAAGACGTCCACCATGTCCTACAGGGTTAAGGTACAGGCTTGACTGGGAGAAGCCTACAAATCAAGGACGATAAGAAGGGAAGAGGCACGTGGTACCTGCATTCTCTTTATTCCATGGAGGTAATACTGGAGCCTAGGCCATCTAGTAGAAACATTAGATTTGCATTAGCATGGAGAGTGTCCACTTTCCTGTCACTTTGCCTTCTTATAGGGCAACTGTGAGAGCAACCTTGTTAGGAGGTATACAAACAGACCACTGGGTCACCAGGAAGTCTGGATTTGGAAGCCAGCCCTTTATATAAATGGTCTGGGAAATCTTGCAACCCAATACCTAGGTGCTTTGGAGGGTTCATAGGAAGTTGAATTCCTCTCTCCAGGGAGGAGACATGGGAATATGGGAATCAGAGTTCAGGCATAGCCTCTTTGGCTGGAAAAGAGGAGGGATGGTATCAGCTGGCTCATTGTTCAAGCAACTGAGAAAGACCTGGTTGCTGTACTACAGTAGGTCACTTCAGATGAGAGAAACAGTCATCTCTAGGAAAGCCTCTTTTTGCCCATCCCCTATGTTAAGATGAAGTGGGGAAAATCTTAAGTTCTGCTTGGATCTTTGTAATATTACAGGGCGAGAGATTTTACTAGCAGAAGGCTAAAAAACTCACTTTTTTTTAATATTATCCTTATATTTGTTCACGTTTGTTATTTTCTGTTCTCTTCATTTGCTTGTTTAGACCCATTTTTCTGTTTAGTATCATTTTCTTTCTTCTTGAAGGATTTTGTTTTGGAAGACATTTTTGCTTGCTATAGAATTCTAGTTTGGCGGTTTTCTTCTTTTCATATTTTAAAGATGTTCTACTTCCATTTTTTGGATGCAAAATCTACCATCATTCTTATTTTTGTTTTTCTGTATATAATGTGTCTATTTTTGTCTGGGTGCTTTCACGATTTTGTATTAGGGTTCTCCAGAGGAACAGGAAAAAAATATATAAAATTTATGTATATTTATATATGTTTTATATCTATGAGAGGAATAATGCATATATATTTTGAGGAATTGTCTCATGTGATTATGGAGGTTGAGAAGTTCTATGATTTTCCATCTGCAAGCTGGAGACCCCAGAAGGCTGGTGATGTAATTCTAGTCTGAGTCTGAAGGCTAGAGAATCAGGGGAACTGCTGATGGTGTAAGTCCCAGACCAAGGACAGGAGAAGATCAATGTCTCTGCTCATGCAGGCAGGTGAGAAGGGAATCATCCTTGCCCTGCTTTTTGCTATTCAGGCCTGCAACAGAGACCCCCACCACTGCCCTTTGGTGAGGGCAATCTCCTGAGTCCACTGATTCAAATGCTAATTTCATTTGGAAACATCCCCACAGACACATCCAGAAGTAATATTAACGTGGGTACCCTGTGGCCCAGTCAAGCTGACACCTAAAATTACCCATCACAGATTTCCTCTTTATAACTGGTTTTAAGCTTTCGTGTAGTTTTCTTAATATTTCTTTTTTAGGGCTTTTTGGATCAACATGTTTAAAGTTTTCATTAAATTTTTCAAAACTTTTGGGTACTACTTCTGCAGAAGTGTTTCCCAGTTGTTTTCTCCCCTCTTAGGGGGAACAGGATGGCCAGAGTAAGCTGGAATTGGGTGTTTCCCTTCCTCCTGGTCAATTAGACTCTGGTAAAACCCCAGCGGAGTAGGTTCTCGTTAACTAGTCTCCCCTGAGGGAAGAACTTGTTAATAAAAACAGAGTGCTTTGCTGTATTTCAAGATGGTTCTCTTCCTCCTTTCCCTGCTGGAAGCATGAGGGATCTCCCCCAATATTTACTGTGAGAAGTAAACCTGGTTGAACTCCTGGAGGTAAAACTCACAGAAGTATTACTTCTGTATGACTGGAACCTCCTGGAGTTTTTAACTCTCAGACTTGTCCACAATTTGTCAATTTCAGTTCAGGTTTTCCTACCCTGGCACTGATCCCCACAGAAGATTCTTCTAATGGTATATTGTGATTTTCTGTATCCACCTGTCTGTCTCTCCAGTTTGGAGGCAGCAGTTTGCCCTGTGACTTCACTTCTTTTACAGATCTATGAAACTTACTGATTTTTCAATTTTTTCAGCTTTTTATTTGTTAGTAGGATATAGTAGCAACTTCTAAGCTTCTTACATGTGTCACTGGAAACTAGAAGTTAGCCACTATTTCTTCAAATTGTTTTCCTGTTTCCCTCAACCCTCTTCTCTCTTTTGGAAACTGCAATTACACATATACTAGTCTGCCTGAAGTTGTGCCACAGTTTACTAATGCTACGTTAATTCCTTTTTTCAGTCTTTTTTGTTTGTTTGTCTTGTGCTTCCCTTTGGATAATTTCTAGTATGTCTACAAGTTCACAAATCTTTTCTCCTTCAATATCTAATCTACCATTAATTTAATCTTTTATCTCAGACATTGAATTTTTTACTTCAGAAATTCAGTTTATCTGTTAAAATCTTTACTGTTGGGGCTTCCCTGGTGGCGCAGTGGTTGAGAGTCCGCCTGCCGATGCAGGGGACACGGGTTCGTGCCCCGGTCTGGGAAGATCCCACATGCCGCGGAGCGGCTGGGCCCGTGAGCCATGGCCTCTGAGCCTGCGCGTCCGGAGCCTGTGCTCCGCAACGGGAGAGGCCGCAACAGTGAGAGGCCCGCGTACAGCAAAAAAAAAAAAAAAAAAAAAACTTTACTGTTTACTTAAAATGCTCAATCTTACCTCTGTGTTCTTGCATATATGAATTATAGTTAAGTGCATATTTTAATGTCTTTACTAATTTTATCATCTGACATTTCTTATCTGTTCTTATTGATTGATTTCTTTTTCCTCATTTTAGGTCATATTTTCCTCCTTTGCATGTCTGATAATTAGAGTGCTTGCCATATGTTATGTATTTTTTCTTGTTGGGTGCCGATTATTTTTTATTCCTGTAAGTATTCTTGAGGTTTTTTCTAGGATGCAGTTAGGTTATGTGGAAATTGTTTGATCTTTTAACGGCTTGCTTTTAAGCTTTTTTAAAGTGGGATCAGAGCAGCCTGTAGTCCTAGATTAATCTTGCCACATTACTGAGGTGATACCTTTCTGAGTACTCTGATGGCCTGGGAATTATGAAGATTTTCCAGTCTGGGTAGTGAGAACACAAACTATTCCTGGCCCTGTATGAGCTGTGAAGAATATCACCACTAGTCCTTTCGGGTGTTTTTTTCCTGGCTTTGGGTAGTTTCCTCACTCATGTGCATCTGGAGACTTGAGAGGGATCCTCTGCTTATTTCAGAAGCACTTTCTCTGTGAAGGACTCTACTCTCTGGCGCTCTGCCCTATAAACTCTAGCCATCTTGGCCTCCTTGGACTCTTAACTCTGGTCCTCTCAGGGAGACCTCTGGGCTCTGCTTGGACTCCTCCTTCCTGCATTGTGGTCTGGAATCTCTGTCCAGCCAAAAAGGTGGGGCAATTATAGGGCTTAGCTTGTTTGTTTCTCCTTTATCAGGAATCATAATCCTTTCCATCTTGATTGGAAAGAGAAGTCCTGTTATGTGTTATGCTGAGTAAAAATTTAAGGTAGTGTTGAAAACTTTTCCAATTGATGTCTGTTACTTGAGATTATAAGTATTTCTCTCCTTTGTGAAAATAACCTCTTCTTTGACTTGGCAGGGAAAAAGGTTAACTTCAACAAAATTCCTCTAAAATAATTAGAACTTTAATAGTAGCCAGGATCCTGGGTAGGGTTCTTTCTATTGTAAATATTTTACTATTTGTGGCAGCTTGAACAATATTATTTTACCATATCCAATAATTATCAATAATATTTTATCCATGCAAAGACCACAAATTTCCAAAAACGAAAGAACAAAAAATTTTGGAATGACTGATATTCTAGAAGGTTAGTGCTTTCAACAAAGGCATGAGAACCTGATAACAATGCCTTCTGCAGATTGTAGATTTTCTTTCCGTTTCTTTTTTTTTTTTTGTATTTTATATTGGAGTATAGCCGATTAACAATGTTGTGATAGTTTCAGGTGCACAACAAAGTGACTCAACTATACATATATATGTATCCATTCTGCTCCAGACTCCCCTCCCATCCAGGCTGCCACATAACATTGAGCAGAGTTCCCTGCGCTATATAGTAGGTCCTTGTTGGTTATCCTTTTTAAGTATAGCAGTGTGTACATGTCAATCCCAAACTTCCTAACTATCCCTTCCCTCCACCCTTCCCTCTTCCCACGGTAACTATAAATTCATTCTCTAAGTCTGTGAGTCCATTTCTGTTTTGTAAATATGTTCATTTTTATCATTTCTTTTTAGATTCCACATGTAAGTGGTATCATACGATACTTCTCTTTCTCTGTCTGACTTACTTCTCTCAGTATGACAAGGATATTGTAGATTTTCATATTTAACATCTGTTCAGAATATCAGAGGGTGGGAATAATAAAGAACTCTATTTTTATCCCAATATACCTACATTGAATTAAAACCTGCCATATACTGATACTTAGGAATTGTATACATCAAGCTATCCTGTGTCTTGGAGGGAAATTTAATTGACACCCAAGTAAATAGAGAGTAGGGCCAAATAAAACCTATACACTCTGACTTTTAGAAAATTTTAGTTATAAAAATTTTTAATTTTATTAGCAGGATTAGACACTGCAAATGAGGGAACTCTCAAATGTATTTTAAAATGAAGACAGGAAACATATCTTGAAATGTTAGAGGAAAAACATTCTTTTAGGGCTTCCCCGGTGGCGCAGTGGTTGAGAGTCCGCCTGCCGATGCAGGGGACACGGGTTCGTGCTCTGGTCCGGGAAGATCCCACTTGCCATGGAGCGGCTAGGCCCGTGAGCCATGGCCGTTGAGCCTGCGCGTCCGGAGCCTGTGCTCCGCAACAGGAGAGGCCACAACAGTGAGAGGCCCGCGTACCGCAAAAAACAACAAAAACACATTCTTTTAAAATGATCCACAATGGGAGTCAAAAAAAGTTATTAGAAAAATGTCATCTTTCAAAATATGAAGATCTAGCCTCTATTAGAAACAGAAAGTCATTGGGAGAATAGAGGTTGAGGTAGAAAACTAAAATGATGATGGAAGAGACAATGAAGATTTTAAGGGTGTAGTGAAGAGCACAATTGATACCATGGAAGAATTAAATCAGTGATAGAGTGCATCATTTTAGAAGCTCTTCAAGATTGGAGAGAATAAAGGTAGAGGTATAAAAAAGTATGTGAGTAAATAGATATATGGAAGAAAATAACATGTAGAATGCTTGATAATTGTAGGATATCTGACATAAGCATTAGAACACTTAGCAGCAGTAACCAGAGTCTTAATTGAGGAAAATAAACTAAAATTGAAAAAAATCAGTACAGATTGAAAATTTCCTTTTCATTTATGCAAAATCAATGACACAAGTCTACATCTAGATACAGCCTTACAAAATCTTTGAAAACAAAAATCAGAAAAGCATCTGGCACCTCCTTCTTTGGGGAAAAGTTATTAGGTTGTTTCCAAAAGGAAAAAAAGAAAAAAAAAAATGTCTAGCCTCAGACTTCTCAGTGCTAAATGCTACAGTAAAATGGAGTTAAAGTGATAGAATTTTGAGAGGGAAAACTTGAAGTGCTAAATTTTCATTTAGCCAAGTTATCTTCTATGTTTTTGAACACAGAAAGACATTTTCCAGTATCCAAGGGTTCAGAAGATATATCTCACATCTAAATCAAACAAAAATAAACCTTAAATTAACTTCAGGCATTTTAATGATCAATAAAAGTTACAAATTTAAGGGCAGTGGTAATCATGATAGAAATTCATTGTGAGTGTTCCTTTAGTCAATTTTAGGAAGCCCGATGGATATTGCAGTTTTAGTTGAATTCTGTATAATGGAGATTAAAACTGTTTCTGTGGTATTTCACTGAATTGTTGTTTTGCTGGTTCTACTCTCTTTCTAGTGACAAGGATGAGTGTTTCTTATGCTACATTGCTCAAACCCAGTTTAATAGAATCTCTTTTTATGTTTGATGACTGCTTCAAATAAGTGACAAAATACCTGCCAACAATTACTAAAATATTACACTGTTGGAACGCTGCTTGGGAAATTACTGAACACACTCGTTTCAGAGTAGAGTTGCAAAGAACAATTTAATGGCTACTGAGTATTTTCTGGCTAGTTTCTGTATCATTAAAATGAATGGTAAATGACTTAATGATGTAAGTTTGGGGCAATTTTAGATATTGGGGATGTCGAACAAATAATGTAGTGGCAAACATCAATCATAAATCCCCTCTTCATGTTATCTTACATGCAGAACTTTTGAATGTTCTGTTAGTGATGCTTAGAAGTCAGAATCTAAAATATGATCCTAGCTATGTGAGCAAAACATACTTGGATAAAGAGATCATAAGACTTGCCCCTAGGTAAGTCTATGGGGAACCCCAAATGACTTCCTTGTTATGAATTCATGGTACAAACTGAAATATTCAGTCATATTTTATCCCATTTTAGGATGGCAGCTATTTGGTATAGTGATAATTCTGATTTGGGGCATTCATAATAGTTGGGATTTATGCTGCCCTAACGTCAAGGGTGTAGTAAGTAATTCCTTTGTATAAACATATTGCAAATGAACCTGAGAGATTTACAACTATTATTTATTAACTCTTAGAGTATATTTGTTTATTAAAATTTCTATCCTCCTAACATCTTAAGAAGAAATATATTTTGCTTTTGTATGAGAATGGAATAGGAAGTGTAAATCTGTAGTGGTAATAGTTAGGGTTGAGGGTTAGGGGTAGAGAGTAAAGGTCCCAAGGTCACAGAGTCCTATAGAAAATCATACACATTCCGTGCAGGTCTCTGAATCTGAACACCATAAATTCTGCTCCCCTCCCATTCCTACCTCTTAGAAATCTTAGAATTTAATCTAAGATTTTAAGACTCAATCTTAATTTTATGATCATTTTTCATTAAAGCCAAAAATAGTAGTTAAAATGGATTTTTGCCTGTGTTTATTGGTTCTTCAAATCTTGAACCTGGCCTTCTTATTTGGGATCTCCTTTGTACCTTTTCCCGTATCCTTGGTCTAAATTCAGAAATATTGGCCAACTTTTCATTCTGCGTCCATGGAACCCTACAATTCTGAATTTGATTTTGCCCATGTGGCTTCTGGTTCTAAGTTTTGGGTCCTCAGAGAACCTGACTACAGATGACTAACTATATCTCATCACTTATTGGAAAAACCCAACCCCTTGTCCTCATCTATCCCATCCTGATGGCCCTCAAAACTCAACTCTGGCACCATATCAATTATTTTATATTAATTAAAAAGTTAAAAGAACAATTAAAGCCTTTTTGGATTAACCTTTAAGAGATTTATAGTTTGTTATTTTTCTATTTAGCTCTAATGAAAGGGATTTGATGCTTATATAGGTATCACCTTCCATTTAATATATGTTGAGACTTAAATTATTCTTGATTGGTTCCCAGTGATCCTCCAAACATGGGCCAAGTTCATGGTTTTGTTATTTTACAAATGGGTGACATCGCACAAATAAGGATGTGACTTTATTCAGAAAATTCTTTAAAAATCATTCAAACAACTTATAAGAATGAATTCTTATCACTTATATGTTAAGGAGCCTTATTTATTTTTGCTTATGAAATAACATATTTAAAAATAGCACATAAAGGAACATGGTCATGCTAGAATTAGCAAAAGCCCCAGAATTCTGTATGTTTCACTATTCCTCCTGCACGTGAAGTGCCCTTTTCTGCATCCTCATCTCTTATCCTTTCACACTTTATTATCTTTACAAAAAGGAAGGAGACAACATACAAAATTAATTTAAGTAAAGGTCTGCATTACAACTGAAAGCCATTAACTGGCAGCCGTTTACCAAAGCACAGGCAAAAATCAATTTTAATTAGTATTTTTGGCTTTAATGAAAAGTGATTACAAAATTGGCATTTTAGCTAATACTGTTGAGATTTATGGTGAGGTGATACTAATTAATTTTCTGTTGAATTGCCATGGGCCTTGAACTTCTGCAATAAAATGATATATTTGCTGATACCAGGGCTGCATCAGCATTTCAGAGTTTCATAACAAAAGGCTTCTTAGTGGTTTACAGATATATTTCACACTACTCCTAAGCTACAGAGTATTATTATTTTTTTCCATAAAAAGACTGTTATAGGCAATTAAATTTCATACCATTTTATTAATTGGGGACATTTTATTTTAATGTATCTTGAATGTTAGCCAAAGAACCCTTTATTTCAGATATAGCTTTCTCTTGTTGCTACAAGTGGTATAGAAAGGACATGACATACTTTAATTAGAGAACACTTAATGAATGATTTCTCTTTATTTCCTCACTTTTCCTCCTCTCTTGATTATATTGGTAATAAATTGCCTACTAAACTTAGTTATGTGTTTTAGATCCAGTTAAAAGCAGGAAATAAAAAAGAACCAAGCTTTACAATCCACTCTTGTCATATGATTTGTTTCAAATGCTCTTCAGCTTGCTTTAACTGTGATTATTTCCTCCTCCCCCAACTTTTATTTAAAGAAAAACTGCTGACTACAGTCTTTAAAAATTATATAATTTTCCCTTACGGGCTGAAAATCTGTATCCTTACGTTAATTTTGTTTGACCTGTGGTTAGAAAGTCATTTTATTCATTTGTCGTTGTTGTTGTTGGCTGTCATAGACAGATACAGAGCATAATCTAGACTCAATTACAAGGATGGCCTATGGAGACAGAGGGATGGTGTTGGAATCCTGACTCCACCAATGATTGGCTTTGGGGACTTGGGTAAATTACTTAACCTCTCTAAGCCTCACTTTTCTCACCTGTACAATGGAAATAACTATGTCAAAACAGATTTTAAGTATTTAAAATACATAAATACCTTAATGTAAAGCGCTCAATAACCAATAGCAATTGTTATTTTGGAAATGAAATCCTAATTGTTAAAGCATTATTTTATTACTTACTGGAATATGTATAAACTGGGGTTATATTTTACTTAAGATTCAAGTACAAGTCATGTAACTGTATTTTTGTAATCAAAAAATCTAAGTTTAAGAATAAATCATTAATCAAAAGTTCAAAATGATAGAAAATATAAACTAGAAACTATAGATTCCTAGACTTTTAGAATATATTCAATAGAATAAACTCAATTAAATAACTGAGTCATCTAGTCCAGTCTTTTTTCTTGTAAAAATGAGTGAGCTATGGCTCATATAAGTTAAATGACTTGATATATGATTCACAGCTGAGTATCAGAGGAAGGGCTCAGTTAAGTCTACTCCAGTGGCAAAATTTATGATTCTTACACATGCGTTTTTGTGTGTCAAAGGGAGACGATATAAAATCTATCCACTACAGATTAGCAATAACTATATAAGAGAAAGCTACCTTATGTGGTTCAGATTTGCATGATGTAACATGGAAAGCTAAACATCAATAAAAAACAAAAAAACGAAAAACACCAAACTCTTAAGCAGAATTTAGAGAAGTGGAAAAATGTTGCTTTTTAATCTTGCCTGAAATGTTAGACAGACTATCACAGGAACCAACAGACAATGTCCTGCAGGTTTTGGGGGCAAGTATACACTTAAAATCCCATCTAAAATTTAAAAAAATCCACAAACATTCCTGCTGAGAAGCATCTGGGAATATTTTCTATTTTAAAGATTTTAGTTTTTAGGTAGGAAAAAATATTTACTTTGTTTCCTAAAAAGAGTTTTTAGAGCATGGCACACATATAAATACACATTTATTAATCAGGTCTAGGATGAACGGCTCTATTCTATCCACCTTCCTCTGAAAATACTCTTCACCCCACTTGATTGATATGGCCTTATACTGGGGCCTCACAAGATCTGTAGGAGGAACCACATGCCTCAGAACTATGTGATAATAGCACATGCTTTTTGTGTGTTTTTTCGGTGTGTGTTTGTTTGGTACTATAGAATCGTAGAATTCTAAGTGAGAAAGGGATATGAGGGACTATTTGCTCTAAAATCCTCATCTCGGAGATGAGGAATTCGAAGAATTAGAGGAGTTATAAAACTTGCCCTTGTTACCCAGCTAGTATGAAGCAGATCTGGGAGCTACAATTCAGGCAATCTAAATCATAGCTGGGTGATCTTTCCTTTATTCCATATATTCAATAGTCTACCAATAGGTTAAACATTTGGTTTAAAATGAGCTTCATATCCCATTACTAATATCAGTTGATATTAGTAAGCTTCCATGTAAAATATTTTATGAGAAAAATTCTCTTGAGTACAAGGTGAAATAATGGAGATACGGATCTAAGGTGATTACTTGGTCATGAATATGCATATGATCAGGTTCTGGCCATTTTCTTTGTTAACTAAATTCACAAGAGTCTTATGCATACAACAGAATGACAATATTAAACTACAGTTGGTAATTTAACTTACTCTTTGCTACTTGGAGAAAAGTCTATATGAGATGGCAAATTACAGTTTTAAGATTGCATCATAGGTATAGAGCAGGGGAAGTTGGTTGTATCCTCTTAATGATTCAGGTCACTGAGATGATTGCCAGATGAATCCATGTTCACTGTAGGAGTAGCTTGGCCTAGAATACCAGACTATTCATTGCAGGACTGACTTCAGGGTCACCTGATCTGTACAGTCACACAAGGCCCACACTTAAAAGAGACCCACCTTTGGTTTAATGCTCTGTTACTGAAGTCTTAAAATTCTTAGTAATGTTATCTTTGAACTTGTGTTTTGTAAGTGAAGTCTGATGGGACAGTAGAACACGACTGTGAACAGAGGAGATAGTGCAGTATGTGTGTCTGCTGTTTCTTGCCACTCTTTTCTCATATGGTGTTCAGGATGCTCCGTGAGCACAGAATTCCGATGGACTTTTGTGTGTGGGAGTTCAAAGGTACTCAAAGCTTATTATTTGCACTGAGTAAGCAGGGTGCTGACAGACCAAGAGGCCATGCTTTTCATTCTGGCCAGGACTTGCTTAGAAAGCAGGAAGAAGGCAGTGGTGTTATGAGAGACACAAATGACCAAGGAACCCTATTATATTCTTTCTTACTCAAATGTTACTTCTCTGTATTAGCTGACCACTTTTGATGAAAATGATGACATAGAAGGTAAAAAAAAAAAGAGCAACCTGTAATTCCTTTTCCCACTCATCAGTAGCCAGACATAGAAAGTGTTGGTAAAATGTTGCATGTATTAAGAAGTGAAATAAAAATGGTTGAGTCAGTTTTGTGCTGTTTCCACTTTTCTGGTAAGAATGAAATACACATGAGTATATGAGTCCCAAAATACAAATTCTATAATTTTGATGATTTAACATACAAGTTAAATGCTCTTATATTTTCATTTAAAACTAACATTGTACAATATCAAGATAAACAGTAAAATTCATGCTAGTAAATAAAAATATTAACTTTTCTTCATTTAGAAAGACATTAAATAATAAATAAAAAATACCATGACAATTGACGGAGAAACTGCACAAAAAAGGAAAAGCTTTATTTTTTTACACGTTTCCTGCCCTTGTAACAAGTGGCCCTGCATTTTCTTTTTGCATTGGGCCCCATAAGTTATGTACCCAGTCCTGACTCACTGTGATTCTTAGGAGAGCAATCTATCTCGTTCTGGAGACACACTATTATTTTCCTGTTTTAGGGCTTCTCACTTTCTGGATTTCAAGTAGATTATTTCTTTTCTGTAAACAGAGGGGGGAACAGACTTTTTATTCTTTAGGTAGATTATAAATAATTGATTAGATAACCATTTATTGTATCAATAATAATTCAGTCACGTTTGAGCTTGTGTCCTGGTTCTCTTAATTAGATTTTGATTTGATTTAGCCTATTCCCAAGTTTATACCTCAGATGGCTAATTTCATCCTCCTTCACAGAGTTGTTGTAAAGACTGTATTTATGTATTTGATAAATATTTATCGAGCAGCTATTACATGCTGGGTACTGTGCTAGATGGGAGGGACTCAGCAGTGAGTAAAACAGACAGATTTTATGCCCTTATGAAGATTTTGTTTGCGAGTGGGAGACAGACAATAAGAAGTAAATAAAAAGGACAAACCCTCCAGATTTAGTTGAATGGTGTGGTGAGAATAAACAGGGTAATGGGGAAAAATGCAATGAGGAGAGGTAGCTTGTCTAGGATGGATTACCCAAAAAAGTTTTGGGAAGGGTTGAGTAAGGACAGTGTATAATATTTGAGGTGAGACCTGGGTGATGAATCAAAATATTCAGAGGAGAGTGCTCCAAGCAGAGGAAACAAGAATTACAGAGGACAAATGCCCATCAAGAGATGAATGGATAAAGAAGATGGGGTATATATATACAATGGAATATTACTCAGCCATAAAGAAGAATGAAATTCTGCCATTTGCAGCAGCATGGATGGACCTAGAGAATATTATTCTTAATGAAATAAGTCAGACAGAGAAAGACGAACACTTTATGATATCAGTTATATGTGGAATCTAGCTGCTCAAGTAATTACTTACTTTATACAAAACAGAAACAAACTCACAGATACAGAAAGCAAAGTAATGGTTACCAAGGGGAGAGGAAAGGGGGGATGGGCAAAATAGGGGTATGGGCCTAAGAGATACAAGCTACTATGTATAAAAATAGATAAGCAATAGGATAGATTGTGTAGCACAGAGAATTATAGCTATTATCTTGTGACAACTTTTAAAAAAATTTTTTTCTCTAACAATTTAGTTCATATCTTTTAGCTACCAAGTGTCTAATTAAATGTTTTGCTTAAAGGTAAATAATAAGATCCAATTATGCATTACTTTTGTCACTTATTATTTTTTTTTAACTTTTTATTTTGTATTGGAGTATAGCCAATTAACAATGTTGTGATAGTTTCAGGTGCACAGGAAAGTGACTCAGCCATACATATACATGTATCCATTCTCCCCCAACGTCCCCTCCCATCCAGGCTGCCACATAACATTGAGCAGAGTTCCCTGTGCTATATAGTAGGTCCTTGTTGGTTATCCTTTTTAAATATAGCAGTGTGTACATGTCAATCCCAAACTCCGTAACTATACTTTCCCTACCCCCCTGCACCCTGCCCCAGTAGCCATAAGTTATTCTCTAAGTCTGTGAGTCCATTTCTGTTTTGTGAATACATTCATTTGTATCATTTCTTTTTAGATTGTGCATATAAGTGATATCATATAATATTTCTCTCTGTCTGACTTACTTCACTCAGTATGACAGTCACTAGGTCCATCCATGTTGCTGCACAACTTTTAATGTGTATAATCTGTAAAATACTGAGTCACTATACTGTACTCCTGAAAGTAATATAATATTGTAAATCAACTATACTTCAGTTTTAAAAAAGGCCTAAAATTGAAAAACCCTTGCTGTAGTGGGTTGAATGGTAGCCTCCAAAAAGCTATGCTCATGCCACAGAACCTGTGAATATGACCTTATTTAGAAAAAGAGTCTTTGCAGATATAATTAAGTTAAGAATCGTGAGATGAGATCATCCTGGATTAACTGTGTGGGCCCTGAATCCAATGTAAAGTGTACATACAACAGACAGAAGAGGAGAGCACAGAGACACAGAGGAGAAGGCCATATGAGGGCAGAGGCAGATATTGGAGTTAAGCTACCAAAAGTCAAGGACTACCGAGAGTCACCAGAGCTAGAAAGAGGCAAGGAAAGATTCTCTCTTAGAGCCTTCAGAGGAAGCATAGCTGTGCCAATAACTTGATTTGAGCTTCTGGCCTACAAAACTGTGAGAGAATAAACTTCTATTGTTTTAAGACCCCCAAATTTATGGTAAATTATTATGGCAGCCTCAGGAAACTAATACACTTGGCAATTTTTAAAGAACAGAAAGGAGGTCACAAAGTGAGTAAGGTGGAGGAGGCTAAGAGGAGATGAGAGAAGTAGACAGAAGCCAGACTCTCCAGGATTGGATAAACCATAGGAAGAAGCTGGGGGTTTATTGTAGAGTCATAAGAAGCCATTGGTGGATAGGTATTAAACTAGAGTAGCTAGAGTGTCATTCAGTCTACATTTAAACTACAGTGCAAAAAATGGGCTATCAGACAGAGGGAGTAAAATGGGAAGACTACTGTAGTTGACCAACTGAGAGATGATGGTGGCCCAGACTAGTCTGGTTGTGCTAGAGATGGAGTGAGGGAACCAGATTAAGATGTATTTTGATATAGAAATAAGACTTGGTAATGGATTGGATGAGAGGAATCAATCAAAGATGACTTCTGAGATTTTATTGCAAATAAATGGGTACTGGTAAAGTTAAACAACAACTGAAATGGCAATCACTAGTAGAGGAAAATGTACCCACTGTTGAAGGTGGAAATCAAGAGTTCCCTTGGGACATAACTAAGGCTTAAAAATCCAAATGTAAATATTATTTAGGTAGCATTAGTTGAGACAATGTATTCTAAAAGCCTGATTAATTGCACCTATATATTGCTCAAAAATGAATGTGTCCTATGTTAATGATGGCTGATTTTCTTAATTTAGTTCTCACAAGATAACCGTTTTATCTCTTGGGGATACCACTCCACAATTGCTATCATTGCAGTAATTAGTTCTTGCCTTCATTTATTATTAGAGAAGACATGTTCTTTAAGGGCAAGGTTCCAAGAGCTGAGCTAATTTTCAGGTGTCCATATATGACATTTCTACACCAATCCACAGATCAGAGAGTGTAATTATAAGTTTAGGGTTAACTTGCACTTCAGCATACAGAGTGATTCCCCCGCAAGTAAGCAATTTCCTGAACTTTGTGATTTGCTTGATTGCTCAATCCACCAGCTAGAGGAAATGCAAGAATCAACTTTTTGCCCAAACACTACTTTAATCTTGGCTGAAGAAGCCTGAAAATCTGGGCTTAGAGATGCTCTTTCTAACCCTTCTCTATTTAATCAATAATGACTGTGGCAGAAAGAGAAAGTGTATCTTTTTTCCCAAACAGAGGTAATTGAATATTGCCTAATTAGATTAATTGCACTATTTTGATGCCATAGTGATAGGTGATATATAGGAGGCCTGGCAGTGATAACTGTGAGAGAGATTATTTAATGTAAAACGAAGGATACAGGGTCTGGAGGCCACAGCTTTGAATATGATGTCCTCTTCCCCTCTCAAAGTTTGAGTATGTATTTTTATATTAAAAATGGAATACATTCAGTTATTAAAATATGTTCAACTCCTTTCTATGGCTTCTAAGTTTATATACTAATACAATTACTTTAGATTGCTTGAGTTATTTTTGCCTGGGCAGGAGATAGCAATGATAGCAAGGAGGAATACACCACTGGCTCTTCCCACATTCACATCTCCGTAAATATAAGACCAATTATAGTGGGAAAGGCCAGAGTACCACATATTGTGGTCCTTCTGGTCTCATTTTGACTGGAATCAGGCTCAGCCACTGTGTCCACTAAGTGTTTCCTTACAGAGGAAACAGACATAGAGAGAAATTTGGAGAAACGCTACTAATTTAAGCTACTGACTTAAAGCACTTTGGTGCAAGGTGAATATGACAAAAATCTATGAGGCAACACAATTTCAGTAGTGAGGACAAAAGGCCATTTTTTTAAAAAGATGTTTTTTTTAAAAAAACACGGGTTCTATAACTCTAACCGCCCATTTAGGAAAATGACCATCAACTCTTTCATTGTATTGGTTGTGCTGTATCTCTGCAGTCTGCAGGAAAACATTACACCTTTTCCTTTCACCCATTCAGGACTTTATGAATGCCAACTATGTTCCACGCTCATGAGCAGCCTATGGGTTAGTTGCATTCAACTGTATGGAAGCTGTTTATGGAGGAAGGATTTCGCATTGGTAACTGTGCAATCAGGTGAAAGAGACCAAACTTAAAATCTCTGTCTTCCTGAGAAAAAAAGGAGTAATTGACTTACTTCTCTTAATAATAATGGAGTTTAATTTTTTTCCCTGAAACTCCAAATAGGAGCAGTGGAAATTCTGGAAGAACTTGAAAATATTTCTTGGCATCTGTTCAACTCTGAAATGTTTTGTGAAAATTATATGGGATTCTGTAAATGTAAAAATACTTTTTTCCTTTGTAAAATGAGATAATTCCTGCTGAGGTAATTTGGGTAGAAGAAAGGGGTGGGGGGAGAGAGGTAGAGAGAGAGAGAGAAAGATGGTTGGAGGAACTGGGTATGAAGATCAAGATCTATGGCTTTTCATAGACATGTCTTGTTTGGTATATTCATGAATTTAGAAAATCCCTATACTTAAAAGTGGGAGATAATAGCTGAAAACTGTAATGCCAAATGAAAACAAAAAGAGAAACAAAAATTCTGAAACCCATTAAACCCTATGGGCAAAAAAATGGCAAGATTTCTATATAGGGATATTAAATCTACGACAAACTCTGTTTATAATCTTTGAACTTCAAAATGGATGGCATGCCAAGTGACAGAATAATGATTTCAAATGAGTAGTAATTATAGGCATCAGAACTGCCCAAACCTGCTGATGATGTTGTAGGCTGAAAATCTTTTTTTGGATTCATTTTGTATTTACAGTAGTTGCCATATGTACCACCTCTGTCTGACATCCATTTTTAAAGTAGCGAGGTTGGGGGGCAGAAATGCAACCTACTGTCTGCAGCGTTTTAGATCTATACCTAGAGGCATACTGGCTATAGATTTGTTTTAATATTTAGGACTTCAAAAGTTTGAAAAAAATTGGTTTATAATGATTTTCATATTGAGATTAAAGAACTGTTGATTATTCATTTCGAATTTGGAAATTGAGATGAACACAGTTACAGAACTATATAAAATTACTACTTTCTGTTTGAGAAGACTTTTTATTGTTCATGCATAGTCTATGCAATGTCAACAGAGCATAAAGCTGTTACCAGCTTTACCCTTGGTAATGGCTGATGGTGATACATTTGAATAATCTTATCAACAACTGAACAGATGAGGCTGACCTGAATATGTTACAGAAGCATGATATTAGTCAAAGTTGTCATTTATGCAGATAAAAATAAATAAGTTTGACAAATCATTTTGGAAAATTTTAGAAGTTTGCCAAATCTAGGTGGAAAATCTTAGAATTTATCTGCCTTTGTTAACCAGATTGACTAGATAATGAACAGATCTGGAATTCACACTAAGCCATGTTATAACTATGAGTTCAAGATCAACCATGACTCAAATATATAACAGTACTACTTAGGAGCATAATGTGATTTAATTTTCTATTTACATTTTAATTTCCAATTGTATTAGTTTCCTAGGGCTGCTATAACAAAGTTTCACAGACTGGATGGCTTAAACAACAGAAATCAATTTTCTTACAATTCTGGGGGCTAGAAGTCCACTATCAAGGTGTTAGAAGGTTTGATTTCTTCTGAGGCCTCTTTCTATGGCTTGCAGGTGGCCGCCTTCTTGCTGTGCCCTCATATGGGCCTTTCTCTGTGTGCACACATCTCTGGTGTCTGTTTTTTGTGTTCAAATTTCCTCTTCTTATAAGGACATCAGTCAGATTGGATTAATACCCACCCTAATGGCCTTATTTTGACTTGATCACCTCCTTAACGACCTTATCTCCTAACATGGTTACATTCTGAGGTACTAGGAGTTAGGACTTCAACATATGAATTTTGGGGAGACACAATTTAACCCATAACACCAATGTAAGGCACACACCTCCCAATATTTGTTGAGCCCCTACTAGGAATCAGCACTGAGCAAGGCACAGGTGATACAGTAGAGATGGGGTGTATACCCTCATGGAGCTAACAGTTTAATGGAGGGAAAGTCAATTAAGAGTGAAGCAAACAACCAGCTACATATTAATACATGATGATAAATGCTATGAAGGTAACAAAAAGAGCATGTAATGAAGATCAACAGAGCGGGATGGGGGAGGAAGTGGTGGGAAACCTGCATAGATGGATCCTTAGGAAAAGCACCTATGGAGGGACATTTTCTTTGAGGTGTGAGAGGCTGTTTGAAAAACTGAAAGGGGGTCAAGGTGGTCAAAGCACAATGAATAAAGGGTAGTGAAACGAAACTGGATGGAGGGTCATCAGGTGTTTAGATTTGTATGGCCTTGGAGACCTCAAGAAGGAGTCTAGGTTTTATTTTAATTGCAGTATGAAGCCCTTGAACATGTTTCAGCAAGAATAGATTTCTGTTTAAAAACCTTACCCTGGCTGTTGTGGTGTGAAAGGGACAGAGTAGACACAGGGAACCCATTTAAAGGCAGTAAAGTTGTTAAGGGCAGTGGTGATGATGGATTGGATGAAGGTGGTAGCAGTACAGATGAGTGAAGTAGATAGATCCAAAATATATTTGAAGGGTAGAAATGACAAGCCTTGCAGATATGCTGGACGTGCAGAGTAAGGAGAGGGTAGAACCAAGAATTACTCACAGGTTGAACAGCTGAGTAGATGTTAGTACCATTGGCTGTGAAAGAGTAGACTGGGGGGTGGGGGGAGATTTACATAGAGAGTGGGCTTGAGAAGGGGTGTTGAGATCCAAGAGCTTAGGTTTGCTCATTTTTTCCCATTTAATAAAATATTTTATTTTTGTAAAGAAGAATTTTAAATATATATAAATTCTGAATTTCAACCTTGAATTTTGAGTGCCTGTTTTACTAAACTAAGCACAAACCATTGATGTTTTAGGCTGAAGACATCTGCCACAATTTGGTATGGCGACTGTAGCCAATGCCTCAACTTTGGACCCCAAAGCACTTGGAATGGTTGAAGATCTAAAGGACATTTTGGGGATAGGGCAGAGATGGTGAAGCAGGAAGGCAGAACTGCATCATAGGAAGAAGGAAAATATCAGCAGTGGGTTCAGGAGGGCAGGAGAGTCAGGCAAGTGAACAGGAGGAGACAGGTCCAGCTTCTCCTCCCCATTACCTCTTCCTGGAGACCTGGAGTTTCAAGTGCTTATTAGGTTATCCTAAGAGCATCATAGAGGTGATCAAGTAGAAACATGTTATGAGAGCAGAAAAAAAAGTATTTGAAGTTGTAGTAAAAATATATCCATTTATTAGTGATCACTAGTGACGCCAAATTAAAATATCTATGAGCTTAAATAACTTGCTTTCAACTTAAGGTTTGACCAAAGAGTTAGGTACAGCTTTGTCTTTTTTTCCTATACAGTAGAATAGGTATTGGACATTTACACATGACATAGATTCCAGTCTCTGTCAGAGGGTTTCATCTTTGTGTTCCTATCTAATTTGATGGTGCTATTATTAAAGATGTCCTGGAGGGGCAAGGTCAAATTAATTGAAACCAAAGACTCTCATGCTAGATTTTAAAAGTGCAATAGCAGAGTATTTTAGAACTTAAATGAAAGTGCCAATCAAAATGCTTTTAGCATGACTTTGCAAATTGTAAATCTGGCAGAGATTTTAAGAAATGTTTGGCTGCTCTGACTTTAGTGATTTAGTGATTTAGTAAACACTCCCTGTTAACAGTTTCTTAGATATTTAATGCTCTATGCAGAAAGGTAGGATGATAAAAAGTTTGCTGTTGATGAAGAAACTAAATCATTTGGCTTACCCTTAGCTATTGGGACCTAAAAGAATCTCCTGTTTCAATAAGAAAGGCCTTTTTGTTATTTTCAAATGTTTCATACTTTTGAAAATAGCTTATAGTGAAAAACTGTGGTAGGAAAATGCACTAGAATCTAATACACATAAACTTTGTATTTGAGAGTTTAAGCATGTATTACAGAGCATCTGATATAGATATGATAAAGAATTGAATATGATTCTAAAGGTAGGAAAAAACACTTTAGCTATTCTGTCATTCTCAGCTTCTCTAGAAGTTTGTTTGGCTGTAAGGATTCTATTTTCACTGTTTAAATTGCTCTCAGGAATAGAGTGAGCTTTACCAGAAGTTCATTGCTTAATAGATCAATAGGTATCTTGGTATTTGTGGATACTAATGGCTAATCTTCATTTACCCACATAAGGATAGTGATAATCAGTAGGGCATGCATTTAAGTTGCTTTTCTAATACTAGTGATTAATTTTTTAGGGTGTTATAAAAAAATCCCTTAAGTAATTTTTTCCAGTTTCTTCATTTTATAGATAAGGAAACTAAGCTCCACATAGGTGAAATGTGCCCAGTCCACAGCTGGTTAGTGGAAGCACTAGGTCTAGAACCCAAGGATTCTGACTTTTAGACTAGTGCCTTTTAATTCACAGTATTGCATTTTATAGGTTGGTCTCTTCTTTCAGTATATAAATACTTGGACAGTTCCTTTGTTAAAACTAAGTTTGTATTTTGTTAGAAGTGCTAACTGGATCTGAAATCCCTCAGTTTTTGTTAGAGATCTTTACCATAGATAGAAAAAGACTTGCTGGGAAGGGGGACAGGTGGGCCAGGTTTAAAACAGATTGTCTCCATGTGCTTCCCTGCAAACATATTGGCATCTTCTGACTAGCACTGATTCGTCTCTCCCTTTAGCACAGGCCTAGTTATGCCTCATACCAGACATTTTGCCACCATTGTCCGGAATGAGGGAAACATTCTGGCCAATATTTTGAGAGATGCTCCTTGAAACATGTGAATTAAATTTGTCACTTTTGATTTTGTTAACATGATTTTCAACCTAATTGCTCTGGTAGACAAATTTAAGCTAAGGGAATCAAAGTTTTAGGCCTTCACAAATAATATTTATTTTTCTTCAATCCACATCTAAGTAGATTTTCAAACATTGAGGAAACAGAAAAATATTGCAGAGTGTATTAAATTTCTCATTAGGTACACTGCATGCAATTCAAGTTAAATATTCATTTTCATGGTTGACATAGCAGTTTCCAAGTACAAGCTCTTTATGGATTTTATATATGACATGGACATGACATAGTCTAGAGATGGCGAATGCAAGAGGAGACCCACTCTGAAGGAGTTAAATGTACAAGCTGCATCAGAACAATTCTGCCCAAAAAGTTTAGAAAAGGGGATGAAGGCTATTACAAACAGCCAAATATAGTGGAAGAGGAAAGACGTAATAATATAATACAAAATTTGGCGAATAAGAAAGGGGAAATATTTTTTCTTTTACCAAAGAACCGTAGGATCTTCACATCACTGATACTGGCATTGCTAACTTAAAGTACTATTTATTGAAATGCTGACAGTGCAATTCTGCACTGACCTCAGAAGACATTTTGTTGCCTATAAAATTGTCAATGTCTGAAGTAGCCAAAATAGTTTTGTTTGGTTTTCATTAAAATGCTGACCTGGTCTGACGCTGATTAATTTGTGATGGCTGGAAGGACCAAAATTTTACAGTGACTTCACTTCAAATGAGATTACTATTTCAGAGCTGAACTTCCATTTGGTCATTGACTATATCAGGACTCTCAAGCAGTCTTACAAAGGCAAGTCAACAGCAGCATGTTTTTGGAGAAAAATAGAAAATCTGTTTGTCTATATCTGTCTATTTCTTAATATTTATTTTGGACAAATTTTCTTTGACTTCATTTTAAAGAAGTAGAGTGACACATACAAAGAGCAGGTAAGGAATTGTGCAGGCGGTAATAGATTGCTTTGCAGAGTAATTGTACTTCTGAGGACTGAAAAGCACAAAGAAGAAAGCAGCCCCATACCAGCCTGTACCAGGATAAATAACTGTGCTTATAGCTGGACACTTTCATTACAGATGTACCTCTATCATTTCTATCTCTGTCTCTCTCATCTCTATCTGTATCTTTCTATTGCTATATATCACACATCATATCAGACTTATACATACATGTGATACAGTATCATATACATGATATATGTGACAAATATGTATAATTTATGATCATATATATTATGTTTCACATATCAAATTATACATATATCCTATCATACATACGTGATATATATCATATGTGATTTATATCTATCTGTGATGAAAATGTGTGTGTATATATATGGAGAGAGAGGGACAGAGACAGATTGAGAGAGAGAGAGAATCAGAGAGGTGGTGTGACAGAGAAGTTGTTCTAATAGAATATCAAAATCAATGCCCAAAAATCAAATTCTACAGAATTTTTTTCATTTTATTTAATGGCTTGTGACTATGTCATTATTATTGATAATTTGGCCTCAAGACATTATCCATATTTAAAGCTGTGTAATATAAGAGGCTAGTTTAGAAAAACAGCCACTAATATTGAAACGCTACCTGCTATCCCCCCAAAGTCTCTAGTTGTTCCACGGTAGCAAAACATACTGGGTGAATAGGGATTTTACAGAACATGATCATGGCAATCCAAGTACAGAAAAGTTCTGTATTAGAATTACGTGATCATTCTGTCCTCAGGTTAAAACGAAAGTATGATGGTGACATAACGACAGCCTTCTTTCTATCTCTTGTATCATACTCTCCCAACTGGGGTGGTTGCTATTTCTGCCAGATGTGTAACTGACACCTTGGGAATCTTCCTTCCTGTTTTTTGAGGGAATTCCTTTTCCTTTTTATCATTTTTGAAGCTTCTGTTTTCATAATTTTCTCTTTTGTACATTTTTTTTTTGTAGTTTCTTGGTGAAGGGTGCATGGGAAATAAATTTTTTGAGACCTCTCATGTCTGAACTTGTTTTTATTCAGCCCTCATGCTTTACTGATAGTTTGAAGGGATATTGAAATCTAGTTTATAGATCATTAACCTTCAGAATTTTGAAGATATTTCTCCAGTATCCATTTGCTCTACTGTCACTGTTGTGAAGCTGTTTCAAATTTTGTTCATGTAAGTCACTTTTAATTAATTAATTAATTAATCTCTTAAAAGTTTGTAGAGTCTTTTCTTTGTCCTTTTGTTCTGAAATTTTACAGTAATGTGCCTTGGCATAGGACAATTTTCATTCTTTCTTTTTGAGGGGGTAATACTCCATGAGACATTATAATCCAAAAACTCATGTCCTTCAAATCTAAAAATTTTTCTTGAATTTGATCATTAATGAGTTCCTGTTATTTCTTTATGGATCTTTTCTTTTCCAAATGTTAGGTGTCCTGCACTGTCCTCTCTCTCTTTTTTTTTTTTTTCTCTTATTTTTCATCTCTTTCTTTTTATTCTCCTATTGGGAGGTTTCCTCAGCCTTATCTCCCGTTCCTGCTGTTGTGTTTTTCCTTTCCATTACCATTTTAAAAATCATGCCCCATGAATGCAGTATCTTTTTAGAGTTTTTGAAGATATTAATGGTAGTTATCTTACACGTTTCTTTTCTTTTCATGTTTTTCTTTCCTGCCTTATTGGTTTTCCAGCTTTCATTTTAGAAGCATTCCCCAAATGTCTAATATTTCTGCTCGTGATTTAGAAAAATAAGCAGATCGTAAGTTCTAAGTATACAGGTAGGGAGCTTTACTGTAGGATGATTTGGAAGAATTATATATTGAGGAACTCCCCCTGTCTGTATCTTCAGGTATTACTTCTTGGGCTAATCATAATCTCCAGGAAATCATCTTCAATCTCATCCTTGAGGATAAGGTCTAGCTCCCAGCATTCTGGAGTAGAGTGGGGAAAGATGGCTGGGATCTTATGCCTTCACCATTGGGTATTCATATGGCTGTTTATTCTCCTGTTTTCCATAAAATATCACACTCTCTTTCTCAAGTACATTTAATCTCTCTCTCCCTCTTTCTCTTTTTCAAGTAGATAGGTCTCATCTTTTTTTTCTAATATGTACTACTTTTATATATTTAAAATTTTATATAAATGGTATACTGTATTGTTTTTCAAGTTTGTTTTATCATTGAACACTGTTTTTGAGATTTATCCATGTTGATATATGTATATCTAGTTCATTCATTTCAATGGCTTATGGTATTGTTTATTACAAACCATAGCTCAGTCATCTCCCCTACTGAGGGTAGTTAGGTTGTTTCTACTTTTTTGCAACAATAAATCTTCATTTATCCTTGTACAATGTGTGAGCATTTCTCTAAGTCAGGCATGTAGCAGTGTGTTTGTTGAGTTGTAGGATATGTGCCTCTCGAAGTTTACTAGATATTGACAGTCTGCTCTCCAAATGAGTTAAATTAGTTTATATTCCCATTGACATTTTACGAGAGAGATGCTATTTTCCCACATTCTTGCCAACATTTACTGTAATTTGAGATACATGTTATTTTTTGCCAAACTTGGTGTGTAAATTCCCTGATTAGTAATGAGGTCAAATACCCTTTCTTATATTTATTGACCAATTTCCTTCTGAGAATTGCTAATTCATCTTCTTTGTCTATTTCTTCTATTTGGTTGTTTACCTTCTTTGTGTTGATTGTAGAAAGTTTTTTCTTATTTTGAGTACCAATTCTTTGGTTTGGTTATATATGCTACAGATATTTCACCAAGATTTTGGTTTAAATTTTTACCTTGTTTATGATAGTTTTCATCTTTCTTTTTGTTATAGATTTTATTTTTTAGAGCACTTACAGGTTCATAGCAAAATTGAGTGGAAAGTATAGAGAGTTCCCATATATCCTCTGAACTTACATATGCATAGCCTTGCACATCCTGCACCACAGTGACACATTTTTTTTTAACAGTCAATGGACCTGCTTTGACATGTTTTTATCGCCCAAAATCCATAGTTAACACTAAGGCTCACTGTTGGCATTATAGACTCTATGGGTTTTGACAAATGTATAATGCCATGTATCTATTATTATAGTATCATACAAAATAGTTCTACTGCCCTAAAATCCTCTGTGCTCTGCCTACCCCATCATGTAAAAAATATATTTAACTTTCCTCCATTAAAAAAAATAAAATCATACCTAACTGTCAAAGCCTTCCTCTGTATCTCGCCTCTCTTTCACAGGCAACGTCTCCTTTTTTTCCTCTATTCTAGACCCACTGTAGTACATCTCTCAGCCCTACCTCTTTTCTGAAATATCTCTAGCTAGCTAAGGTCACTTCTGTGTCACTAAATTAAAAATGGAGGGCTTCCCTGGTGGCGCAGTGGCGCCTGCCAATGCAAGGGACGTGGGTTCGTGCCCCGGTCTGGGAAGATCCCACATGCCGTGGAGCAGCTGGGCCTGTGAGCCATGGCCACTGAGCCTGAGCATCCGGAGCCTGTGCTCCATAACGGGAGAGGCCACAACAATGAGAGGCCCGTATACGGCAAAAAAAAAAAAAAAAAAAAAGGATATTTTTTGGTTATACCCTTTCTTGGACTTTTGTGAGCACCTAACATTCTCTTCCCTTGATTCCAGACTTATGTTTTTCATTTCATCTGTTATTATAGCTTATTCTTTGCTTCTTTTGCAAGATAACCCTCCCATGACCATTCATTAGTTTATCATTTCTCAATGTATAAAGTGTTAGTTTAATTTTCTTCCTTGTTTTATACTCTCCCAAGGTAGTCTTATCAATTCTCCTTGCTTCAGTCACCATCTTTGGCCTGGTGTTATGGACTGAATATTTGTGTCCTGTAAATTCTTTTGTTGAAGTTCTAACCCCCAGTGTGACCATATTTGGAGATGAGGCCTCTAAGGAAGTAATTAAGGTTAAATGAAGTCATAAGGGTGGGCCCCTGATCCAGGTAGGATTAGTGTTCTTATAAGAACAGACACCAAAGAGCTCTGTCTCTCTCTCTTTCTGTTTTTCTATCTCCTGGTGTGCAGAGGAAAACCTACATGAGTACACAGTAGGATGGAGGCTGTCTATAAGCCAGGAAGAAGGCTCTCACCAGAAACCAAATTTGCAAGAACGTTGATCATGGACTTCTAGCTGCTGTAACAGTGAGAAAATAAATGTCTCTTGTTTAAGCACTCAATCTGTGCCTGTGGTATTTTGTTATGAAAGCATGAGCACATGGATACATCTGATAATCTCAAGTTATCCCCAGAACCTTTATTCAGATGTCAGCTTTTCATTTATATCCTCTAAAGTTCCCTTCAATTACTCAAAAACTCAAACTCATGATCTTACACTTTGTTGTTCACTCCCAACTTGCAAACCTAGTCTTTTCCCAATAGTCTCTTTCAGTGGCCGACACTCTCTATCTTATAACCTGAGTTTGAACCCCAGGAATAATTCTTGACACTTCTCTCTTCTCTGTGCCCCATATTCCATTCATCATTCCATCATTCCATTATCTTTTACATTCTTAATGTTTCTTAAATCTGTCCACATTTCTCCTCTCCCATTTCAAATATGGCCTTTTCAAAGCTCCATTATTTCTTTGATGTGGCAGTCTCCTAACTGATCTCTTTGTGTCCATTCTTGTCACCTTTCAACCAGTTCTGTCTTCTGTAACCAAGGTGACAGTTTTAAAATTTAAAAGTATTCAAATACTTTAATAGAGTGTCTGTGACATTCCAGGAAACCAGGAGCCTAGAGATCAGATCACCTGCCATCAGATCACCATGGCAGTCCATAGACCAAGATGTGGCAACCGAGTTCACCTCACAGAAGGATTCTAATGCTGGTTGAATCACCATGAGTATGAATATAGATTAACCCAAAGCAGGAAGGAAGGCCAGTCTGAAGATCCAAGTACTGCTCAAGCACAGAATATGCAATAGCAAATCTTACCCCTTCAACCAAAAAGAGAAAGCAGGACAGTGGGTTCATTACTGAAGTTGACTAAACTATTTGTTAATAGAGAAACCCTGAAACAGAGTCACATTGTTTGGCTGTGTCTGGGCTCCTGAGACTCACCTGAAGGGTAAATAGGTGAAGGCAGATCATAGTTTATCTACTCCAGTGTCAAGTGATAAAATACAATAGTAAACACCTTCCATAAATGAGTTTCATACTAAAGAAAATTCATAAGGATTCTGATGGTAATTATTTCAATGGAAATTCACAGGAAATACTAACAGTACAAATACATGTAAGTCATAATGTAAGAAAGAAAACAATTCAAGTTTATGCTTCATAGAGAAGTAAACAAAGCAGCATTGTTGGGTTTAGATGAAGAGGCTAAATGAATAATAGGTGACAGAAAAGAAATGGATGAAATATTTTTCAGTGGGTTAGTCATTGTCAGTGTCAGTAGAGTAGGCTTTATAATTAGTTTCTTAAAGACAGTCAAGCTCTCAAGATAGCAAAATTATGTTAAAGCTGCCATATATGGGTCTTGAAATTATAATGAGATCTTTAGCTCAAACTACAGCAGTGTGGAAGTGAATGGGATAAAAACAGAGGGAGCACGAACAAAAGACTTTCCACAACTGTGTTGGGGGCAGCAATGATAATAATTATGGAAATGAATGCAGAGTAGGCATCAGTGAATACATAAACACCTAAAAGAGGTCAATTTTGAATGGGACACTGAACTATGCTAATTATGTCAAAACTTGTCAAGACTCAGGATAAAGGTGATTCTGTTTTATTGCTTCTCAGTGTTTATACAAGTCAGATATCTGAAACAATGAAAATGATGAAAATACTGTGTTTAGCAGAAAATAATGATTAAAAGATGTCATAGATTATAGACTCATGAAACAACATGCCATGTAATAATGTGTTGTTTGTATTGACATAATCCCTGGACTGAGTGTTGATAGAAGACAAAGGAAGTGAAGTTGGCATTGGAGCAACAGGAAAAAGAGGAAGAATATTAAAAAAATGAAGACTCACCAGACCATAAAAGTGATAGAGTAGGAGTTCAATGACAAAGAACACCTACCAAACACAGGTATGCCATGCTTTTCGAAAGTTTGCTTTATGCCACTTTGCTTTTATGAAAGACCTACATTAGTACTTCTTTTCACTAACTGAAAGAAAACTTAAGAGGATTTTTCCTTTTACGAAAAAAGGAGAAAAGTGAAAATAATATTCAGCATTTGTTTTGCAACAAGCCATTATAAAGGCAGTGCACATCCTGAGCAGCAAGAGTGGCGCCATCAAGCTGCTTCCCTGGGAACTACACTCAGCATCTCAGCATCAAGCCACCATAGCTTTGAACAGTGCCTGTGAGCATTTGTGCTTTATCTTTTTTGTGCATACATTAGCAAAATGTGTCCTAAGGTAATTGTTTCTTCCTTTTCCTCCATTTCGGCTTATGAAAAGTTTTGTAGGAAAGCTCTACTTTTGAATAGCAGGGGGAAACTGTAGCACAAAGTTTAAATGTTAGAAATTAACAAGCAGCAGCCCACACCCTGATCTGAATTTGGGGGTTCGCATGTTAATTTTGATGCAGAAAAAGGATACTCTAAAAGGAAAACCCTCCTCCAGATCAAGAAAAAAATAAATAAAAAGAAACAAAGTAACCCCTATAGAATACTATCATTTCTTCTAATTTTGAGAAAAACAAAACTACCTTATGATATATGGAATTACAATTTCAGAAAAACTAAAAAAAGGAAGAGTGACAAAAACAACAGGATATGGTGGGTTTGGTGAAAGTTCCAAAAAATCATGGCTGAACTGAAGCATCACTTAAAAGAATTGAAGTTGAAATTAATGTGGATCCAAAAAAGTTTACGAGAAATGATAGAGATGTTTTCCAGATTAGACATTTGCTGACAATCCAGCTGCATTTACCATTCATGAATCCTTGAGGAGCAAAGTAACAAAATCAATGTAGAGGATCTGCTGGTGGATTCAGAGTTCAGAGAGGAGTGCAGAGAAAATGACTGAACGTGCTGGAAGGATGTTTCAGTGGGAGAACAAACTTTGTAATTAAGATTCAGTAAGCATACTGCCACACTTTATTGCCACACTTTCCTTCCGTCTATTTACTGAAGATATATTGAAGACAAACAGCATGACATTAATTAATTTAAAATAGACTGTCCCTATTTGTATACAGATTTTTCTCTGCAAAAAATAAGAGAGAATCTATCATGTGCCCTTGGGGTAAAAATAGGTGTGTTTGCAAGAATCTCACCCAGGTTCCTACTGTCTGAGAAACAAAGAACAGTAACCACACTATTTTCAAGCAAATTAAAATTTTATGACAAATTTTAGATTTTGGTTGGTTAAACATGAATGAATTAAAATATATTCAGGAGATTTCCCATTTGTAAACATTGAAAGAATTCTTTTTTATATGATCAAGGAATTATGTAAAGGATATTATTTTAAAAAACACTTGAACGAGCGGTCATTTCTGGAAATCCTGCTGTTGTGACAATATAGATGATCCTGGAGGACATTATGCTAAATGAAATAAGCTAGCCACAGAAGGACAAATACTACATGATTGCACTTACATGAGGAATCTAAAATAGTCAAACTCATGAAGCAGAGAATAGAATAGTAGTTGCCAGGGTCTGAGGGGCAGGGGAAACGTGGTCAAAGGGTACAAAGTTTCAGTTATGCAAGATGAGTAAGTCCTAGAGATTCATTGTACAGTATAGTTCTCATAGTTAACAATACTATGTCTTTAAAAAAAAATTATTTATTTATTTATTTTTGGCTGCATTGGGTCTTCGTGTGTGGGCTTTCTTTAGTTGCAGCGAGTGGGGGCTACTCTTCGTTGCAGTGTGTGGGCTTCTTGGTGCGGTGGCTTCTCTTGTGGAGCATGGGGTTCAGTAGTTGTGGCTCTCAGGCTTAGTTGCTCTGCTGCATGTGGGATCTTCCTGGACCAGGGATAGAACCCATGTCCCCTGCATTGGCAAGTGGACTCTTAACCACTGCACCACCAGGGAAGCCCCAATGATACTATGTCTTATGCTTAAAATCTTGCTAAGAGGTAGATCTTGTGTTCCTATCACAAAAAAAACCCATAAATAAAGAGGTCAGGAGGAAACTTTTCGACATGATAGATATATTTATGGTATTGATTATGATGATGGTTTCATGGATATATAGTTATCTCTAAACTCATCAAGTTTCATACATTAAATTGTACAGATTGTTTTTTATTCCAATCATACCTCAATAAAATAACTAGTTCAAAAAAAATACATTAATGGATTCCCGTTGCTCTTAGGATAAAGACCAAAATTTTGAACATGGTATCCAGGTCCAAGCATAGCCTGGCATCCATCCTCCTCCTGTGCATCTCTTTTTTTTTTTTTTTTTTCACATTTCTCAGCCCTACTTTCTATTCTCCATCTACTCTATTCCTCAGTGTGATTGGCTGCTTCTCATTAAGGATCATTCCCTCTTCCAAGATCATCTCCGTCTCTTACACTCAAGCTCTCCTTCACCTCATATTACTGCTCTTCCCTGAGACTGTAGATCAGTCTTCACTTTTTCTAAGAATCCTTCATTGGCCTCCTGCCCTGGGTCAGAGATTCCTCTAAGTGCCCTTGTCGGCACTTATCACAATTATAATTTATTTTAAATTGTGTTATACTTAAATAATTCCCATCTCTCTATGAGAGCTCCAAGGATGCTGGGCCTCTGTCAGTTTTTACTTATTAATTTATTCCCAGTGCCTAATACAATGCCTGACACAAACTAGGTATTTGATAGTTTTTGATAAAATTAATAATAATGGATCTAAATTAAACGTGTGTAATGAGTGTCTGCCTCATTAATATTTCAGTAGTTGTTTATAGTTAAGTAAATTAAGTGAGAGTAGAATAAACAAGAATATTGCTATTAGCACAAATGGAATCGTGGCTTCAAATGATCTGTATATATGGCATGAGCAATTATCCCATTGTGTGTTGGGTGGATGAGGTCATTTGTGAATCAAATACAGCTCATGCTCTTGAAAATGGTGGTTACTACTACAACTGAAGGACAGGTTTTATGAGTAGGCTTCATGGAAAAGACTTATGCTTGTACCCACTAATAATATCATGGTTATCTTACCACGTCTTGCTCTTTGAATACAAGGGCACACATGCACACACACCCAGCTTCTCTTTGCAGTCAATCATGCCTGCTTTCTGATTCAATCCACAATTGTCAGTCCTGCATTGGAATACGCATTATAAGGCACTGTAAACCACCTGGGGGCATAGACCTTCTCTTTTATCTTTGTATCTTTAAGCTCTAATAAAATACTTGGCTCAGAGCACATTCTAAAAAATTGCATGATAAATGAGTAAATTTAATGAATAAATGAATGCACAAAAGACTTGGACTGCTTTCATTAATACTAAGGCACATAGTCCTCTCAAGGATATTTGAGAATTGAGAATGCCGTAAGTATTTGGAGCTTGAAATTTTGTGTCAGTAGTGTTATTTCTTTCCTGATAAGGTGACAAGTATGGTGTTATTTAGTAAGAAGTGAAGAATTTTAACCAAAGCATTGCACTCCTTGAGACTACAATCAAGTTGCTGATGAAGCCTGAGTAAAGAACCAGGCAGACAGACATTACATTAAAAATTTTAAGAAGTTTAGGAGGAAAACATCAGTGTTTTAGCAGAGCCAGTGATCATTTATCATTCAGAGGTACTCACTGAATGAAATATTGGAGACAAATTTGTTAGAATATGAGACGCTAAGGCACTTTTTTCTTGGCAAGAAAAGCTCAAGTGAAGTTTTGAATATTTGAGAGTATTAAGAAATGCATTAAAATTTTTTTAACATGAATGCTGTGATGGCACATTTGAGAAGGAGGAAGCTCACAGTTGATAATGATGTATTGCTATTTAACATAAGCAACCTAATCCAATTTACCTACTTCATCAGAAAATTTGAAAGGCAAATATTTGTTACATTTCAATGATTATCCAATGTACAAATCTACAGCAAATTTTGTTAGGGAGGTTATGGAAGATTTTGGTATTGATTGCTGACTCTAAAACTGGGTTAGAGTTAAGTTAACTTGGAAACTTGTAATTTCTTTTTTCATGCCCTCAACTCATGATTTATGCTACTAAATTACATTTTCTATGAAATATAAGGTTATATATTTTATTTCAGGTTAGTAAAAAGCTAGGAAATTATGTACTGGATTTTCAATCTTATTTCATAAATATGCAACATTTCTTTTCCAGTAAACTAAGACTTTCAGGCCAGAAATTGTTCAATTCTAAGAGGGACTCTAGCAATTTTCTTTCTCTTAGTTACATAGTTTTGTATTTAACTTTTAAACCACAATAAGGGAAAGTCTGACTATTGTTTAATTCACATTTGAATGTTTTATTTCTGTATTGTTTTTTCTCATACGATGCTGTAGGTTTGAATGACCCTCTCTAGGGACTGGTAACTGGTAAGAGAGCCCATTGCACTTTCTCCACGAGTAAGAGATCTCGTAACAACTAGGTGGACCTTAGAATGGGGATAGAGAAAGTCATGTAGGGAGAAGGAAGTCTCTGTCATTACCCAAAGAGAAATATGCATGAATTCTTATTACCGCATTTGTCTGGGAAGTATAACTTAGGGGGCTCTTACAGGCTGAATTATGTCTCCTCAGAAGCTATAAGTTGAAGCCATAACCCCCAATGTCGCAGAATGAAACTTTATTTAGATGTAGGGTCTTTAAAGAGGTAATTAAAATAAGAACGTTAGGGTGAGCCCTAATCCAATCTGATTTGTGTCCTTAAAAGAAGAGGAAATTTGGACATACAGATACCAGGGCAGTGCATACACAGAAGGATGACTATGTGAAGAGGCAGCCAAAGGGTGGCCATCTGCCAGCCAGGGAGAGGCCGCAGGAGTAACCACATCTGCTGACACCTTGATCTTGGACTTCTGGCCTTCATAACTGTAAGAAAATAAATTTCAACTGTTTAAGTCACCCAATCTGAGGTTATTCATTATGGCTTCCCTAGTAAACAAATACAGAGGCATAGAAGATACTTAGTGAGCCATGTTTCATGCCAGACAGTATGAGGGACTTCTCATACACACTCACCTCAACACATGCTGGTAAAAATTTTAAAAATTGTAGAGAGCTATTTGAGTTAGTGGGAGAAGACTTCTCTTTGAAAGATGAGTATAAACTTTGTTATGGGCCTAAAAGATAAAAAAAAAGTTGAAATCCTAACCCCCAGTACTTCAAAATGTGACATTTTTGGAAAATAGGGACTTTGTAGATGTAGTCAAGTTAGGATGAGGTCATTAGGATGGACCTTAATACAATATGAACCATATCGTTATATAAAGGGGAAATTTGGATACAGACGTGCACATAGGGAGAACACCGTGTATAGATAAAGAGATCAGGATGATGATTCTACAAGTGAAGGAATGTCAAAGATTGCCAGCTAAGTACCAGAAGCTGAGGGAGAGACATTAAACAGATTCTCCCTTAACAGCTCTCAGAAAGAACCACCCTGCCTGCACCTTGATCTAGGACTTAAAGCCTCCAGAACTATGAAACAATACATTTCTGTTGTTTAAGCCACCTACCCAACAGCCCTAGAAAAACAACACATGCTTGATTTGGCTTCTTTTTCCTTCATACTTGAGAAATGTGGATTTCTGAATCATAAAACGTCATTTGTTTTCATGTGTTCTCTCCAATAAGGTTCTCTAAACATTGCTATTCCAAGTAATTTTCTGCTTCTCTTTTGTATGACCTGCTATATTCTCAGCCAACAGACTAGTCAGAAAGTTCATTTGTGATGGACTCTTTCTTCATCCCTAAAGAGTTGTTGAGCAGGTTAAATTTTTTTTTTCATTTTAGCATTCACTTAATTTTAATTCTTGCTCTGTTTCATTTCTCCTTCCTCCCAATCTTCAGTTTTTCTCTTGTCATCTAAGTACTGGGTATTTTCTTTTCTTTTCTTTTTTTCTCTCATTAAAAAATAAAATAATACACGCAAAAAATTCTTTTTATTAATTTTGCCCTCTCATCAAACTACAGCCCTAAATGTTTACTTCTCTTCAAGGCCAAAATTTTATTTGAGACCAAACTTCTTATTTTATTTTATTTATTTTATTTTTTAAAAATTTTATTGAAGTATAGTTGATTTACAATGTTGTGTTAATTTCTGCTGTACAGCAAAGTGACTTAGTTATACATGTATATTCTTTTACATATTCTTTTCCATTATGGTTTATCACAGGGTATTGAATTCCCTGTGCTATTCAGTAGGACCTTATTGTTTATCCATAGTATTTATACCAGTTTGCATCTGTTAATCCCAAACTCCCAATACTTCCTTCTGCCACCCCCCCGCCCACCCCCTTGGCAACCACAAGTCTGTTCTCTATGTCTGTGAGTCTGTTTCTGTTCCATAGATATTTGTGTTGTATTTAGATTCCACGTATAAGTGATATCATATGGTATTTGTCCTTCTCTTTCTGACTTAATTCACTTAGTATGATAATCTTTAGTTGCATACATGTTGCTGCAAATAGCATTATTTCATTCTTTTTTTATGACTGAGTAGTATTCCACATCTTTTTATCCATTTATCCATTTATCTGTCGATGGACGTTTAGGTTGTTTCCATGCCTTGGCTATTGTAAATAGTGCTGCTATGAACATAGGGGTGCATGTATCTTTTTGAGTTATAGTTTTGTCTGGCTATATGCCCAAGAGTGGGATTTCTGGATCATATGGCAACTCTATTTTTAGTTTTCAGAGAAACCTCCATACTGTTTTCCATAATGGCTGCATCAATTTACACTCCCACCAACAGTGTAAGAGGGTTCCCTTTTCTCCACAACATCTCTAGCATTTGTTATTTGTAGACTTTTTAATGATGGCCATTCTGACTGGTGTGAGGTGATAACTCCTTGTAGTTTTGATTTGCATTTCTCTAATAATTAGTGTTGTTGAGCATCTTTTCATGTACATCTTGGCCATCTATATGTCTTCTTTGGAGAAATGTCTATTTAAGTCTTCTGCCCAGTTTTTGAATGGGTTGTTTGTTTTTTGTTATTGGGTTTTATGAGCTGTTTGTATATTTTGGAAATTAAGCCCTTGTTGGTTGCATAATTTGTAAATATTTTCTCCCAGTTCTGTAGGTTGTTTTGTTTCTTTTCATTTTGTTTATGGTTTCCTTTGCTGTGCAAAAGCTTATACATTTGATTAGGTCCCATTTGTTTATTTTTGTTTTTATTTCTATTTCTTTGGGAGACTGACCTATGAAAACATTGGTACGATTTATGTTTGAGACCAAACTTCTTTAAATAGATGTTTCAATCTACTCTCACTCTATCCTTCCCTAAATTTTACCCTCCATCCACTGAATACTATTCTTGAACTCTATCTCACCTTGAAAGTGTTCTTGTTGATGTTACCAAATTGAACTGACCTTTTGAAGTCCTCTTCTTACTTGACATCTCTGCATTGTTGAAAATTTCCTTCTTGAAAATTCTCTTCTCTCTGGAAAGAAAGCTCTGTATCTTTCTGCCTAGTTGGCTAGCCCTTTTCAATATGATGAGGCAATATCTTTCATTTTTAACCCTTAAATGTTGAGGTTTTCCAGATGTAAATAACTGTGAAGGGTCTGAGGTTTTACTTTACTTGCAAGTTAACCTGCCACAGTGTCATGCAACTCTTGGGTCAGAGACAAGGAATCTTTTTACTCACAACACTAGTAGTGGCTAGAGAATCAGCATTTGCACTATTCTCTGAGGTCTAATTCCCACAGAGGGACACAAAGAAGGTCACTTTGTGGGTTGCATTATAGAAGGAATCCTGAGCTTAGAGAAACCAAATACTGTGTAATGGGCTGTTAAGTCTGCCTGATCTTTACCCTGCAGGAAGACATTATCTTTCCTATGCTGGACAGGAACTAAACCTCCCTGTGCTCTAGAGGGAGACACTAACTATATCTAAGGTTATTAACCACACAAACATCCTTGAAAATATAGTCCAGAACAAAGGCCATCAGTGCATCTGCTCCAAGATATGCAAAAATGAAAAAGATCCATGGAGAACTATCTCCCACCCCAAGAAATGTGACCTTCAACTACCATTTGTACCCCAGTGACCTCTAAAACTCTCTCTCTCTCTTTAAACTCTAATTGTGGCAACTTGGAGGATATGTCCAAAACAGAACCTTTTTTCTTTACCTTGATTATGTTCTCTTTCTGTGTTTCTCAGTTAGGTACACAACTTCATTATTTGTTATTCAAAAGTAGTAAAATTACAGTCCTTATTTGAACCTTTGTCCCCTACTCAGTAATAAGTTATTAAAGACCTGTGGGTTTTTCTTGAATAATTATTTTTTTTTCCACTTGTAACTCCCATTGCCCATATCTGTTTTAGTTCAGCCCTCAACACCCTATTTGGGAATGTAACTACAGCTCCTTTTTTTTTTTTTTTTCCCCCATATCTGCTTTTTTTTTTTTTTAACATCTTTATTGGAGTATAATTGCTTTACAATGTTGTGTTAGTTTCTGCTGTAAAACAAAATGAATCAGCTATACATATACATATATCCCCATACCTCCTCCTTCTTGCATCTCCCTCCCACCCTCCCTATCCCACCCCTCTAGGTGGTCACAAAGCACTGAGCTAATCTCCCTGTGCTATGCAGCTGCTTCCCACTAGCTATCTATTTTATATTTGGTAGTGTGTATGTCCATGCCACTCTCTCACTTTGTCCCAGCTTACCCTTCCCCTTCTCTGCATCCATTCTCTGTGTCTGCATCTTTATTCCTGTCCTTCCACTAGGTTCTTCAGAACCCTTTTTTTTTTTTTTAGATTCCATATATATGTGTTAGCATACAGTATTTGTTTTTCTCTTTCTGACTTACTTTACTCTGTATGACAGACTCTAGGTCCATCCACCTCACTACAAATAACTAAATTTCTCTTCTTTTTATAGCTGAGTAATATTCCATTGTATATATGGGCCACATCTTCTTTATCCATTCATCTGTTGATGGACACTTAGGTTGCTACCATGTCCTGGCTATTGTAAATAGTGCTGCAGTGAACATTGTGGTACATTATGGTTTTCTCAGGGTATATACCCAGTAGTGAGATTGCTGGGTCATATGGTAGTTCTATTTTTAGTTAACCTCCATACTGTTCTCCATAGTGGCTGTATCAATTGACATCCCCACCAACAGTTCAAGAGAGTTCCCTTTTCTCCACACCCTCTCCAGCATTTATTGCTTGTAGATTTTTTTGATGATGGCCATTCTGACTGGTGTGAGGTGATACATCATTGTAGTTTTGATTTGCATTTCTCTAATGATTAGTGATGTTGAGCATCCTTTCATGTGTTTGCTGGCAATCAGTATATCTTCTTTGGAGAAGTGTCTAGGTCTTCTGCCCATTTTGGATTCAGTTGTTTGTTTTTTTGATATTGAGCTGCTTGTATATTTTGGAGATTAATCCTTTGTCAGTTGCTTCATTTGCAAATATTCTCCCATTATGAGGGTTGTCTTTTTGTCTTGTTTATGGTTTCCTTTCCTGTGCAAAAGATTTTAAGTTTCATTAGGTCCCATTTGTTTATTTTCGTTTTTATTTCCATTTCTCTAGAAGGTGGGTCAAAAAGGATCTTGCTGTGATTTATGTCATAGGGTGTTCTCCCTATGTTTTCCTCTAAGAGTTTTATAGTGTCTGGCCTTACATTTAGGTCTTTAATCCATTTTGAGTTAATTTTTGTGTATGGTGTTAGGGAGTGTTCTAATTTCATTCTTTCACATATAGCTGTCCAGCTTTCCCAGCACCACTTACTGAAGAGGCTGTCTTTTCTCCATTGTATATTCTTCCCTCCTTTATCAAAAGATAAGGTGACGATGTGTGCATGGGTTTATCTCTGGCTTTTCTATCCTGTTCCATTGATCTATCTTTCTGTTTTTGTTCCAGCACCATACTGTCTTGATTACTGTAGCTTTGTAGTATAGTCTGAAGTCAGGGAGCCTGATTCCTCCAGTTCCAATTTTCTTTCTCAAGATTGCTTTGGCTATGCAGAGTCTTTTGTGTTTCCATACAAATTGTGAAAGTTTTTGATCTAGTTTTGTGAAAACTGCCATTGGTAGTTTGATAGGAATTGCATTGAATCTGTAGGTTGCTTTGGGTAGTAGAGTCATTTTCACAATGTTGATTTTTCCCATCCAAGAACATGGTATATCTCTCCATCTGTTGGTATCATCTTTGATATCTTTCATCAGTGTCTTATAATTTTCTACATACAGGTCTTTTGTCTCCTTAGGTAAGTTTATTCCTAGGTATTTTATTCTTTTTGTGGCAATGGTAAATGGGAGTGTTTCCTTAATTTCTCTTTCAGATTTTTCATCATTAGTGTATAGGAATGCAAGAGATTGCTGTGCATTAATTTTGCATCCTGCTACTTTACCAAATTCATTGATTAGCTCTCATAGTTTTCTGGTAGCATCTTTAGGATTCTCTCTATATAGTATCATGTCATCTGCAAACAGTGACAGTTTTACTTCTTCATTTCCAAGTTGTGTTCCTTTTATTTCTTTTTTTTCTCTGATTGCTGTGGCTAAAACTTCCAAAACTATGTTGAATAATAGTGGTAAGAGTGGGCAACTTTGTCTTCTTCCTGATCTTAGTGGAAATGGTTTCAGTTTTTCACCATTGATAACTATGTTAGCTGTGTGCTTGTCATATATGGCCTTTATTATGTTGAGGTGCGTTCCCTCTATGCCTATTTTCTGGAGAGTTTTTATCATAAATAGTTGTTGAATATTGTCAAAAGCTTTTTCTGCATATATTGAGATTATCATATGGTTTTTCTCCTTCAATTTGTTAATATAGTGTATCACGTTGATTGATATGTGTATATTGAAGAAATCTTGCATTCCTGGGATAAACCCCACTTGATCATGGTGTTATGATCCTTTTAATGTGCTGTTGGATTCTGTTTGCTAGTATTTTGTTGAGGATTTTTGCATCTGTGTTCATCAGTGATATTGGTCTGTAGTTTCCATTTTTTGTGACATCTTTGTCTGATTTTGCTATCAGGGTGATGGTGGCCTCGTAGAATGAGTTTGGGAGTTTTCCTCCCTCTGCTATATTTTGGAAGAGTATGAGAAGGATAGGTGTTAGCTCTTCTTTAAATGTTTGATAGAATTCGCCTGTGAAGCCATCTGGTCCTGGGCTTTTGTTTGTTGGAATATTTTTAATCACAGTTTCAATTTCAGTGCTTGTGATTGGTTGGTTTATATTTTCTATTTCTTCCTGGTTCAGTCTCAGAAGGTTGTGCTTTTCTAAGAATTTGTCCATTTCTTCTCGGTTGTCCATTTTATTGGCATATAGCTGCTTGTAGTAATTTCTCATGATCCTTTGTATTTCTGTAGTGTCAGTTGTTACTTCTCCTTTTTCATTTCTAACTCTGTTGATTTGAGTCTTCTCCCTTTTTTTCTTACTGAGTCTGTCTAATGGTTTATCAATTTTGTTTATCTTCTCAAAGAACCAGCTTTTAGTTTTATTGATCTTTTCTATAGTTTCCTTCATTTCTTTTTCATTGATCTCTGATCTGATCTTTATGATTTCTTTCCTTCTGCTAACTTTGGGTTTTTTTTTTGTTGTTGTTGTTGTTCTTTCTCTAGTTGCTTTAGGTGTAAGGTTAGGTTGTTTATTTGAGATTTTTCTTGTTTCTTGAGGTAAGATTGTATTGCTATAAACTTCCTTCTTATAACTGCTTTTGCTACATCCCATTAACTTTGGGTCCTCGTGTTTTCATTGTCACTTTTTTCTAGGTATTTTGATTTCCTCTTTGATTTCTGCAGTGATCTCTTGTTTATTTAGTAGTGTATTGTTTAGCCTCCATGTGTTTGTATTTTTTACAGATATTTTTCCTGTAATTGATAACTGTAACTAGATAATTGATATCTAGTCTCATAGTGTTGTGGTCAGAAAAGATACTTGATACAATTTCAATTTTCTTAAATTTACGAAGGCTTGATTTGTGACCCAAGATATGATCTATCCTTGAGAATGTTTCATGAGCACTTGAGAAGAAAATGTATTCTGATGGTTTTGGATGGACTTTCCTATAAATATCAATTAAGTCCATCATGTTTAATGTATCATTTAAAGCTTGTGTTTCCTTATTTATTTTCATTTTGGATGATCTGTGCATTGGTGAAAGTGGGGTGTTAAAGTCCCCTACTATGATTTCCCCTTTTATGGCTGTTAGCATTTGCCTTATGTATTGAGGTGCTCCTATGTTGGGTGAATGAATATTTACAATTGTTATATCTTCTTCTCGGTTTGATCCCTTGATCATTATGTAGTGTCCTTCTTTGTCTCTTGTAATAGTCTTTATTTTAAAGTCTATTTTGTTTGATATGAGAATTGCCACACCAGCTTGTTTTTGATTTCCATTTGCATGGAATATCTTTTTCCATCCCCTCATTTTCAGTTTGTATGTGTCCCTAGGTGTGAAGTGGGTCTCTTGTAGACAGCATATATACACAACTTGTTTTTTTTATCCATTCAGCCAGTCTATGTCTTTTAGTTGGAGCTTTTAATCCATTTACATTTTCATTTAAGGTAATTATAGATATGTATGTTTCTATTACCATTTTCTTAATTGTTTTGGGTTTGTTACTGTAGGTCTTTTCCTTCTCTTATGTTTCCTGCCAAGAGAAGTTCCTTTAGCTTTTGTTGCAAAGCTGGTTTGGTGGTGCTGAATTCTCTTAGCTTTTGCTTGTCTATAAAGGTTTTAATTTTTCTGTTGAATCTGAGTGAGATCCTTGCTGGGTAGAGTAATCTTGGCTGTAGGTTTCTTCCTTTCATCAATTTAAATATATCCTGCCACTCCCTTCTGGCTTGTATAGTTTATGCTGAAAGATCAGCTGTTAACCTTATGGGGATTCTTTTGTACATTATTTGTTGCTTTTCCCTTGCTGCTTTTAATGTTTTTCTTTGTATTTAATTTTTGATAGTTTGACTAAATGTGTCTTGGCATTTTTCTCCTTGGATTTATCCTGTATGGGACTCTGCACTTCCTGGACTTGATTGACTATTTCCTTTCCCATATTAGGAAAGTTTTCAATTATAATCGCTTCAAATATTTTCTCAGTCCCTTTCTTTTTCTCTTCTTCTTCTGGGACCCCTATAATTTGAATGTTGGTGTGTTTAATATTGTCCCAGTGGTCACTGATACTGTCCTCAATTGTTTTCATTCTTTTTTCTTTATTCTGCTCTGTGGTAGTTATTTCCACTATTTTATGTTCCAGGTCACTTATCTGTTCTTTTGCCTCAGTTATTCTGCTATTGATTCCTTCTAGAGAATTTTTAATTTCATTTATTGTGTTGTTAATCATTGTTTGTTTGCTCTTTAGTTCTTCTAGGTCCTTGTTAAATGTTTCTTGTGTCTCCTCCAGTATATTTCCAAAATTTTGTATCATCTTTACTATCATTACTCTGAATTCTTTTTCAGGTAGACTGCCTATTTCCTCTTCATTTGTTTGGTCTGGTGGGTTTTTACTTTGCTCCTTCATCTGCTGTGTTTTTCTCTGTCTTCTCATTTTGCTTAACTAACTGTGTTTGGGATCTCCTTTTCACATGCTGCAGGTTCATAGCTCCCATTGTTTTTGGTGTCTGCCCCCAGTGGGCAAGGTTGGTTCAGGTGGGTTGTGTAGGCTTCCTGGTGGAGGGGACTGATGCCTGTGTTCTGGTGCATGAGGCTGGATCTTGTCTTTCTGTTCATCAGGACTGTGTCTGGTGGTGTGTTTTGGGGTGTCTGTGAACTTAGTATGATTTTAGGCAGCCTCTCTGCTAATGGGTGGGGTTGTGTTCCTGTCTTGCTAGTTGTTTGGCATGGTCTATCCAGCACTGGAGCTTGCTGGTCGTTGAGTGGAGCTGGGTCTTAGCGTTGAGATGGAGATCTCTGGGAGAGCTCTTGCCAGTTGATATTACATGGAGCTGGGAGGCCTCTGGTGGTCCAATGTGCTGAACTTGGCTCTCCCACCTCAGAGGCTCAGTCCTGACAGCCGGCTGGAGCACCAAGGCACTGTCAGCCACATGGCTCAGAAGGAAAGGGAGAAAAAAAAGAGAGAAAGAAAAATAAATAAAGTTAGTAAAGTAAAAAAATATTGTTAAAATAAAAAAGGTAATAAAAAAAAAAAGAGAGCAACCAAACCAATGAACAAATCCACCAATGATAACAAGAGCTAAAAACTAAGATAAATATAAAAATCTGAAACTAGTCAGTCACATACAGCAAACCCGAAGTCTACAGTTGCTCCCAAAATCCACTGCCTTGATTTTGCGATGATTCATTGTATATTCAGGTATTCCACACATGCAGGGTACATCAAGTTGATTGTGGAGATTTAATCTGCTGCTCCTGAGGCTGCACGGAGAAGTTTCCCTTTCTCTTCTTTGTTCACATGATAAGGAATTACTTTGGGGTTGGGAACTATTACAAACCATTTCAAGGCAGCTTTGTGACACATCTCATTTACTGTGACTTTAGTCTCTGTTGATAATGAAGTATCTATTATAAATACCACACCATTGGAAAAAAAATTTTTTAAATAGACAAAACATTAGTGACTTTGATCTGGAATACAAGGTTAGTACCAGGTTTTTAAAGTAAAATTAAGGTGAAAATCTGAGTGCACTGCCAAACAACCAGTTTAAAAAATGACATCCATAAGGTGAATAAAAAATTCAGCAGCAGGTAAGTTGGTTGTGTTTTGAATTGGTTTCAGATTGTAGTTTTTCCTTAATAAATGCATCAACTGTAGTCTTCCTGAATGATTATCTTTAATCATCATCCATCTTTTGCATCAGTAATATATGGCATGGCATGAAGCCTTTTTGTTCTTGCAATGATTATATTAAATTGATTTAAACTTTCAGTAAGATTCTGTGATTTTTTTCTCCTTTAAATTATTCACCTTAAACCATAAAACTTTTTTTCTCTGTTTGCTTTATCTTTTTACCGCATGAGTTCTAATTATTCAAGCAGCATTATTTACCTAAATTAAAAAGTATAATATTCACATTGAGATTTCAACTCATTCTTTTCTAAGTCTATATTTTTTTTAGGTAGAAAAAAAGTCTAAGGATAAAAAAATGACTTTACTTGATATATTTTACTTGGTTTACCTCCCAAATTCAGACACTCCCAATATATAATGTGTTTATTGGTAGTGATTTTTATTTGATTATTCAATTTGTAACAGCATATACTGTATCATTTGCACACCGTATGTAGATTAAATTTATTTTGATGCAATTTATTAAAATAATAACCTCTATTTTAAAGAACAAGGAGTTAAAAATAAATTTCTTACATTTAGCTTGGTATAGAAGCTCATTTTATTTTCTTATGACAAAATTTTAGTTTTGTATCATTTATATGTGGAATTAAAGTAATGTATGAACTGAAATGTTGAAAAAAAACACTGGGTTATTTCAGTGCCTGAGACAAATGAATCTAACTGATTACTGCTGAATGAATTGCTGAGCTATTGATTATCATAATTGCTGATTGATGAGAAAACTCTCATTTGCCAGTCAGCCTTTATGGGATCATCCCTGGAAAGAAATTTTAACTGGCTGTGTGTATGCCTATTAAAATAATGAGAAATAATTGCTAAATAACTTCCTAGACACAAGTCACTTGCCACATGAGCAAAGCTTAATAACACAGATTTTAAGAAGTGATCATTTCAGTGTTGGAGTGCTCTTTAAACTAAAAAATTCTCAGACTGTTCTGACTTGCTTGGGTTTGCTGTTCTGAGGAATATTAAGCAGCTTTTATGTAAGTTTCTTTTTAAGATACAGTAAGACTATGTATGAGATAATAATGTACCTATTGAGACATTGCTATATCTACTCTTTAGTAGATGAGATGAAAATAGATGAATGTATTGTGTTTTCCCCTTTAAAAATTTTCACTTGACTAATTGATTTACGCTCTTGAGGAGGAAAAGGAGAAGATGCCTGGCTTGTGGTGGGATAAACTTTTTGAAATAGCATTGAAAATTTCCCCTGAAATTTCCTTCTTCCCCCGTTGCTTCCACATTCTATTATTAGGGTTCTCTATGTTTATTGCCTAAGGAAAGAAAAGAATACAGAGAAAAATTAATCTACTCCTGCCCAAGAAAGAATATGGAAGTCGTCATGATGAGTCAGAGAAAGAATTTCTATTCAAAGTCTAGATTGAAAATACTATTGATTGTAGGGTGAGAGAAGAGAGATTTGAGGAGTCTTAAAGAAAGAATGGAGTGTTGATGCATCTGCAGGGACCAGGGGCTGAGTGTATGTATGGTTTTTTTTTTTTGCAGTACGCTCCGGGCGCACAGGCTCAGCGGCCATGGCTCACGAGCCCAGCCGCTCCGCGGCATGTGGGATCTTCCCGGACCGGGGCACGAACCCGTGTCGCCTGCATCAGCAGGCGGACTCTCAACCACTGTGCCACCAGGGAAGCCCGTGTGCATGTATTTTTAACAAGACTACTAGTCTCTCTTCTGGGCAATGAGCCTAGAAGCCTAGGGACTACATCCTTTACCAGCATACTTTACCAGCAAGGTTCAGCTTTCAACTTCACCATTAAGAGACTAGTGTGAGACTTGGAAGGCAGAAATGACGCCAAAGCCATACTATTGCTCCTTTATCTGCAGTAGGCTGTTGTGTGGGGTTTGACAGATGGGAAGTTTTCAGTAGCCTCTGGTTTCCCCCCTGTGAATTACTCTCCTGGGTGCTATAAGCAGCTCAGATCATAGGTTTAAGTTTCTTGAAGTGTTCGACCCTCTAAAAGTCAGACGTCAACTGGAGAGTTTATGCCACCCTGTTTTTTCAGCTTCACTCCTGAAGCCCTTGCAGGAGTTTTGTTTTGTTTTGTTTTGTTTTTTTTTGTGGTATGCGGACCTCTCACTGTTGTGGCCTCTCCCGTTGCGGAGCACAGGCTCCGGACGAGCAGGCTCAGCGGCCATGGCTCACGGACCTAGCCGCTCCGCGGCATGTGGGATCCTCCCACACCGGGGCACGAACCCGTGTTCCCTGCATCGGCAGGCGGACTCTCAACCACTGCGCCACCAGGGAAGCCCCTTGCAGGAGTTTTATAAATAACTAATCCACTGTATTTGATTCCTTCTTGATTGAAATACCTGGAATGTTTTCTGTTTTCCTGACTACACCTTGATGGACACCTTTACATATATATTCAGTTTTCTCTTACAGTCTATCTAATGTAAATGGACACATCTGTTCAGAAAATTTTCCTGAACCAACCCTTTCATCAGGTCAATACTTCAAGACAAAGTCCAACAAAATCTGACCCAATTTTGACTTCCCTATTTATAACCTGCCAGGCCTCAGTCAGGTCCCTGTCCTCAGTAGAGTTTGCAGTCACCAAACAGGTTGCACCTGCTCATCCCAACTCATGCACATTTGTCTCCTCCTGATGGGAACTCTTTTTTTCTAACTATGCACGACCACTTCTACCTCAAGATTCAGCTAAAACTCCCTTTTCCTTACCGAGCTTTCCTTGGTTCATCCTGACTCAGAGTGATTTAATCTACCTTTGAATTTTTACCATCTTTATCACTCTTTTTTTATATTTTGTGTTGGTTGTTTACTGTTATTTTTTATGTGTGTGTGACTTTAAATTTAATCACAAACTTCCTGATGAGGAAAGACATCGTGCATCATTTTATGTTCCATGCCCTGGAGTAAAGCCTTGCTCCTTAAGGTCCATGTCCTAAAGGTAGGCAAGAATCCTTCCACAGTATCTCCGAAAGATCACCATTCAACTTCCAGTGATGGAAAGCCAAGCACGTAGTTGAATTGATGGAGCTGTTAGGAAGTTTTCTCTTATGGTGTGTATAAATACTGCTACCTGCAACGTGAAGATCTGCTTTCTTTAGCTACCCTGAATGGGTCTGGACATCTCTTTTGTGTTATGCTTTCTAAAATTTAACATCATTTTTAAGGCCCCGCATGATCACTGTCAAACTTTTTTGATTATGTTCCCCAGAAGAAATCTTTATGTGGTGACCAATTCACACAAACACTAACATGTATATGTGAAACAGATGCTTCAGAAAACAAAATTTACCTTTATTACGTGCATTATTTTATCTTTTATCCAATGTATTCAATTTGCTTAAAGAATGTAAATGTTGACTTGATAATTTGAATTCACCACCAGCTAATGTTGCAAAATTATGATGGATCCAGGACGTCATTTCCATTCCAATCTTATCTTATATAACAGTCCTCCATGTTCTTCCTGTATCAGAAAAACTGGCCTTTTCTCTATTTTATGAATGGACCAAAGTACTTCCTGTAACAGAGACTTTATACATATTCTCTTTAATACTGTCACCACTTAACCCTTGCTATTCTGACTTAGATAATTCTGGATCTAGTTCAATTCCTTCATTTTGTAGATAAGAAAACTGAGACATAGAGAGACTAAATAATTCTGTATTTATATATACTAAAGAAATATATATCAGAATTTGATTATCTCTGTGATGCTAAGCTAGGGTCTATGGATAATATGAAAATAGCATCCGCCCCCGACCCTGAACATGCACACACACACACACACACACACACACACACACACACACACACACATATACCCTTCCTGGTTATCCTCATGACTAACTTTTTCAAGTTCCTGCTAAGATGTTGTATTTGAAATAAGACCTATCCTGATCATTCTAAACATTGACACTTCTTCCCCCAGCTCTGGCACTCACTATTTCCTTTGCTCTACTTTTAAATTTTTCCACAAAACTTATCATGGTGTAACGTACTAAATTTAATTATACATTATGTTCATTTTTTATTTCTGTATCCTCCTGCAAGAGTACAATCTCCATGAGAGCAGGAATATTTGCTTTCATTGATGTATCACAAACTCTCAGAGCTTGGAATGTGGGGAGTAGGTGCTCAGTTAATAATTAGTAAATGAATGAATGAATGAATGAATGCAAACATCCACTTTATCAAAAATCACAGCTAGGTATTAGAAGGTTAGAAAAAAGCTGGATCTGCTGATTCTTATTTCAATTTTTTTCCTTTGAATCCCACTGGACATTATTTTTCAAGCTAAGTGTTTTTTCAGTGAAATCAAATGGCATCTCAGGTATTGAATAAATATAAATTTCTCCCTAATACCAGTGATACCCAAGATGAAATAAGTATAGGAAAATAATAAGCTATTGGAGGTGATATAAATATCTGGATTACTGTAATGAAGCATTATTGGTGTCTCTTTATATGTAAATACTCTAATTTCATATGTTATTTTACCTCACAGATTTGTTCAGTTTTCTTTAGAGCGCTGGTTTACTTACTCTGCTTCTAGCCGTCTCCTTGCTACAGGCCCAGGGTAGAGCTAATTGTCCCCACTACACTCTCCTTCCCACCTTAAACTGTACCCTGAGCATCTGCTGCTGAACCATGCTTTCACTTCTATAGGTGTCCGTCTACTTTTCCTACCACATTTAAAGTTGCTGATTCTGAGGTTAATTGGGAAATCACTGATGGAATCATCTTACAAAAAATATCCACTTCTTTCTGCTAACACAGAGTATCTTCCCAAGGATCCTTTTACTTATTTCTCTGAATATTATAAATCTTACAAACACAAGACACGGTAACATTAAATTCGTTTGCAGCTCTAAACCAAACCAAACGTTACAAACCTCTTCCTGTAATCCCACAATGACACCACAATATCTAATGGATTATCCAGACTTTTTTCCTGAGTCCCCAAGTATAGTCATATGCAAGTTTGATAGTCACTATCTGTAATGAATTTGTTTTTACATTTTTGTTCCCGTCCGTAATGTACTATTCTACTTGAACTTTTATTATTGCTAGCTTGGTCTAGTTATAGCACCTAAAGAGTCCCGGAACCTCATACCTACCCCATTTTCACTCCGTCTTTTATCCTGCTTCCAGATTAGATGAACTAAAGCAACGTTCTGACCATACCACTCCTTGGATCCATATTGTCTACTCATTAAAATAAAACTACAGTGATGATTCTTAAATTTTTCTATCATTATACCTCTGACTACTAAAGAAAGTGAAGAAAAATTCTCAAGAAAATGCAGGTTTTCACCTAAACTGTCTTTGATATTTCATATTTTGTATTAAAATTGATTAAAAATGTCATTGTGTTCCAATAACGTTTTAAATTCTTACCATTAAATTGCTTCTCTGGATGCTCCAGGAATATGTTCCAGGGAGTATGTGAACATCTGGCAAATTGCTACATTTCCCCTGGTTTCTCACAAACTCCAGTTTGAGAAGCACAGCCTTCCACAATACAGCCCTAACTTACTTTATCAGCCTTGTATTTCACCATCGCTTTCTAGATTCCATACTCCAGCTGGTGGATGATTTGATGTTCCTTTTTCAATTATTTTGCTCATTCTGTTCTTACAGTTAGCAGTATCCCTTTTCAATTATTTTATTCATTCTATTCTTACAGTTAGCAATTTCTTCTCCTTGCTATCCTCTCAGCTCCTTAGTTTTATCTTCCATTTCCTTTTATCACTTTTAAATATATAGATACCTTTAGTTTCATCAGATTCATAATATTCTTGTTAAATTTATAAACTTTAAAACTTTCTTAGAAGCTCAGTTTCTCTTCTGTTCATATTTTTGGAAGTGAGCGGAGAGTATTTTTCTCACATTTGATATTACCTTAAATTACACAAGTCATGTATAAACTTCTCTCTAATCAGTTGTGTTTGTCACAGCATCTGAAATATAAAAGCACTATTAGAATTTTATTACATATTTTATTTTATAATTGAACACATAAGTATGTTTTATTTTATAATTTGCCCCATCTCTATCAAACTATAATTTGTTCAATTTGTTCTAGTTTATTAAATAATTTTTAACTTCTACATCGAAGCTACAGAGTGAGCCCATGTGGGACATATTCTTTCTTTCTGAGATTCCATTAAAATTATTATAAAGATATAAGAAGCTTTTAAAGCTTACAGCAATAAAGAGGACAGGAGGAAGGCTGTCAGGATATCTCAACACATTTATTACAAATAGAAATCAGATGAATGAATTTATGTTGATGAGCCAGAGTACAGGAAGCTTACAATGTAAATACTTAGGAAAGTTGTACAGTGAGAGAGGGTTGCAGACTAAGAGACTGCAATACAAATGAATGGCATGGGTCCTAAGTCAGTCATAATGTAATACTTAACTACTGATACAAAAAAGATGGTGACCAATCAGAACAGACACTTAAACATTAGATAATGACACTATCAGTGTAAACAGACTAATTATAACTCCTGTATGCCTATAAATGTGATAGTTTACTTCACTTACACTGGAGCACAGCATGGCTAGAAGCTTGGTGTTTTATTTCTGGCAAAAAAAAAGGGGGGGGGAATAAAAGACAAAAACATAAAACAAGGACAATACAAAAGCAGAAACTAACAGCAACTTCTTTTCTACAGAAATGGAATAAGCTGAGTGGTAATAACTAGGGCAGATAATATGACTTTTTCTTCCTAGGAGACATTGGTTGTATGTTGATGATCAACTCAAGAATTATCCCAAGGGGAAATAAAGATATTTCAGGCAATAGAAGATAACTTTAAAAAAAAGGTGTAGTTAAGAACTTCAAAACAGGGTATATGGGGGCTTCCCTGTTGGCGCAGTGGTTGAGAGTCTGCCTGCCGATGCAGGGGACGTGGATTCGTGCCCCGGTCCGGGAGAATCCCGCATGCTGCGGGGCGGCTGGACCCGTGGGCCATGGCCGCTGAGCCTGAGCGTCCGGAGCCTGTGCTCCGCAGCGGGAGAGGCCACAACAGTGAGAGACCCGCGTACTGCAAACAAACAAACAAACAAACAAAAAAACAGGGTATATGCCCAGGAGTGGGATTGGTGGGTCATATGGTAGTTCTATTTTTAGTGTTTTAAGGAACCACCATACTGTTCTCCATAGTGGCTGTATCAATTTACATTTCCACCAACAGTGCAAGAGGGTTCCCTTTTCTTTACACTCTCTGCAGCATTTTCTGTGGGTAGATTTTTTTTGTTTCAGAAAACGCACAACAACCTACAGGTTATTACCATTACTGTCTTGTAAGTAAGAAAATTAGGACTTGCACAAGTTACTTGCAATGGGCAAATACAACTGGCAAGCATGTCTGGGTCTCACGTGACTTCAATTATGGGACTTTTTCTACCTGGCCAATAAGTGTGTCTAATTCAGCATTTCTCAAACCTGGCTAAACATGATAATCACCGGGTAGCTTTTATTTATTTATTTACTTTATTTATTTATTTATTTTACATCTTTATTGGAGTATAATTGCTTTACAATGGTGTGTTAGTTTCTGCTTTATAACAAAGTGAATCAGTTATACATATACATACGTTCCCATATCTCTTCCCTCTTGCGTTTCCCTCCCTCCCACCCTCCCTATCCCACCCCTCCAGGCGGTCACAAAGCACCGAGCTGATCTCCCTGTGCTATGCGGCTGCTTCCCACTAGCTATCTACCTTACGTTTGGTAGGTTATATATGTCCATGCCTCTCTCTCGCTTTGTCACAGCTTACCCTTCCCCCTCCCCATATCCTCAAGTTTGTTCTCTAATAGGTCTGTGTCTTTATTCCTGTCTTACCCCTAGGTTCTTCATGACATTATTTTTTTCTTAAATTCCATATATATGTGTTAGCATACGGTATTTGTCTTTCTCTTTCTGACTTACTTCACTCTGTATGACAGACTCTAGGTCTATCCACCACATTACAAATAGCTCAATTTCGTTTCTTTTTATGGCTGAGTAATATTCCATTGTATATATGTGACACATCTTCTTTATCCATTCAGCCAATAATGGACACTTAGGTTGTTTCCATCACTGGGCTATTGTAAATAGAGCTGCAATGAACATTTTGGTACATGACTCTTTTTGAATTATGATTTTCTCAGGGTATATGCCCAGTAGTGGGATTACTGGGTCATATGGTAGTTCTACTTGTAGTTTTTTAAGGAACCTCCATACTGTTCTCCACAGTGGCTGTATCAATTTACATTCCCACCAACAGTGCAAGAGGGTTCACTTTTCTCCACACCCTCTCCAGCATTTATTGTTTCTAGATTTTTTGACGATGGCCATTCTGACAGGTGCGAGATGACATCTCATAGTAGTTTTGATTTTTATTTCTCTAATGATTAGTGATGTTGAGCATTCTTTCATGTGTTTGTTGGCAGTCTGTATATCTTCTTTGGAGAAATGTCTATTTAGGTCTTCTGCCCATTTTTGGATTGGGTTGTTTGTTTTTTTGTTATTGAGCTGCATGAGCTGCTTATAAATTTTGGAGATTAATCCTTTGTCAGTTGCTTCATTTGCAAATATTTTCTCCCATTCTGAGGGTTGTCTTTTGGTCTTGTTTTTGGGTTTCTTTTGCTGTGCAAAAGCTTTGAAGTTTCATTAGGTCCATTTCTTTATTTTTGTTTTTATTTCCATTTCTCTAGGAGGTGGGTCAGAAAGGATCTTGCTGTGATTTATGTCATAGAGTGTTCTGCCTATGTTTTCCTCTAAGAGTTTGATAGTTTCTGCCCTTACATTTAGGTCTTTAATCCATTTTGAGCCTATTTTTGTGTATGGTATTAAGGAGTGATCTAATCTCATACTTTTACATGTACCTGTCCAGTTTTCCCAGCACCACTTATTGAAGAGGCTGTCCTTTCTCCACTGTACATTCCTGCCTCCTTTATCAAAGATAAGGTGACCATATGTGTGTGGGTTTATCTCTGGGCTTTCTATCCTGTTCCATTGATCTATCTTTCTGTTTTTGTGCCAGTACCATACTGTCTTGATGACTGTAGCTTTGTAGTATAGTCTGAGGTCAGGGAGCCTGATTCCTCCAGCTCCGTTTTCCGTTCTCAAGATTGCTTTGGCTATTTGGGGTCTTTTGTGTTTCCATACAAATTGTGAAAGTTTTTGATCTAGTTCTGTGAAAAATGCCAGTGGTAGTTTGATAGGGATTGCATTGAATCTGTAGATTGCTTTGGATACTATACTCATTTTCACAATGTTGATTCTTCCAATCCAAGAACATGGTATATCTCTCCATCTATTTGTATCATCTTTAATTTCTTTCATCAGTGTCTTATAATTTTCTGCATACAGGTCTTTTGTCTCCTTAGGTAGGTTTATTCCTAGATATTTTATTCTTTTTGTTGCAATGGTAAATGGGAGTGTTTTCTTGATTTCACTTCAGATTTTTCATCATTAGTGTATAGGAATGCCAGAGATTTCTGTGCATTCATTTTGTATCCTGCTACTTTACCAAATTCATTGATTAGCTCTAGTAGTTTTCTGGTAGCATCTTTAGGATTCTCTATGTATAGTGTCATGTCATCTGCAAACAGTGACAGCTTTACTTCTTCTTTTCCGATTTGAAATCAGTTTATTTCCTTTTCTTCTCTGATTGCTGCAGCTAAAACTTCCAAAACTATGTTGAATAATAGTGGTGAGAGTGGGCAACCTTGTCTTGTTCCTGATCTTAGTGGAAATGCTTTCAGTTTTTCACCACTGAGGTCAATGTTGGCTGTGGGTTTGTCATATATGGCCTTTATTATGTTGAGGTGAGTTCCCTCTATGCCTACTTTCTGCAGGGTTTTTATCATAAATGGGTGTTGAACTTGTCGAAAGTTTTCTCTGCATCTATTGAGATGATCATATGTTTTTTCTCCTTCAATTTGTTAATATGGTGTATCACGTTGATTGATTTGTGTATATTGAAGAATCCTTGCATTCCTGGGATAAACCCCACTTGATCATGGTGTATGATCCTTTTAATGTGCTGTTGGATTCTGTTTGCTAGCATTTTGTTGAGGATTTTTGCATTTATGTTCATCAGTGATATTGGCCTGTAGTTTTCTTTCTTTGTGACATCCTTGTCTGGTTTTGGTATCAGGGTGATGGTGGCCTTGTAGAATGAGTTTGGGAGTGTTCCTTCCTCTGCTATATTTTACAAGAGTTTGAGAAGGATAGGTGTTAGCTCTTCTCTAAATGTCTGATAGAATTCTCCTGTGAAGCCATCTGGTCCTGGGCTTTTGTTTGTTGATGGATTTTTAATCACAGTTTCAATTTCAGTGCTTGTTATTGGTCTGTTCATATTTTCTGTTTCTTCCTGATTCAGTCTTGGCAGGTTGTGCATTTCTAAGAATTTGTCCATTTCTTCCAGGTTGTCCATTTTATTGGCATAGAATTTCTTGTAGTAATCTCTCATGATCTTTTGTATTTCTGCAGTGTCAGTTGTTACTTCTCCTTTTTCATTTCTAATTGTATTGATTTGAGTCTTCTCCCTCTCCCTTTTTTCTTGATGAGTCTGGCTAATGGTTTATCAATTTTGTTTATCTTCTCAAAGAACCAGCTTTTAGTTTTATTGATCTTTGCTATCATTTCCTTCATTTCTTTTTCATTTATTTCTGATATGATTTTTATGATTTCTTTCCTTCTGCTAACTTTGGGGTTTTTTTGTTCTTCTTTCTCTAAGTGCTTTAGGTGAAAGGTTAGGTTGTTTATTTGAGATGTTTCCTGTTTCTTAAGGTAGGATTGTATTGCTATAAACTTCGGTCTTAGAACTGCTTTTGCTGCATCCCATAGGTATTGGGTCTCTGTGTCTCCATTGTCATTTGTTTCTAGGTATTTTTTTATTTTCTCTTTGATTTCTTCAGTGATCACTTCGTTATTAAGTAGTGTATTGTTTAGCCTCCATGTGTTTGTATTTTTTACAGATCTTTTCCTGTAATTGATATCTAGTCTCATAGCGTTGTAGTTGGAAAAGATACTTGATACAATTTCAATTTTCTTAAATTTACCAAGGCTTGATTTGTGACCCAAGATATGATCTATCCTGGAGAATGTTCCATGAGCACTTGAGAAAAATGTGTATTCTGTTGTTTTTGGATGGAATGTCCTATAAATATCAATTAAGTCCATCTTGTTTAATGTATCATTTAAAGCTTGTGTTTCCTTATTTATTTTCATTTTGGATGATCTGTCCGTTGGTGAAAGTGGGGTGTTAAAGTCCCCTACTATGAATGTGTTACTGTTGATTTCCCCTTTTATGGCTGTTAGTACTTGCCTTATGTATTGAGGTGCTCCTATGTTGGGTGCATAAATATTTACAATTGTTATATCTTCTTCTTGGATTGATCCCTTCATCATTATGTAGTGTCCTTCTTTGTCTCTTCTAATAGTCTTTATTTTAAAGTCTATTTTGTCTGATATGAGAATTGCTACTCCAGCTTTCTTTTGGTTTCCTTTGCATGGAATATCTTTTTCCATCCCCTTACTTTCAGTCTGTATGTGTCTCTAGGTCTGAAGTGGGCCTCTTGTAGACAGCAAATATATGGGTCTTGTTTTTGTATCCATTCAGCCAATCTGTGTCTTTTGGTGGGAGCATTTAGTCCATTTACATTTAAGGTAATTATCGATATGTATGTTCCTATTCCCATTTTCTTAATTGTTTTGGGTTCGTTATTGTAGGTCTTTTCCTTCTCTTGTGTTTCTTGCCTATAGAAGTTCCTTTAGCATTTGTTGTAAAGCTGGTTTTGTGGTGCTGAACTCTATCAGGTTTTGCTTGTCTGTAAAGGTTTTAATTTCTCCATCAAATCTGAATGAGATCCTGGCTGGGTAGAGTAATCTTGGTTGTAACATTTTCTCCTTCATCACTTTAAATATGTCCTGCCAGTCCCTTCTGGCTTGCAGAGTTTCTGCTGAAAGATCAGCTGTTAACCTTATGGGGATTCCCTTGTGTGTTATTTGTTGTTTTTCCCTTGCTGCTGTTAATATGTTTTCTTTGTATTTAATTTTTGACAGTTTGATTAATATGTGTCTTGGTGTATTTCTCCTTGGATATATCCTGTATGGGACTCTCTGTGCTTCCTGGACTTGATTAACTATTTCCTTTCCCATATTAGGGAAGTTTTCAACTATAATCTCTTCAAATATTTTCTCAGTCCCTTTCTTTTTCTCTTCTTCTTCTGGAACCCCTATAATTCAAATGTTGCTGTGTTTAATGTTGTCCCAGAGTTCTCTGAGACTGTCCTCAGTTCTTTTCATTCTTTTTTCTTTATTCTGCTCTGCAGTAGTTATTTCCACTATTTTATCTTCCAGGTCACTTATCCGTTCTTCTGCCTCAGTTTTTCTGCTATTGATCCCATCTAGAGTATTTTTAATTTCATTTATTGTGTTCTTCATCATTGCTTGTTTCATCTTTAGTTCTTCTATGTCCTTGTTAAATGTTTCTTGCATTTTGTCTATTCTATTTCCAAGATTTTGGATCATCTTTGCTATCATTATTCTGAATTCTTTTTCAGGTAGACTGCCTATTTCCTCTTCATTTGTCACATCTGGTGGGTTTTTATCTTGCTCCTTCATCTGTTGTGTGTTTTTTTGTCTTCTCATTTTGCTTATCTTACTGTGTTTTGGGTCTCCTTTTTGCAGGCTGCAGGTTCGCAGTTCCCGTTGTTTTTGGTGTCTGTCCCCAGTGGCTAAGGTTGGTTCAGTGGGTTGTGTAGGCTTCCTGGTGGAGGGGACTAGTGCCTGTGTTCTGGTGGATGAGGCTGGATCTTGTCTTTCTGGTGGGCAGGTCCATGTCTGGTGGTGTGTTTTGGGATGTCTGTGGACTTATGATTTTAGGGAGCCTCTCTGCCAATGGGTGGGGTTGTGTTCCTGTCTTGCTAGTTGTTTGGCATAGAATGTCCACACTGTAGCTTGCTGGTCATTGAGTGAAGCTGGGTGCTGGTGTTGAGATGGAGATCTCTGGGATATTTTCACTGTTTGATATCACGTGGAGCTGGGAGGTCTCTTGTGGATCAGTGTCGTGAAGTTGGCTCTCCCACTTCAGAGGCACAGCACTGACTCCTGGCTGCAGCACCAAGAGCCTTTCATCCACACGGCTCAGAATAAAAGGGAGAAAAAGTAGAAAGGAAGAATTAGTAGAAGTAGAAAGAAAGAGAGAAAGAAAGAAAGAAAGAAAGAAAGAAAGAAAGAAAGAAAGAAAGAAAGAAAGGAGGGAGGGAGGGAGGAAGGAAGAAAGGAGGGAAGGAAGGAAAAAAGAAAGGAGATAAAGTAAAATAAAATAAAGTAAGATAAAATATAATACAGTTATTAAAATAAAAAAAATAAGAGAAAAAACAAATAAAAAAAAAACGGACGGATAGAACCCTAGGACAAATGGTAGAAGCAAAGCTATACAGACAAAATCTCACACAGAAGCATACACATACACACTCACAAAAAGAGGAAAAGGGGAAAAAAATCATAAATCTTTCTCTCAAAGTTCACCTCCTTAATTTGGGATGATTCATTGTCTGTTCATGTATTCCACAGATGCAGGGTACATCAAGTTGACTGTGGAGCTTTAATCTGCTGCTTCTGAAGCTGCTGGGAGAGATTTCCCTTCCTCTTCTTTGTTCTCACAGCTGCCAGGGGCTCAGCTTTGTATTTGGTCCCGCCTCTGCGTGTAGGTCGCTGGAGGCTGTCTGTTCTTCGCTCAGGCAGGACGGGGTTAAAGGAGCCGCTGATTCGGGGGCTCTGCCTCACTCAGGCCGGGGGGAGGGAGGGGCACGGAGTGCGGGGCGAGCCTGCGGCGGCAGAGGCCGGCATGACGTTGCACCCGCCTGAGGCGCGCTGTGCGTTCTCTCGGGGAAGTTGTCCCTGGATCCCGGGACCTTGGCAATGGCGGGCTGCACAGGCTCCCTGGCAGGGGGTTAGTGACCTGTGATCGCACACAGGCTTCTTGGTGGCGGCAGCAGCAGCCTTAGCGTCTCATGCCGGTCTCTGGGGCCCGGGATTTTAGCCTCGGCTCACACCCGTCTCTGGAGCTCCTTTAAGCAGCGCTCTTAATCCCCTCTCCTCACGCACCAGGAAACAAAGAGGTAAGAAAAAGTCTGGCTCTTCGGCAGGTCCAGACTTTTCCCCGGACTCCCTCCCGGCTAGTCGTGGTGCACTAACCCCCTGCAGGCTGTGTTCACGCCGCCAACCCCAGTTCTCTCCCCGCGCTTCGACCGAAGCCCGAGCCTCAACTCTCAGCCCCGCCCACCTGGCGGGTGAGCAGACAAGCCCCTCAGGCTGGTGAGTGCCGGTCGACCCTGATCCTCTGTGCGGGAGTCTCTCTGCTTTGCCCTCCATACCCCTGTTGCTGTGCTCTGCTCCGGGGCTCCGAAGATTTCCCCCTCCGCCACCCGCAGTCTCCACCTGCAAAGGGGCTTCCTAGTGTGTGGAAACCCTTCCTCCTTCACAACTCCCTCCCACCGGTGCAGGTCCCGTCCCTATTCTTTTGTCTCTGTTTATTCTTTTTTCTTTTGCCCTACCCCGGTACATGGGAGGTTTCTTGCCTTTTAGGAGGTCTGAGGTCTTCTGCCAGTGTTCAGTAGGTGTTCTGTAGGAGTTGTTCCACGTGTAGATGTATTTCTGGTGTATCTGTGGGGAGGAAGGTCATCTCCACGTCTTCCTCTTCCTCCATTTTCCCGGAAGCCCCCTAGATTTTTTGATGATGACCATTCTGACTGGTGTGAGGTGATACGTCTTTGTAGTTTTGATTTGCATTTTTCTAATAATTAGTGATGTTGAGCATCTTTTCATGTGTTTGTTGGCAATCTGTATGTCTTCTTTGGTGAAATGTCTATTTAAGTCTTCTGCCCATTTTTTGATGGGGTTGTTTGTTTGTTTGTTTTTGTTTTGATATTGAGCTACCATATGACCCAGCAATCCCACTCCTGGGCATATATCTGGAGAAAACTGTAATTCAAAAAGCTACATGCACCCCTGTGTTCATTGCAGCACTATTTACAATAGCTAGGACATGGAAGCAACCTAAATGTCCATCAATAGAGGAATGGATAAAAAAGATGTGGTACATATATACAATGGAATATTACTTAGCCATAAAAAGAAATGAAATTGTGCCATTTGCAGAGACGTGGATGGACCTAGAGACTGTCATACAGAGTGAAGTAAGTCAGAAAGAGAAAAACAAATACCGTGTGCTAACATATATATGGAATCTAAAAAAAAAAAGAGAAAATGGTCTGAAGAACCTAGGGGCAAGTCGGGAATAAAGATGCAGACCTACTAGAGAATGGACTTGAGGATACGGGGCGGGGGCAGGAAGGGTAACCTGGGACAAAGTGAGAGAGTGGCATGGACATGTATACACTAACAAGTGTAAAATAGATAGCTAGTGGGAAGCAGCCACATAGCACAGGGAGATCAGCTCAGTGCTTTGTGACCACCTAGAAGGGTGGGATAGGGAGGGTGGGAGGGATATGCAAGAGGGAGGGGTTATGGGGATATATGTATACATATAGCTGATTCACTTTGTTATACAGCAGAAACTTAACATCGTAAAGAAATTATACTCCAATAAAGATGTTAAAAAACAAACAAACAAACAAAAAGAATGAGGAGTTGCCATCTTTACAACTGCTGCCATGGGCATGTACTCTCTCCCCTCTAAGACTCACCTATATAGTGGGACTAATAATACTCATGTATAATACCATGACAAATAAAATGGAATAAAACAGTTCATATGCCTTAAAAAAAAAAAAAGTAGTGGTCTTAAGATTTTTACTCCAATTTTGTAACTTCCGGCAAGTTAATGAGTGTTTTAAGACCTCTGTTTACTCAGTAGTAAATTGAGGATATTGGATTAGAGATGGCTACGCATTTTTTGTGTAGGTTTAAAACAATACAATCTTTATTCTAGTTTTAAAATTGTTTTGTTTTTCTTAATGAGAATCCCCATGGTGTCTTAATTTTCACCCTGCCTCTATTTTTTTTTTTCTATTTTCTTATTCCTATCCTATAGTCAGTTTTAGGATTTTTTTCAGTACTAAATGTAGGGATTTCCTGTTAATACCCAAGAAGCTGGAAGGTATATATTTGAATATTTTTGTGGTTAAAAAGGATGCCTGACCTGCATTTGAAATACGTCATCCTAACAATAGAAAATATGTCAATACTGAAAAACAGGAAGATAAAAAATGAAGCCAATAGCTATATTTTTCAACACCATTGTCTGTTTCCATTTACCACAAATTTTTTGCTGATGTCTATGTTTGTGAGGATATAAGAAAGTTTCCCATCCAAGGTTAGGAGCATTAATGAAATTACTGTGTAGCAGTCTTTGAAAAATGAGAAAAATCTGCCTTTGGTTTCCGTAATGAAATCTATATTTGCTTGGTCATGGTCCAAATCGGTTTTGAAAAGTATATATCTAATTGAAGCAGATAAAGTTGTCCAAAACTTAATAAGGATAAAAAAGAAGGAAAATTGAAAGAGAAAATTTCCAGTTAAAGATGAGTGTTGATTACTCAGGTCCAAGAATTAATACTGATGAATATTATACAATTCAGCAAATCTTGCCAGGATAAAGAGATATTTGAGTGTAAGCTCAGTATCACAGGAGATGGATAGCTGCTTTGTAACTTGCATTTTATGTCTGCTCTCATCTCCCTAGTCTATACTCTTAGGGTAAAACTTTCCTTCAATCAAACAGACCTTCCCATTCTAGGGAGATTATTCTTTACAGCTGCTTGATTTTTATCCTTGTCAATCACCTAAAGTAATGCCCAACACTTTTTTTTTTTTCATTTCAGGATTCTGCCTGATGTTCCTTTACCTGAATATTTTCTAGAACTGCTCTTCACAGTAAGTTCCTGTATAGTGCACTGCACACTGAATGTAAGTTTTGGCTGGATTTTAACTGTATGAGGAAACTGAGTATATGTTAACTACATCAATGTTATGAGGTGGGACTTGAGGGGGAAGTAGGCAACATCTACTATTCCATCATCTATATGAATAAAAGTGTAAATGGAAGCTTATTTTTATTCTAGTTTATATAGAATGTATTCTTTTGCTCAATTTTGAGAAGGTTTTAAATTGACTAATGATATCTTTAAAAATGGATGTTTAGAAAAACTCACTAAAAAAAGTGCAAGGTATATATTTTGAAGCTCTAAAGAAATACCTATTGCTCTTTAAAATTGTCTAACTCGTTTATTGATTTCATAGTTTTTAGGCAAGTAGGATTGGTCATAAAAATGAACATGAGAGATCAGCTAAGGTCTAAAGAATGATCAGGAAGAGGAATATAATATTTTAATTGGAAAGGATGGAACTTAATATCAATGCCCACTGCCATGAGCTACATCACTTTAGCAGTTAAGGGGGCTGATGAACATTTTGCTGATAGAAACACTTTCTGGATTTCTTGTCTGAGTAGCAAGATAGAACTATTTAGTGCAGGAAGGGACAACTATAGTAAATGGGATACTATAAAACTTAAAGCCAGAATTAGAATTGAAGGTAACAATATTAATTTCCTTGGCATACATTTCTGCTTTCTCATCCTGAAGTTTTATTTTGGCATGAAGGTAGCAATAACACTAAGCCCTCCACTGGAATCCAAGCTGAAGATAGATTATTTTGTCTTTAAAAATTTCATTGTAAAGGACTAAGTATGGAATAGATGAAAAAGTATTTTACTTTAATGGTAAGAGTGTCCCTTTTGGAGTCAGAGAACCCAGATTGGAGACACAGTTTCATTGTTTGTAGCCTTTTCTTTTATAAAATAGAAACAATAAGATTTATTTCAATGTATGGTTTTAAGAATGAAAGATATGAGAAAGTGTGACATTTTTTAAGCTATAAGCTTTTATACAAAAATCAGATATTAAAAGAACAAAAAGACTTTGACATTTTGTCTACTTAAAAAATAGTTTCACAGTATAAACATCCTAGTCTCTCACTGGAGGCACTATGAAATTAGGGGGTGTTAAGACAATATGAGTTTGACTCCTGATTTGAATACATGTTAGCTAAAGGAACCAATCAATTTATTTAATGTCTTTTCTGGTTATCTATTGCTGTGTAAAATACTGTCGAGAAACCAAGTGGCTTAAAACAACAATTCTGTCATATCTCATGATTTTGTGGGTCAGGAATTTGAGTGGGCACAGCTGGTGATTCCTTAGCGCCAGGTGGCACTGGCTGTCTCTCAGTGGTATTTGGGTGGTGGGTGGGCTGCTGTGGGGAGGCCACAATGGCTTCTTGTGAATATCTGGCACCATATTGGAGATGGCTGGAAGACTGGGCTCAGCTAGGGCTGTGGAAAAGCACGCCAGTGCCTGACATCTTCACCATGTCAGTCTCAGGGGAACTGCACTCCTTGCATGGAAGCTAGCTTTTCCCAGAGTGAACATCCCAACGGACCCAGGCAGGAACTGCAAGCCTTCTTGTGACTTAGCCTTAGAAGTTCCAGAACTTCTGTCACTTTCTTTTCATCAAGGGAGACACAAAGTCCAATCAAAATTCAAGAGGAAGGGGAATAGACTCTACCTCTTAATCTATCATGGTGCCTTCCAGCTTCAGCTTTCCCCTTCCGTAAAACTTACCCTCAATGAGATTATGTCTTTAAAGTGGCTCTCGTAGAATCTTACCAAAGAAAAGTTCCTTCTCTTTTCTTCTTCATGCATCTGGAGATTATATTTCCCAATGTCACTAGGATACTGGAAACCACTGAAGTAAACATAACTGCCTCCTGAGCATTCCAAATAGTAGAAGTGAATTTATGTACTGTAATCACAGAAGTACACGAGGCTCAGATCATGTAGTCTTTAACTTACCAATTTAAACTCTCCAATTCTCAGAGTTACTTGTTTTTCCAGCCTACAGCAGATTAGAAAGAAAAAATTAAAAGAAAGTTGGACTACTAAAAATAAAAAAACACAATTGAAGAACCTGGAAGCCAAGGGGAAGAAAAAGGATAAAAAAACAGGGCACTACAGCTCTAGCATTCTGGGACTTTTTAACGGTATAATAGAAGGCTATCAGGACCTCAGTAACTATTGTTTTATACCCCAAGTTACCAATTGCTGTTCCTAATGATTTCAGGAACACAAGTTTAAATTTTGTTTTGTGTCACCTGTAAGTATGAGAGAATGTATAATCTATTTTAGAAAGATTTTTAACTTTGCGAGTTAACACGTGCATCGCATGTAAAGTATAAGTTTCAAGATTTCCAACTCACAGGGTTTCTCCTTCCCTAATGGTGCTGTATAATTGGTATGTTTCAGTATGATGTTTATAACAGGATATGGAAAGTGTCTATCATTTTTTGGCTGCCTAGCAGCTGAACCTTGTTTTGATATTTTTGGAGTTATTTACCTTGAATTTTGGTGAAATTCAGAGAGCACCTTCCAATAAGAAGTTGAGAAGGGCAGATATTCCCTCTCCCAGCCTTCTGGGCAACAAGGGGTATAGCCATGTCATAGGCTTAACTAGTCATAGTTGTTCCGTGTGAGGAATCATGATCCAGTGATATAAAGAATCAGGGCAGCAGAGGGTAGGACAGCAGCAGCCTCCAGCGCTCGTGGCCAGCTGTCATAGAGCAAGCTGCGATGTACACACCAGACTGGTTTTGTTGCAGGATTTTACCTTAATCCTGACTGATGCCTGCCTTATTATTTGTGCGTTTTCCAAGCCATGTTCTCCAGTGTTCCCCGCAATTCTGTGACTTACTTGAATATCATTTCGCTGTCTATCCTTGCTTAAATCAGAGTTGGATTCTATTGCTTGAATTAAGAATCCTGATCGTTATGGAACTTACTGTCAAGAGGATTTGCAGGCCATAGACCCATAGGGACATAGTGGCAGCGGTTCTCGATTCTGGCTCTACATTAGAATCCCCTGGAATGTTTGGAAAATACCAATGCTCAAGCCAACCCAGGTCAATCGCATTGAATGTCCAGGGGTAGGATCCAGGTATTGATACTTAAAAAATATTCAGGTGATTCGAATGTGAGAATTAATATAGAAAAAGCTATTTACTGACTTATGAAGATGGGAATATTGAAGGATGGTAACCTGTCCATCTATCCCCAGATTATGTCCCCTAAGAAGGCCCAGAATATATTTCTTTCACTAAGGCTTTGGGTGACTACAAGTGTTCTTGAAAATCACTTTCATAACTGTTCTCTCTAAGCCAGAAATAATGGAAACATTGCCACTGAAGTGGATTCTCTGACTCCAGTGGAGGTAACAGGATCCAAGGTAGCAGCTTCCAACTAGCCATATCTAACTTCTAGGATCAAAGGAGGGCACAGTTATTGTCATAGTCTGCAAGGCCTGCCTGATGATAACAATGATTAGTCCAGCTGGGATCTTTGGTATTGCCAAACTAATCATGGGATCCTTGGACCAAAATGGATGAGAAACCTACAAATTTCGTATTTGATTTGTATAACTGGAAAATTTCCAGGTCTGGTGAACAGAAATCTAACTTGATTCATCTTTTGACAGTCATAGATCTATGTTCAATTTCCAGACCTAAGTTAGTTCACACACCCAGAGACCTTGAATAAAAAATAGCACCTTTGAGGGTACAACCTTCGATAACATGATAGTACAAACAGAGTCTCTGACTCCTAGCCTTTTTCAGGGGTCCTTGGTCATTTACCAGGTAGCTCAAAGGTCCTTGGTTGGCACAGGGAAAAGGGCTATACAAAGCCTTCAAAAGTTTTTTGTTGTTGTTGCTGTTACTAGATCTGTGTTAATTCTAATTTCTGGGGACCCAGGACACCCTGAGAGTCAGAACACAAATGGAATCTTGGTTCATCTGCCATATGCCAGGCCCTGTGAGACCTTGACACCACCCTATTTTTCTGCACTCAGGATATGCTTAGCAATAGGCAGAATCCACTCTTCTATTTCCTGCCCTAGAGAACAAGAGCTGTTATGCTAAAGAGGACTAAGTGGAAATTTCTGGAGCTCTGCCTCCCTAATAAATAGTACATCTATAGTACATCTAAGGGAAATACAAATATCAGTGCCATTTTTGGTCTTGAAAGAAACAGGGGTAATGAGTTCTTCACATTTCCTTTTAATCTGCCAGCTTGCCTATTGCTTACAGGGGTTGGATATGAACTTTGAGAATGGTAGTGAATTGCTGGAAGCTTAATCAGATTGTTACTCCTATAGCAGCTGCAGTTTCCAGATGTGGCCTCTTAATGGGAGCAAATAAATAGAGCACCTAGCTACTGGTATGCAGCTATTGGTCTGGCTAACCTTTCTTCCTCTACCCCAAAAGCAGAAAATATAAGATACATTCTGCTTTAGTCTTGAAAAGACACATAAGTAACAGAGGGTAAAGGCAAATCTCAGAAAAAAAAGGGACTTATAAACTTTGTGTTAACAGTACTAGGCCACAGCAGGACATGAAAAACAAATTGTGCAAGTGACTTGGATGTGTCTGTTTCGCTGCAATGCCATCCTTCCCTCAATTTCCATCTTTTAGCCTCATGAAGAGTTGCTAGGAAAAGTGGGCCTAACATTATGGAAGTGTACTGTTGCAGTATAATAGCTGACTTCACAGTTTCCTTTGAAGGAAAATGGAAAAGAAAATCTTCCCACTGGACAGAACCTGGAGCAAAACACTCCATGTCCGTATCGCCTGGACAGAGAGATGGCCTGATCTGAGTAGCTATATTGTTTCCTGGGCCATGGCTAATAGTTTGGTGGTGAAGTTAAGGAAATTAAAAGAAGAATTAAAAAAGAAGTGAAATGTATAATGAATATGTATTTGGATGTAAGACTCTTTTATTCCACACAAAAGCTCATCAGAAGGCCCCTAGTGGAGAAAACTGTTGATAAGCTTGTGGAAAATATGACCCTAAAGTAGAAATATAATCATAGGTTGATTATTTTAGACACTTCTACTGTGTAAAATAGTTAGTTACTCTGCACTGAAATTTGCTTGCCCTGCTTTTCATGCATTTGCCAGACCATGAACTTACTGATTTCCTTTTACAACATCATGAAGTTTGCACACAATCTTGCTCCTGACCAAGGAACTCAATTTACTGGGCAGTTGCCCATCAGATTCATGGATTTTACCATATACCCCACGATCTCCTAGCTGTTGACCTTTAAGGATGGGGGAATGGTTAAATGATTATCATGTCTGCTAAGAGGTCACAGTTGCATATTTAGGATATTGTCCTCTAGGATGCATTGATACTCTTAACCAGCAGCTAATACAGGGTGTCGTGTCACTCATGAATAGAGGAACTAGTGGATGGAATTGGGAGCTGCATGTTCTCAGTGACATCTGATTATGGCTAGAAATATTTCCTGTCCCTAAAACACTATACTCTACTAGTGCAGAGGTGTTTGTACTCAAGGGAGAAATGTTTCTACCAGGGACACAGCAAGTTCTATGTTGAATTAGAAGATAAAACTTCTGCCTAGCCATTTTGGACTCCTCAAGCCACTGAATTATCATTCAAAAAGGAGGGCTATGAAGCTGGCTCTCATGATTGATCTTCACCATCAAGGGTAATAACATATGTGATATACATTAAAGGATGGGAAGTCTCTGAATAGAACTCATCTAATATTTTGGCTGCTCTCTAGTACTTCCTTGGCAAGTGGTCTAATTTAATGCTATTCCAACAGAGCCTTTTATAAATTAGAATTTGATTAGTCTACTGGGAAAACTAACTGGCTAGCTGATGGGAAAAAATTATAAGAAGGGAGTCATAAAAATAAAAACACCTTTATGAATAGCTATAGAAATAAGATTGTAGTTTTCTCCTACATTTTCTTCTTTGCCATATAGGAGTGTGTGTATGTATGTGTGTTATGTATGTGTATATACATGTGTGTTTCCTTTTATTTCCTTTTTCTTTCTGTCACTTTTATATCAGGTAGTTTGGTGGTTGTTCAATTTACAGTTTAGTACACATGTCACAGAATATTGAAATAGGATCATGGCAGACCTATAGTTGCAAGAGATCCAGGATTTAATGGATGTTGATTAAAATTTGGATCATCCCTCCTTAAATAAAGGCTATAGGTGTTTTCAGCATATAGGCGATAGTTATGGTATTAATTATGTGGCAGCATTTTTTAAACCTGAAAAATTTGAAGAAGGTCTCATGTGGATATTGTACAGTCTAAGGGATGAATTATACTAATTATTTGTTTTTTTCCCCTGGAAATCATCTTAATTCTCCTTCTTATATTTGGGAATCTCTTGAGTGTTGGTAGACAACAGAGTGTCACTTCCTCCCTTTACAGAATCTGAGAATTGGATACTTAGTGGTCTAGCCATTCTTCCAGCTAGAATGGGAACATGTGATGTAGGCTTGTTTGCAGTCACCATGGGATTGTATGGGTAATTATTTATTTTAAAAAATTCACCCCTTTAAAGTATACACTTCAGTCGTCTCTCATACAGTCACAGAGTTGTATAACCATTGACACTAACTAATTCCAGAACATTCCCATCACACTCCAAAAGAAATCTGCATGGGTAATTAATGACTCAAGCAAGTGAAAGGAGTGGAGATTCCATTTGGTAGTGATGAGCTGCAGCAGCAGTAGCAAGAAAATCAAGTTTCCAGGAGCATCTGTGGCAGCGCTCCAGGAATGACATCAAGTGTCCAAGGTTGGCATTAAGATTTTAGGGGATTGACTTTGTGGCATAATTTTGGCTATGGCTCTGGCTGCTGCTTTACATCTTTTATTCCTGTCTTTTCCATACCTGCTTTTCCCCCAACCTTTCTAGAGATTCAATATATCTTTTTAGTTGTTAAGGGCTGCAACATATGCTTTAATTTTTTTTTTTTTTTAATATTTAAGTCAACAAGAGCTTTTTTCTGTTGCATGTAACAAAGACTCTGACCGATAAAGAAGGAATGAAAGGCAAGAAGGAGGAAGGTAAAATAAGCATGCTTTTCCTGGGTGACACAAGGTAGAGTAACTGGAAAGGGCTCAAAATCCAAGAAGTAAAAGACCAAAGGAATAGAACACATTCAGTACTCAAGGTGGTTTTTCCACTTGCTCAGGAAGAATGGAGTTAATGCACTCTCTTAAGGTAGTGCGTGAAAGGAATGAGGTAAAGACCATAGGTAGCCGTAAAGTCAGCAAGGAAAAAAAGTGTCAGGTGCTTTGCTGACAGGTTCTGGGCTGAGAGTATGGTGCTGAGGATGGGTACCGAGACATATGTAGTGGGCACTTGGGGTGTTATGCGTACTTTATTTGTATAGTTTGGGTAAAGCAACTGACTGGAAAGGTGTGTTAGAAGTAGCCCTGCTTTATTTGAATTTTCCCAGGCTTTACTAGGTACAGGTAGGTTTACAGTAACACTAATAATCCAGTTCCACAGACTTTTGCTTCCTCTTTCCAATGTAAGTCATTGACCTCATATAAAGTGCTCTTCAAATATTTCCAGGAGTTTCTAGGGGGTTCCTCACATTGTGGTGAAGATGAACATGAATTCTTTGTCACGCTTTCCACTGAAAGGTTATTCCCCTTGATTCTAAGTTGGTTATGTGACTTGTTTTCACCAACAGAATGCAGCAGAAGTGATGTTGTGTAGTGTCTGAGGTTGGGCCTTAAGAGATCTGCAGTTTCTGCCTTTACCTCTTGGAATGGTTCTTTCTGGGCCCCAGTTACCATGCTTGGAAGAAGCCATTTGGGGAAAGAGGGACCAGGCCATTCTACACATCCCAGCCAATAGTTGGAGCTGAGCCCTGCCAGGCACCATCACTGAAGATTGGGGTCTTCATGACACAAAAGTATAAAATAGGTTGTCTTTTTGTAACATGCTTTAGAATGGGGGTGGGGGAAATCACTGTTGTTTGTTCACCTGTACTTGGAATAATTTAAAATTCCTCATTTTGTAAGTACAAATCATGAGTCATAGTGCACGAGAACATGGGACAGACCCAAGTAACAGAATTCAATGTGCTTAAGATACTCCCTCTCTTCCGATGACCAAGGCTTTTGGTTTTCATTGCTTTTACTTATTAAAGTAAACTCACTGGCTCCTTCCTTCTTCAGGATTTGTTTTTCTTCAGAAGCTCCCTTAGAATTCTCTTGTCCTGCTGCTCTATAAGTTCTCCAGAGATGTCCAAGAAAAGTCTGCACCTCACTTAGATTCAAGCTAGGAGAGCTGCCATGCTAGGTGTGTATTCAAGTATAACATGCCAGAATTAGAATTATAGAACAGTATTGAGCTTCCACTCATCTACCCTCTCCATGTCTGAGAGATATATCAAGTGAATGAACTGGTGCAACAGAGTATGACTAGTTCCTAGAGATTCTTTATAGTAACTCACAGAAGATTCCCAATTGTGGAAGGAGACTTTCATATTTTAGACTGTAGATATTTTCATGCTAAATTCAAAACACCTGGTGATGGAGGCAGAGGAGCTGATACAAATTCAATTCACATTTCTGCTTTAATTTATCAGCTTCAACTAGCCTTATGCATTCATTGAGAAGTTACACATATTTATTCAGTTATTTTTTTTGTTAGTTGTGTATATGGTCCACTAATCAAGATGAGGTTGTTGGCTAGGCCCCTGGAGAGCCTACTATTATTAAATGATACAGATTTTCCTTATAGGAGAACTAACTTCCTTGTTATTTCATGTCACCAGTTACAGTTTCAGTTTTCTCAACCATTACAAAAAGACAGGTTAGTATTATTTTTTAAGCTATGTAGTCTGGTTTAGACACTTTAATCACAAAGTGGCATGGCATTTTTGCTTTTGTGCAGTATGCAATAGTTTATAATATACCTTCAGTCCACTGGCAAGAGATTCTTCATCAATTATTTATTTATACTACCACTTAAATTAATTTCAAGGAAATCAATTAATCTACGTTCATGTCTGTAAAGAAACTGTACTTTTGTTTCCAATATATTTTAGCCTATTCCTTATTTTGCAGTCTCCTTGGCTGCCACTAAAGCAGTGATCTGTTCAACACTAGAGGGGAACTTTATACTCACTCTGGGAGTATAGCTCACTCAGCAGAACCCTCTCTATACCATTAGCCCTTCTGAATCCTCAAGGAGGTGTAAGATAGCACATAATCAGGTATCCTTTCACCCAAAACACTTATTGAGTGTTTCTTTGATGCAAACAAACACCATGCCAGCCAAAGTGAATGAAAAGATGAAGTCTTTGCCCTTAACAGTCTGGTGAGGGTATGTGCACATATGATAGCAATGATGATACATTGAAAGAATTGCTATTAGAGATATGTGTAATGGCTTGTGGAAGCCCTGAGGATTGGTGTAAATACCTGTTTTGCAGAGTCATTTAAGGCTTCATAAAGAAGTGATGTCTGACCTAGGTATTGAAGGTATAGTAGGAATTCAATAAATAGATCTGGAAGAAGAGGAGCTCCAGTTGTTTCAGTCATTTAAGGCAAGACCAGCAGAGAGCTGGTGACACCCAGCCAATTGCCAGACATGTGAGTGAGAGTGACAGTGCCCAGCTGACAGCAAATATTTGAGTGAATCCTTCTGAGGCTGGCAGAAGATCTTCAATAACCCAGCCCAAATGGCCTCCCAAGGCTTTCTAAGTTAAATAAATGCCATTGTTTTAAGGCACTAAGTTATGGGGTGATGTGTTATGCAGCAATGCATAACTGATGCAGTCATACTTGCATTAAAGATTCATAGAACTGTTGTAAAGGATGGATTATAGGAGATGAAGGTGAATAAGAGAGATCACTTAGCACACAATTCGAAGAGCCCAGGAAAGACCAATTGCTGTTCCTTGGGAGACTTTGTGCCAGAAGCCTGGAACTCAAAGCCTTTTTCTGGCGTCTTGTGCAAATAATCAGGATTCTATCTGACAGCATCTTCCCTACCATCAAAGGCTGCTAATTTCTTAAATAAGAGTGAGAGTCATGTGAAAAATAGTTCTACTGCTAGTTCCCTCTTAGCAGAACTCCCAGCCAGCTCATGGCAGACTTATTCTACAACTCCAGAGAATCTGTTTGCCCTCCTTTCCTTTTTCCACACCCTCATCCATTTCAGTTCCCCTAGGACTTATTCATCTGGAGAACTTGTAGACAGCTAAACTCATGAAGTCTTTCTTATATGGCATTCTTTTTTATTCCTCAAAATTTTACTCCCCGATTCATATTCTCCCACAGTGCTATTCCCTTCTGCCTTCTTCCCCCATGACTTAACCTCCCATTCTGCCCAAACTTTTCCACTCTGCTCTCTATTGTTTCTGATCCACAGTAAAGACAAATCCTTCATTTCTTTATTGTATTTTTCTTTTATTGTCCCAGAGTTGAGGCTCTTCTACTTGGAGAACACTCTTCCTCCTTCAGCTCTCTCAAATACAAGCTGTTTCATCATCTACACCCCATGGGTCTTAGAATTGGTAGACGAGGGCAGTGTCTTTCTTACCACTTCACTGTAACTGCTCTTGAAAAGTAATCGATCTGCTAGTTGAATCCAGTGGGTATTTTCAGTGGCATTAGACAGTCTTGACCACTCACTGTCTTTGAAATGCTCTTATCCTTTGGATTCCTTAATACTTCCCCTAACTTTCTAACCTTTCCCCTTAAGAATATTTTGTTTTTTCATCTTCTTCTGTCTATTCCTTAAATTTTGGTGTTATTTAGGAGTGCACTCAAAATCTTCCTTTTACATAATTTACAGAACTTTCTTGAGTGATCTAATCTCATGGATTCGATTACCAAGTGCATATCAGTGCCTTATATGAGCAGTTTTCTCCTTAGAGCTGACCCATATGGTACCTTCATGTGGATATTCCAAATTTAAGTGAAAGTCAACATGTCCTTTAACCTATTTCTCTTGCTGTCTCCCACCCGCTCCCTGTCTCATTTAGTAGTATCAGCATCCAACACAGTTGCTTAAACTAAGACCTGGCTCCAATACCTCTCCCTCCACCTAATCACCAAGTCCCATTGAATCTGTCTTCTAAATATCTCTATGATTTGTCCACTTACCTCTATTTTTATTGCCACCATTCTAGTTCAGATCAGTACCATTCTAGTACCATCTCATTTCTAGATTAATTCAAGATTGGGTCTTTTCTCTTTTGTTTTTTCTTTTGGGATTGAAAGATAGCATCAGATAGACTAAGGGATCCCTAATCAAAGCCAGGTTTTTAAAAAAGAGAAGTTGGAGAGAGGAGTCTGAGGTGAACAACAGGCCCTGGGTCATCGTGGAGTGGGGAGAGTTGATCCAGGGCACCATCCAGATGCCACCACCCAGCTGAAGTGGGTACTTCTTGGAGAAAAGGATGTGGGTGAATTTAAATATATCTCCTACTGGAAAGCTGCAGCATTTGGGGCTCAACCAGTTTTGCTGTGCAACACCTCTGAATGAGTGACAGTGAGAGAAGGATCCTTCTCCTTTGTTTGGTAAGGAATCACTGTAGCCTGGTTGAATGAGCAAGTATGTCAACAGAAAGTAGATCCCCAGGGGAAGCCAGGGCAGGAGCCTCCATTTGGCTCACATTTTTGTAGATAGCCAGAGCTTCAACAAGTAGTGACACTGACACTGACTTCCTGAAGGAGTCAGCCAGCAAGGCACTAGGACCCAAAAGGAATGGAAACCTGGTCTGGCTATAGCAGTGCTCCACTATCAATAGCAATGGTGTAGGAGGTGATGATATCTGGGCCACTTCAGAAGCTGTCATAAAAGTATAAGCTTTGAGTCAGAACTTCCCAACCTGCAGCAAGTGTTCACCGATGGGTTATTGAGTGCCTCAGCCCTTGGGATGGCTGGACAGAGACTTGGGCAGCTAGAGCTCTCAGAACTGTCAGATCATTTACTCTAATATTTTTAACAGTGTTATTTTCCTTGATGCTATGGTGAAATAAATACTGGGAAGTTCTGTAATTTAAGAAACATCTAACCATCCACTAGATTAAATGGCAGTTCCATTCCCTTTGTATGACATATGGACTGATGCCTGATGCAAACCAAAGGCTCATAGCTCAGAGGCTCCTCTTGCTACCTTGGTTGTTAGGTTAATGTACACAATATAGTCAGTTGTATCTGTTTCTAGTCCTGTTTCTGCCAATTACATTTTAACCATTTGTACAAAAATGAATGAATGAAACTACTCTGGCACATTCTCCCTCAGAATAGATTGATAAGCAAGACTGATGAATTTTGTATATTCATGTAGCTTATATTTTAGTAGGAGAGAAAAGCAATGAACACATGACTTATAATATGACTTTTATTAAATATCCAATAAAGCAATGAAATATGAATTTTAAAAGGAAAAGAGTTGCTATTATGAAATTAAATTGAATTTGGAAAATTTAGTAAAGGTAAATTGTTTAGAAATTGCTGTTATTCTAGCTTTAAGCAAGAAATCTTACAAACTTAAGAGAAAATTCTCATTCTATTTCTGCATTGGCTTGCTTCACAGGAGTCTTTAAGTTTTCACTCCACTTTAAAGAAATCGAATCCTGAATTCATATACCATGTGTGTTGTGGTTTATACATAAAAGACAACAGGGTAAGAAGACCTTGTGTCTACATTAAAACCTGGGGAGTTAATGTGTACTTACATTATTTTCAATTAAAATACAATGTTTGAAGCACATGCATATTCTATGTTAATGACTTCCAGCTTTAATTAAATTTTTTTTTTTTTTCTTTTTGCGGTACACGGGCCTCTCACTGTTGTGGCTTCTCCCTTTGCGGAGCACAGGCTCCGGACGCGCAGGCTCAGCGGCCATGGCTCACGGGCCCAGCCGCTCCGCGGCATGTGGGATCTTCCCAGACCGGGGCACGAACCCGTGTCCCCTGCATCGGCAGGCAGACTCTCAACCACTGTGCCACCAGGGAAGCCCTAAAATTTTTTATTAATTGAAAAAGTACATGATTGCTTTGGATAAGAGGGCATCTATCCCAGTCCATTCAATAAATATTTATTCAGCATCACCTCTTTCAAAGCTCTGTTTAGGGACAGTTTAGGGAGCTGTCTGGGAGATACAGAAATGAGACAAGCATTCCATCCTTACTGGGCTGGTAGTTTGAATGAGACGAATGCAAATAACTCAAAGGTAGAGGGTAATAAGACAGACAACGCCTTTCAATTACTGGTCCCTCCTCAAAAACACTAATTAATGTCCTCAAATATTTGTCAAAAATCTTATTATTAAGACTTTATTCTAAAAGTTATGAGCTTCTGTTATGAATTAGTTTTATCCACCATTTTTCTAATCATAAATCACTCTTTCAGTAAAAGTATAAAGCAATCACTAATACTGGAATGTTTCTAAGATTTTAGCAAATGCAACTCAAATCGGTCTTATATTTCATGTAATTAACTTGACACTGTGCCTGTATGGGACTGACATGTTTTTCTAACTAATTAACTCAGGAAGGAGTGAAGCAGGCTTCCATTACCACTCAATAGCAGAAGAGCGCACTCTGAGTTCCCCTAGCACTCGTTTCTGCCACTGCTCAAGTATTAATTTTGTGCTTCCTTTCATAGCTTTTCTGTCTTGGGAGGACAGTTAACTATACTTTGGATAAACCTTTAGGACATTACGCTAAATTGAAAAAGCATATAACAGAAGGACAAATACTGCATGATTCTACTTATAGGAGATAACTAAATTAGTCAAATTCATAGAATCAGGAAGTGGAATGATGGATGCCAGGGGCTGCAGGAGGGTGAAATGGGGAGTTACTAATCAACATGTATAAAGTTTCAGTTATGTAAAATGAATAAACTCTAGATGACTGCTGTACAACATTGTGTCTGTAGTCAACAATAATGTATTTTGCACTTAAAATTTGATAAGATAGATCTCATGATGATGTTCTTAACACAAGAAAATAAAATTAAAACAGTTGTATGTTCAGCATCTAGAAAAATAAGTACTTCTTACTAGTATTGGTACTTTTTTTCCCTACAGTTTTCAGAATCCTTTCACATACCTCTCTCACTTCAAACTTGTGCCTCTCTCCCATACCCTGGTTCTCCAAGCAAGATGGGAAAGTCAGCTTAGCCTGCTTCACTAACTAGTCACCCAACCAGGTCAATTTTAACTCCTAAATCTCTCTCTTTCTCTCTCTCTTTTGTTTTGTATGCTTTTATTTATTTTTTAATTCCATGACTATTTTTTAAAAACAGCCTTTTTGAAGTGTATTTGACATATGATAAATGGCATATGTTTAATGTATATGATTTGATAAACTTTGATGTAGTCATCCACTCATAATAGCATCACCACTCTCAAGATAATGAACATATCCATCATTCCCCAAGCTTCCTCACATCCTTTGTAATCCCTTCCTCCCACCCTTGCCCTGCCTAATCCCCAGTCTACTGGTGATCTTCTTTCTGTTCCAGATCCAAAGGCTGGGCTGAAAGGTAGTAGGTAAGGACCCATATATGGTTGAGGTAACCCCCTGCTTGCTTACCCCATAAGATTATCAGACTGGTTGGAGGCTGATTCAAGAGTCGGCTTCCTATTTTCAGTCCCAACTTCAGACTGCCCATAGTGTGGTGTTCACAGCACTGACCACGGGTGAGGCCAGGGGAGTTGCTTATAAAATGATCCAGGTATATACCCTAAGAAGAAGGATAATGTTGGCTGTATGAAGAGGTAGTGGGGAGGATTTCTGAACATGTAGGTCAAGCACAAGGAACACAGGTCTAAGCTTTGGAACATGAAATAGAGTTGAACACGAAATAGCTCACCACCCCATGTGCTCTCTTTGACCCTTCCCCAATATGCTGCTGCCCAACATCCTTAGCCGTCTTGATATGTCACTGCTAACCTTGTACTTGGAAATATGCCCCTCTTGTGTTTATCCCCTGAGGGTCAAACATTGCATCCAGCTGATACCGTTAACTTGTCTGGTTCCTTATGCTCAAATGTATTTTAACTATGCCTTTCCAAAAATAAGGTAGCTACCTTAGAGCTAAACCATTAGTGGGTTAGAATTTTAAGACTTTTAAAAAATTCTAAAAATTTCAATGGTAAGAATTTTAAGTGTACACTGTCAAGAGGGCTGTTGGGAAAGTGATATACCTGAAAGCACACAGTAGAAAGAAATTGGCTGCGTTGCATATAACCAAACCCTTTAAAGATGTTTTGGATATTTGATGATCAAGCCAGTGGAAGAAAGGTAGAAAAGAGAAAGTGAATAAATAACAGTGACTAATATTTACCAAGCCCTTACATGTACCATGATCTAAGACTTTTGCATGCATTTTCTCATTTAGTTCTCACAATAAATTTATGAAGTAGGAACAATATCATAGATTCAAAACAAAACAAAAATAAAACCCCAAGGCATAGAGAGTTAAATAAATTGGCCAGGACTAGAAAGTGGTGGAGATAAGGTAAGAGCCTATAAATCTGTCTAAATCCAGATCTAGGATCTTGAAAAGCACACTGCCCTGCAGTGAACATCCATGTACATGCACGCATGGTGAGTCAGACAAACCAAGAATGGCACACTGGTTTACAGCTCTACCACTCACCGGTGGTTCAGTCTTGAACCAAGTGCCTCATCTCTCTGGACTTGTTTCCTCTTTAATGATTAAAAAAATTCGCAAACAAAAACACCTTAGAGGGTTGTTATAAAGATTTACTGAAATAATGTAAGTTAAATCACCTGGGGTGTTTTAGTTGTTAAATGAATGTTTATTCCTAACTTCCTCTTATTCACTTAGTCATACACTCACTGAATATTTTCAGAGCCCCTAATATGGGCTAGTTACTTGTTGTGGGTACTTGGAAAATATCAGCCAAAAAAAAAAAAAAGCTAAGAACTCTGCTCTCATTCATTTCTTACACCATTCACCAGATAAATTCCAAATGAATCAGGGTCAAATGTAAAATATAAAACCATGCAGTAACTAGAGGGAAACATAAGTGAACACTTCTATAATCTAAAAGTGGCAAGAAACTTTTCTCACTGCAACTTAATATCTAGAAGTATTAAGAAAATATATTGATAAATTTGATGATTTAAAAAAATGCTTTTCTTGCATGTAAAAAAGCATCAAAACAAAGTAAAAGAACAAATAGCAGAATTGAAAAAAGAAATTGTAACTTACATAAGTAACTTTTTTAAAAAGAAGAAAAAGACTAGTAGCCTCATTAAAAAATGAATTAGAGAGTAGAACAGATACTTCACAGGAAAAAATGCAAATGGCTTTCAACCTAATAAAAATATGTTAAACTTTTTTTGTTTTGAAAATGAGAGAATTACAAAATAAAACTACACTAGGGTTCTGATTTGCTAATATTTTGTTGAGAATTTTTGCATCTATGTTCATCAGTGATATTGGCCTGTAAATTTTTTCTTTTCTTTTCTTTTTCTTTTTTTTTGATGTCTTTATCTGGTTTTGTTATCAGGGTGATGCTGGCCTCCTAGAAAGAGTTTGGAAGCAGTCCTTCCTCTACAATTTTTTGAAATAGTTTGAGAAGGATAGGTATTAACTCCTCTCTAAATGTTTGGTAGAATTCACCTGTGAAGTTGTCTGGTCCTGAACCCTTGTTTGTTGGGAGTTTTTTTTTTTTTTTTTTTTTAATTAATTCAGTTTCATTACTGGTAATTGGTCTTTCCATATTTTCTATTTCTTCCTGATTTGGTCTTGGGAGATTGTACATTTCTAGGAATTTGTTCATTTTTTCTAGGTTGTTTTTTTTAAATTGGTGTATAATTGTCCACACTAATCTCTTATGATCTTCAGTATTTCTGTGGTGTAAGTTGTAACTTCTCCTTTTTTATTTCTAATTTTGTTTATTTGGGCCCTCTCCTTTTTTTTATGAGTCTGGCTAAAGGTTTATCAATTTTGTTTATCTCTTCGAAGAACCAACTCTTAGTTTCATTAATCTTTTTCCTGTAGTTTCTTTGGTCTCTATTTCATTTATTTCCATTCTGATCTTCATTATTTCTTCCCTTCTACTAACTTTGGATTTATTTGTTCTTCATTTTCTAATTCCTTTAGGTGTGAGGTTAGGTGTTTTTTATATGAGATTATTCTTGTTTCCTGAAGTAGGCTTGTAGTGCTATAAACTTCTCTCTTAGAACTGCTTTTGCTACATTCCACAGATTTTGGATCTTGTGTTTTTCATTTTTATTTTTCTCCAGGTATTTTTTGATTTCCCTTTGATTTCTTTAGTGACCCATTGCTTGTTCAGTAGCATGTTTTTAGCATTTATGTGTTTGTGTGTTTTGCATTTTTTCTTGTAGTTGATTTCTAGTCTCATAGCATTGTGGTCAGAAAAATGCTTGATATGATTTCAGTCTTCTTAAACTTACTGAAACTTGTTTGTGGCCCAGTATGTGATCCTCATGAGGAATGTTTGTATGGACAAACAAAAGATGCTGTATAGCCAAAACAATCTTGAGAAGAAGAACAAAGCTAGAGGCATCATGCTTCCTCATTTCAAACTATAATGCAAAGCTTCAGTAACGTAAACAGTATGGTACTGGCACAAAGACAGACACATAGATCAATGCAATGTAACAGAATAGAGAGGCCAGAAAAAAACACACTTATATGGTCAATTAATCTATAAAAAGGAGGCAAGAATATAAAATAGGAAAACGAAAGCCTCTTCAATAAATGGTGTTAGGAAAACTGAACAGCTATGTACAAAAGAATCAAACTGGACTACTTTCTCATACCATATACAAAAATAAATTCAAAATGGATTAAATACTTAAATGTAAGACCTGAAACCATAAAACTAGAATAAAACATAGACAGTACTCTCTTTGACATCAGTCTTAGCAATAGTTCCTTGGATATGCGTCCTCAGGCAAGAGAAAAAAAAGCAAAAATAAACAAATGGGATGACATCAAGCTAAAATGTTTTTGCACAGTGAAGTAAACTGTCAACAAAATGAAAAGGCTGCCTACTTATTAGGAGAAGATATTTGCAAATGATATATCTGGTAAGGAGTTAATACCCCAAATATACAAAGAACTCATACACTTCAACATAAAAAAAAAACCCAATTAAAAATGTGTCTAGGACCTGAGTAGACATTTTTACAAAGAAGATACACAAGTGACGAATAAGAATGTGAAAAGATGCTCAATACCACTAATACTCAGGGAAATGCAAATGAAAACCACAAAGAGGTATCACTTTACATCTCTCAGAATGACTATTATCAAAAAGACAACAAATAACAAGTGTTGTCGAGGATGTGGAGAAAAGGGAACCCTAATGCACTGTTTGTGAGCCTGTAAATTGGTGCAGTCACTATGAAAAACAGTATGGAGTTTCCTCAAGAAATTAAAAATAGAACTTCCATTCAATCCGGCAATTTCACTCCTGGGTATTTACCAAAGAAAACAAAAGCACTAATTTGAAAAGATATATGCACCCCTGTTCATTGCAGCATTATTGAGTATAGACAAGATATGGAAACATCCTAATTGCCCATTGATAAATGAATGGATAGAGAAGATGTGGTATATAATACAATGGACTATTACTCAGCCATAAAACATGATGAAAGCTTGCCATTTGCGACAACATGGATGGACCTAGAGGATATTACGTTAAGTGAAATAAGTCAGACAGAGAAACACAAATCCCGTATGATTTCCTGTATGTGGAATCTAAAAAACAAAACAAAATAGCAAACATAAAGCAGAAACAGAATCAAAGATACAGAGAAAAAACAGGTAGTTACCAGAGGGAGGGGGGTAGGGGGATGAGAGAAACAGGTAAGGGAAATTAAGTGGTACAAACTTCCAGTTACAAAACGAATGAGTCATGGGTACAAAATGCATAGTATGGGGAATATAGTCAATAATAATGTAATATCTTTGTATGGTAACAGATAATAAAAACAAAACAAAAAACCTACTCAAGACAAAGTTCAATGTAATGTAGAGAATGGTCAGGCTTAAAAGAGAGAATCTGTTACAACTAAAATCTTTTGTAATTGTTTAATAAAATTTTATCGCAAACTACCTATATTATAGTATTATAGCACCTTACATTTTATAGCACTCTAACGAAGATTTTTTTTCATTAAAAAAAACTACACGGATATGTGACATGATAGAGGTGCCAACTATCGTCACAATGGCAATCGTACTACAGTATATAAATATATCAAATCAACATGTTGTACATCTTAAATCTACACAGTGTTATATGTCAAATATATTTCAATAAAAAAGAACACTTGTAATATAAATAGACTTTAAAGAATTAAAAAAAAAAACTACACGGGATACTATTTCTCAGTGTCAAAATCTAAATGTTTGACAACATATTCTGTTGGTGTGTCAGTGGGGGAAAAGGACATGCTTGTGTATTTGCAGTAGGAATGCAAACTGGTTCAATCTCTGTGAAGGCGGAGTTGACAATATCTAGCAAAACTATGTATATGTTTACCCTTTGACCTAGTAATCCTACTTCTAGGAATCTATCCCAATAATATGCTAACAAAAATTTCTTGGTTTTGTTGAGATCTATGGTTTTCATTATGGGAGAAAGTAAATACAGATTAAGGTTGATAAAAATAAGTAAAAATCCTGTAGTCCTAAAGTATGGACTAAATGTATTGAACTTATGAAGTGTTATTATTTTAATTTTCATATTCCAGTCCTAAAACAGAGACAGTCTAGAAAGAATAGAAGACCAAAGAGCAATAGCAATGAGCATTTCCAGAACCATATTATGGTCTATAAATATCATTCTCCTCAAAAAGGAACCATGGAGAAGCACTTCTAGAATAGTGGAATAAAACCTCCTAAAAGCAGTGAAAACACTGGCATAATTGGTCAGAATCAACTCTTTCAGAATTTGGTAATTAACCAAAGTCTTGTAACAATCAAAGGAACCCTTATTCAAGAAAAATGCCTGAATATTAGTATGAACAGTGAACTTTGTGGTGTTATTTATTTATTTTTGAGATGTAATTAACATATAACATTGTGTAAGCTAAAGGTGCAGTACATATTGATTTGATATATTTATATTGCAATATGATTGTCATTGTACCAGTAGCTAACACCTCTATCACATTACATAATTATCATTTCTTCTAGTGGTGGGATCACTTAAGACCCAGTCTTTAGCAAGCCTAATGTTTTTAATACAGCTTTGTTGTCTTCAATGTGTAATAGATCTCTAGGACTTATTTATCTACTAGCTGCAAGTTAGTTACCCTTAAACAACAGCTCTTCCTCTCCCCCTATGCATCCCCCTCCCCAGGTTTTGGTAACCACCATTTCACTCTGTTGTTTTGAATCCATTTTTTTGTTTGTTTCTTTGTTTTTTAGATTCCACATATAAGGGATATCATGCAGTGTTTGTCTTTCTCTGTCTGACTTATCTCATTTAGCATAATGTTGGGGTCCATCCATGTTGTTGCAAATGGCAGGATTTCCTTTTTTCTCATGGTTAAATAGTATTCCATTTTGTATATCCATTCATCTGTTGTTGCTGGACATTTAGATTGTTTCCATATCTTGGCTATTGTAAACAATTCTGCAATAAACCTGGGAGTGCATATATCTCTTCAATTACCTGTTTTCATTTCCTTTGTATATATACCCAGAAGTGGGATTGCTGGATCATACAGTTGTCCTATATTTAATTTTTTGAGGAACCTCCATACTGTTCTCCAAAGTGACTGGACGAAACTACAAACCCACCAACTGTGCACAAGGGTTCTTTTTTCTTCTCACCAACAGTTATCTTTTGTCTTCTTGATGATAGTCATTCTCATAAGTCTGAGGTAATATCTCATTGTGGTTTTGATTTGCATTTCCCTGATGATTAGTGATCTTGAGCACCTTTTCATGTACCTGTTGGTCATTTAGATGCCTTCTTTGGAAAAATGTCTATTTAGTTCCTCCGTCCATTTTTCAGTCAAACATTGTTTGTTTGTTGTTATTGAGTTATATGAGTTCTTTACAAATTTTCAATATTAACCCCTTATCTGATACATGGTTTGCAAATATTCTCTCCCACTCTGTAGATTGTCGTTTTACTTTGTTAATTGTTTCTTTTGCACTGCAGAAGCTTTTAAGCTTGATGTAGTTTTAATTTTTTTTTCTGTTGTTGTTTGTGCTTTTGGTGTTATATCCAAAAAAAAAAAAAAATCATTGCCAAGACCAATGTAAAAGAGCTTCTTCCCTATGTTTTCTTCTAGGAGTTTTACAATATCAGGTCTTGTATTTAAGTCTTTGATCCATTTGGAGTTAATTTTGTGAGTAGTGTTAAGATATGGGTCTAATTTCATTTCATTTTTCTGCATGTGATTATTCAGTTTTTCAAACACCATTTGTTGAAGAGACTATCCTTTTCCCATTGGATGTTCTTGGCTTCCTTATCAAATATTAGTTGACCATATATATAGGGGTTTGATTCTGGGCTCTCTGTTCTGTTCCACTGATCTGTGTCTATTTTTATACCAGTACCATACTGTTTTAATTATTATGTCTTCGTAGTAGTTTGAAATCAGGAAGTGTGGTGCCTGTGGTTTTCTTCTTCATGATTTCTTTAGTTATTCACGGTCTTTTGTGATTCTATACAAATTTTAGGATCATTTTTTATATTTCTGTGAAAAATGCCTTTGGAATTTTGATAGAGACTGTGTTGAATCTATAGATGTCTTTGGGTAGAATGGACATTTTAACAATATAAACTCTTCCATGAACAAAAGATGTCTTTCTATTTGTGTCTTCTTTGATTTCTTTGAACAAAGTCTTGTAGTTTTTATTGTACAGATCTTTCACATCCTTGGTTAAATTTATTCCTAAATGTTTTATTGCGTTGATACTATTGTAAACGGACAGCTTCTTTATTTCTTTTTTAGATGTTTCACTGTTAGTGTATAGAAATGTAACTGACTTCTGTGTATTAACTTTATATCCTGCAGTTTTACTGAATTCATTAATTAGTTCCAACAGATTTTAAGTTGAATCTTTGGGATTTTCAATATATAAGATCATATCACTGCAAATAATGACAATTTTACTTCTTCCTTTCCAATATGAATGCCTTTTATTTCTTTATCTTGCCTGATTGCTCTAGCTAGGACTTCAGTACTATGTTAGATAAGATTGGTGAGAGTGGGCACCCTTGTCTTGTTCCTGATTCTAGGGAAAAAGCTTTTCATTTTTTTGGTATTGAATATAACTGTAGCTGTGAGTTTGTCATATATGGCCTTTATTATGTTGAAGTATGTTCCTTCTATACCCAGTCTTAGGGTTTTTATTATGAAAGGATATTTTGTAAAATTATTTTTCTACATCTATTAAGATGATCATATGATTTTTATATTTCATCCTACTAATGTGGTTTATCACATTTATTAATTTGAATATGTTGAACCATCCCTGCATCCCAGAGATAAATCTTACTTGATCATGGTGTATAATCCTTTTAATGCATTTTTGTATTTGGCTTGCTAATATTTGTTGAGACTTTTTTCTTTTCTTTTTCTGTACATGGGCCTCTCACTGTTGTGGCCTCTCCCATTGTGGAGCACAGGCTCTGGACGTGCAGGCTCAGCGGCCATGACTCACGGGCCCAGCCACTCTGCGGCATGTGGGATCTTTCTGGACCGGGGCACGAACCTGTGTCCCCTGCATTGGCAGGCGGACTCTCAACCACTGCGTCACCAGGGAAGCCCTATTGAGACACTTTGCATCTTTTTTCACCAGGAATATTGGCCTGTAGTTTTCTTTTTTGTGTTGTCCTTATCTGGCTTTGGCATCAGGGTAATACTGGTCTCGTGGAATGGGTTTAGAAGAGTTCCCTTCTCTGCAATTTTTTTTTTTTTTGGAAGAGTTTGAGAAAGATTGGCATGAATTCTTCTCTAAGTGTTTGCTAGAATTTGCCATTGAAGCCATCTGGTTTTGGGGTTTTCTGTGTTGGAAGGGTTTTGATTACTGATTCAGTCTCCTTACTCTTCCTGTTCAGACATTCTGTTTCTTCTTGTTTCGTTCGTGGTAGGTTGTATGATTCTAGGAACTTATCCATTTCTTCCAGGTTGTCTAACTTGTTGTTATCTAATTGTTCATAGTAGTCTCTTATTATCCTGTGTATTTCTGTAGTATCGTTTGTCATTTTTCCTCTTACATTTCTGATTTTATTTGAGTGTTCTCTCTTTCTTAGTCTCATTAAAGGTTTATCAATTTTGTTTATCTTTTTTTAAAAAAAGCATTTAGTTTTATTTATATTTTCTATTGTTTTATGGTTTCTGTTTTATTTACTTCCACTCTGATTTCATTATTTCCTTCCTTCTACTAACTTTGGGCTTAAGCTGTTTTTCTTTTTCTGGTTCTTTGAGGTGTAAAGTAAGGTTATTTATTTGTGATCTTTCTAATTTCTTAATGTATGTACTTATCACCATAAACTTCCCTCTCAGATCTGCTTTTGCAGTGTAGGTTTTGGTATGTTATATTTCCATTTTTATTTGTTTTGAGGTAGTCTTTGATTTTTCTTTTGATTTCTTCTTTGACTTGTTGGCTGTTGAGCAGTGTGTTGTTTAGTTTTTACATATTTGTAAATTTTCCAGGTTTCCTTGTGTTGTTGATTTCTAGTTTCATACTACTGAGGTCAGAAAATATACTTGGTATAATTTCAATCTTCTTAAATTTATTAAGACTAGTTTTGTGTACTATCATATGATTTATTCTTGAGAATGTTCTATGTGCACTTGAGAAGAATGTGTATTTTGCTCCCGTTGGATGGAATGTTTTATAGACATCTTTTAGGTCCATTTGGTCTAATGTTTGGTTCAAATCCATCATTTTCTTGTTGATTTTCTGTTTGGATGATCTATTCACTGTTGAAAGTGGGATGTTGAAATCCCCTACTATTATTGTACTGTCTATTTCTCCCTTCATATCTGTTAGTATATTTAAGTGTTCCAATGTTGAGTGCATATTCACTAACAATTGCTATACCTTCTTGATGGATTGATCCCTTTATCATTATATAATGAGCTTCCTTGTCTCTTGTTACCATTTTTGGCTTAAAGTCTATCTTGCCTGAGATAAGTATAGCTTCCCCTGCTTTCTTTTGTTTTCCACCTACATGGAAAATTTTTTTCCATCCTTTCTCTTTGAGTCTATGTACATCCTTAAGAATCAAGTGGGCCTCTTGTTGGCAACATATAGTTGGGTCCTGTTTTTTGACCCATCCAGCTACTCTGTGCCTTTGATTGGTGAATTCAGTCCATTTACATTTAGAGTAATTAATGATATGTAAGGGCTTACTAATGCCATCTTATTAATTGCTTTCTGGTTGTTTTGTATTTCCATTATTTCTTTTTCCTTCTCTTTCTGTCTAGCTTTGTAAATTGGTTATTTTGCATGGTGGTATGCTCTGTTTCCCATCTCTTTGCCTATTGTGGACTTGCTCCAGGTTTTTACTTTGTGGCTTACATAAAATAACTTAAAAATAAAACATTCCATTTCAGGCTGATAGCAATTTAGCTTCGATTGCCTATAAAGTCTCCACCTTTTACTCCTCCCTTTTATATTACTGATGTTACAATTTACCTCTTTTGATGTTGTATATTTGTTAACAATTTATAGTAGCTATTGTTAGTTTTACTACTCTTTTCCTTTAGCCTTTATACTATAGTTGAATTATTAAAGCATCATCCTAATATAAAGTTACAATTTTCTGTCTATATATATTTTCACCTTTATCTGTATGTTATGTACTTGAATATGTTTCCATGTTGCTGATTAGCATCTTATCATTTTGATTTGAAGAACTCCTTTCAGCACCTTTTCAAGGCAGGTCTAGTGGTGGTGAACTCCCTCAGCTGTTCATTGTCTTGGGCAGCCTTTATTTCTCCTGAAGGATAACTTTGCTGGAAAAAGTAGTCTTGGCTGGCAAATTTTATCTTTTAACACTGATTATGTCATTCCATTCTTTTCTGATTTGTAGAGTTTCTTGAGAAATCTACTCATAGCTAATGGTAGTTTCTTTGTAGGCTACATTTCCCCCCCTCCACTGCCTTTAAGATTCTTTCTTTATCATTGTTTGTTTTGGGTTTTTTTTGCGGTACACGGGTCTCTCACTGTTGTGGCCTCTCCCGTTGCACAGCACAGACTCCGGACGTGCAGGCTTAGCAGCCATGGCTCACGGGCCCAGCCGCTCTGCGGAATGTGGGATCCTCCTGGACCGGGGCACGAACCCGCGTCCCCTGCATCGGCAGGCGGACTCTCAACCACTGCGCCACCAGGGAAGCCCTATCATTGATTTTTGATGATGTCATTATAATGTGTTTTGGAGAATGCCTTTTGGCATTAAGAAAATGTGGTGCTCTATTAGCTTCATGGACTTGTACGTAGAAGTCTTTCCCTAGGTTTGAGAAGTTCTCAGCTGTTATATTTTTTAAGTAAACTCTCTGCTGCCTTCTCCTTCTGGGACCCCAATTTTTCTTATGTTTGTCTTTTCTATGGAATTCTATGGCTCACATAGGCTTTCTTCATGCTTTTCAAATCTCTGTTCTTTTGTCTCTTCTGTGTTATTACAAAATTCCTATCCTTCATGTCACTTATTCTTTTCTCCATCTGCTCTTCCATGCTACAGATGCTCTCTATTGCATTCGTCATCTCATTTATAAATCCTTCAGCTCCAGAATTTCTGTTTGGTTCTGTTTTATAATTTCAATATCTTTGGAAAAGAACTCATTTTGTTCATATACTTTATTACTGATTTTATTGAATTGCCTTTCTAAGTTTTTTTTGTAACATTGCTTTTCTTCATAACTGCAATTTAAAATTCTTTATCAGTTAAATCACAATATTTTATGCCTGTAAGCTTGGTTGCTGCAGAATTGTTATTTTCTTTCTGTGATGCCATATTTCCTTGGCTTTTCATACTCCTTGTAGTTATGGACTGGTGCTCTCCCAGTTGAAGGAGCAGGTTCCTCCTTAACTCTGTGCTCATTGCCTTCAGCAGAAGGGGTGTTATGTTCTATGGTTTTGTTCTATGGTATCTGAGTTTTGCCTCTGTGTTTGTAAAGGTGAACCTACTCCACTCTTCTTGCTGTCACTTGTGGCTGAATTTGTAAACTTTTATGTCTTGTCTGGTTCTTATAATTCATCAGGCTGGCTATTGGAAATCTTTCTTGTGTTTTTGAGGAGGTGGTATTATAGTTCATGTTTGTGGTTTCCTCATTGCTCACTGACTGCTCCCTGTTTTCTGAGTACTCCCTGTCTACCAGAGCTTGCTCTCACAGATACACTTAGGAGCACGCACAAGGAGAGTTGGGGGGAGGTGTGGGCTTAGCACTCAGTGGGTTGGGGGTGTTGTGGATCTGGTAGGAAGATCCCCAGGAGTGGTATTTTCAGAGGCTTATGGGTGGAATTCCTGCTGAGCACAATCCCTTTAACACTGTTTGAAATTCTTACCTGCCTCTTTTCCAATATCCTTCCTCCCCCTAGTAGTAGAACTCCCACCTCAGTTCTTTGTGGGCTGGTGGAGAGGAATGGATTTCTCCAGCCAGGTCCATGCCTGGCTAGCACAGCTGAGCACTCACCGCTTTCCTTTTCCCTACAGGACAGGTCACCTCTGCCAGATAAGTCAGTCCTGTTTAGTGTTTCCTTGGGGTAGAGGCAGCACCATAGAAGATTCTTTTACCACCTTCCCTGCCAGTAAAACCCATATTTTTCTTCTTCTTCTTTTTTTTTTTTTCTCTAATGGTGTACTAGAGTCTCTCTTCAAGAGGGGTAGACTTCAGTGAGTTTTTCTCTCATTCATGAGTGCCTGCCTGGGTTGGGACTCATCCAATTTTTGCCAGACAGTAGTGAAAGGGTCTAGGCTATTTTGCTGGCTCTGCTGGTTCTTAGTCTATATAAAGGTTTGTCCTGTCTCTTATCAGTTGTACTCGTGGGCAGGACTTCTCCTGAGTCCCTTAGAGTAAGGTCCTAGGACCTAAAAGACCTTCCAAGGTGTTTTGTTAGTGAATGAATACCTAATTCATTAATTTAGATGGAGGGAGAAAAAGAAGGAACGTCTTATGTCACCATGTTGCTGATATCACTCAAGAACAGTTAAGTATGGCCCATTCACAGGAAGTAAAGAAGTTAATAGAAATGATCTTTGAGAAAACCCAGATGCTGGACTTCTTAAACACGGACTTTATAAAGTAACTGTCTAAGGTATACTCAAAGAGCTAAAGGAAATCATAGACAATGAACTGAAGGAAACCAAGATAATTTTGTCTCACTATATAGAGATTATCAACAATGAGATAGAAATTATAAGAAGGAGGAACCAAACAGAAATGCTGGATCTGAGAAGTATAATAATCACAATAAAAAAATTCACTAGAAATTTTTAACAACAGATTTGAGCAGATAGAAAAAAGAATCAATGAACTTGAAGATAAGTCATTGAAATTTTCCAGTCTCTGCAGCAGAAAGGAAAAAACCATGAAGAAAAATGAAGAGAACCTAAGAGAACTGTGGGACACTACCAAATATATCAATATATGCATATTTACAGATGGGAGTTTTTGGGTTGTTTGTAAAAAAATATGTTTATTTTTGTTCTGACTCATTGTGGAAATTTTAGAAAATATAAAAAAGAGAAAAGAAAATACAATTCATCCCCAATTCTACCACCTAGACACAATGCTTGTTAACATGTCTGTGTATTTCCCTATGAACACACATACTCTTACAAATGCACATGCTTCCTTTATGTTATGTTAAATCTTTACAAATTACGTTGGAGTCTGGTTTATTGTTCCTTCAAAACTGTACTAATATAGCACTGGTGTAAAAGTTTTAAGTACTTTTAAAATTTGAGAGATAATTTTCATAGCATAAGATTCACCCTTTTAAAGTGGACAATTGAATGTTTTTTAGCAACATCACCACTATTGAATTCTAGCATATTTTCATCACCCCCCAAAGAAAATCTTTACTCATTAGCTGTCACTCCCCAATGCACCTTCCCACAGCCCCTGACAAGCTGTAATCTACTTTCTATCTCTCTGGATTTGCCTATTCTGGACATTCATATAAATGGAATCATACAAAATGTAGCTTTTTGTGTCTGGCTTATTTCACTTAGCATATTTTCAAGATTCATTAATGTGTATACTCACGTATCTATTAGTACTTCATTCTTTTTGATGGCTGAATAATATTCCACTGTATGGATAGATCACATTTTGTTTACCTGTTCCCAGCTGGTAGACATTAAGCTGTTTTCACTTTTGGTTATTGTGAATCGTGCTGCTATGAACATTTGTATAGATGTGTTATCAGTTCTCTTGGATATATAACCAGGAATCCAATTGCTGGGTCATATGGCAACTCTATGTACAACTTTTTGAAGAACTGCCAAAATATTTTCCAAAGTGGCTCCACCATCTCACATTCCTACCAGCAGTATAAGAGGGTTCCAGTGTCTCTATATCTTATAAACACTTGTTACTGTCTTTTTGATTATAGTTATCCTGGTGGGTGTGAAGTGGTATCTCATTGTGGTTTTGATCTACACTTCCCTAATGACTAATGATGTTGGGAAACTTTTCATGTGCTTATTGGCAATTTGTTTATCTTGTCTGGAGAAGAGTGGAAACTTATAAAAGATGTAAGAGATGAATCAAACAGTTTCAATGTATTAACAAAGAAAATCTCTCTGAGCTTTGAGCCCAAGCAAAGGATTTGCCTTCTACATGATCCAGAATCAGGAAGGTGGAGGAGGTTGCAAGTTAAGCAGGTAGGACCAAGTCTTCTTGGAAAATTGGTCAGAATCAGCAGAACAACAGCCTGATAATGAACTTTGTGACAGTCTGCAGTTTGTGACTCAGCTACACTATCTGTACTCAATAAAGGGAACTGGGGTCAGCAACTTGCCTCTGCTCAGCCCTGCTGTGAACCAGCAAGCCAAAGGATTTGTTTTAAAAAGATCAATTGCTTTTCCTTATAAGGCTTTACACAACCCTGTCCTTGCCTTCTGTTAGGTGACAATCTTCTAAGGGGCTGTTGTATATTCCTACACATGAGTAAATCCTCATACTTCAACAAATGGTCTGTGATTATTCTTTGCTACTTATTCTGAAGACCTTGTCCCACAGAACCTAGCTTCTTTGTGTTGGATCAAATTTTCCCTGCCTCGCCTAGTAGTAAGCAAGCTTAATACTCACCGTGTGTCTTAGATTCTTATATGTATGTTTTTTTAGTGAAGATACTTATTTGGATCTTCATTCAAACATTTGTAAAAAATAAGTGACACAAGTGAATTTAGAACACTGATTAGATAGTTGATGGAATTAAGATATTACTGTTAACTTTGTTTAGATGCGAGAGTACCATTACAGTTTCATATTTTACACAGTCTCTGTCTTATAGAGGTACATGCTAAACTATTTACAGATGAAATGATAGGTAGTCCAAGATGTATTTCAAAATAATCCAGAGTATATGTAGAATATATGGGTATAGATGTAAAAAGATGTCCATGAGTTGATAATAAAGTTGGTAATGAGTACTTGAGTGGGGAGGTACATTATACTATTTTGCCTACTTTTCCATATGTTTAAATTTTCATATAATAAAAGAGTTTTAAAAGAAGATCCCACCCTGCATGATCATATTTTGTAGTGGAAGTTAGCCAATAAGCGATTAACATACTAAGTATAATTGCATACTTACTATTTTAGGAGGGAATAAGTGCTATTGCAAAGGGGGTATAAAGTATGGGGAATGCAGTATTTCCTAAGAGGGTCAATAATATGTGCAATTTACACATCAAAATGTACTCTCACATATCATCTCTTATATAGATACATATATATGTGCTTTTATGCATATATTATAACATTTTCATAAAACTCTTATTTGGAAAATTACTTTAATGTTTTCATCCTTAGTAATGACAATACTATGGAATTCATTGTAGACTTATAGAACTGTGTAATTCTTCTAGCCCCCTAAATTTGAATTGGGATGTATTTATTCTTTATCTAAATAATTTAGGCCCCATTTAGTAGTTTTATGTTGTTTACTTCTTCCATGGGGTGCCAAATTTAGCCACATGAGATATATATACTAAGATATTTGAAATATATTTAGTAAACAAACTTGTTTTATATCTTATTAGAATTTCTTCACTATTAATTGCTGTATATTCCACAGAAATAATTTCTATAAAAAAGGAGAGTTTTCTTAATGATAAAAAAGAAAACAATGGAGAGTTTATTTTAATAAAATCCTATCACATAAAACATATTAATAAAATAATTTTTACTTTAACAAAATTAGATCTCTTATTAAAACTCACTAAAAACCTGACAAAGGTCAGATTTTTTTTAGACGTGCACCATTACTTTATGGAATTGCTTTCAGTTTATTGCTCTGTTATTCCAATATTATATTGACATTTTCTATGCCAAACCTTATTAATTTGCAAGAGTTATTCCTTCTGGCAGCATATATTCAGAAAGCATGGTATTAGAAGGGGCTGGGGTTGGGTAGAGAAGAATGGAAGTGAATTGAATAATTTAACATATTAAAAAAGAAAATGTTATGCAACAGCACCAGAGGAAATTCCATGAATTTGAACAATAGATATAATAGATGGTGAAGGTTCTTGAGTTCCTCAGGATATTAGCATCTCTATAATAGAGCTTGAGGCTTAGAAAGGGCCCTAACAGATCATCTGGTATTGCCTCACCTTCAACAGAGCCTCAACTAAAGAAGGTTAGGCAGAAGTAAAAATCCATTAAAAATCCTCTGCAGGAGGGCATTCATCAAACTCTCCCTATGGGCCACTTATCTTTGGGGAAATCATATTTGGATACATTTCTGATAATACAGAAATGGTGTGATGTTGCTGGAGTGTGACTGGTGAATGCCTGGAAGTTGCAAGGCAAAAAATATATACATCATGTCGAGTAATAAATGAAACTCTAGTATTGTGTGTGTGTGTGTGTGTGTGTGTGTGTGTGTGTGTGTGTGTGTGTGGTGTGTGTGTGTGTGTGTGTGATCCTAATAGAGCCTGTATTTCTATGACAAAGATCTCTTTAACCAAACATATTTTGGAAAGCCAGGGAGTTTCTTTCTACACAAAGATTTTCACGGCATCAAGGAACTAGAATAGAGAGGAAATTGGTAGCTGTGTCTTAATCTGTATTTTTTTCCAGCTTTGGTTTCTTTTTTATGTGATCATGTCTATGATGGGTAGTAAATAACCCAGATATTTACTTAAATTCCTTTAACTTCAGCTTCCTCATTTGTAAAGTGGCAATAATAACAGTATCTTTGACAGAGGGTTATTTTAACAGTTAAGTGTTTATTATAAGATTCTTAATACCATGCCTGGCACATATAAATTGCTCAATAAACGTTAGTTATTGTTTTTTATTATTATCCACAGTGCTCACTGTCATCCACACAGGTCACTGGTAAGACTGATCCCATCTTCTCTCCACCTTTGTGCATAACTAGAGCAGCTTTTAATAGTGAAATGGATATTATAACAGCCTGAGTTTTTTCTATACTTTAAATAGGGTATAGAGTGAATCTATGTGGATGAAAAGCGTTTTAGAAAGTCCAGGAGCTGAGGGGTGACAAGACAGATTCATGGGGACTTACAGTTTACCTTGAAGTAAAAATGAAATCATTCATTCATTCAACATTCAGTGGAGCGTAGCATAAGGAGCCATACTGTGTTGGCTGTAGTAACAGGCGTTAACCAATCTGTTTGAAAAAAATCTGTTCTTCAGATTAGCTGAGGAAAGCACAAAATCAAATTGTAAAAAGATATGTGATATTATCTAAACACTCCAGTTTGGCAAGTGCTTTTTGTATTATTTGGGCTAGATAGATAAGGCTTGGTTCCCAAAGAAGCTTGGTTCCCAAAGAAGAGTGTTATTTATCTGTTATTTACATACTTATTGAATCCTTTCAAATATTGAAACACTGTGAAGGGGGGTTTTAAATTGTTGTTTTTGGTCTGCCATGTCTGGACTCCTATTTATTTTGTTAACACATCTTAGTCAGCTTGGGCTGCCATAACAAAATACCATAGAATGAGTGCCTTACATTATAAAAATTTATTTTCTCACAGTTATGGAGGCAGATATCTGAGATCAGGGTGCCAGCATTGTCAACTTCTGGTGGCGTCTCACATATCCACCTTCTCTCTGTGTGCTCATATGCTGGGGTCAGCTCTCTTGGGTCTCTTCTTGTAAGGGCACTAATTTCATAAGACCAAGGCCCTGCTATCCTGACCCAAGTACCTCCCAAGGTCCCATCTCCAGATACCAATACACTGGGGATGAGGGCTTCAATATATGAATTTTGAGAGGACACAGACATTCAGCCCATAACATTATTTTAATATCTTAAAATAATAAGATAGCAAAATTTGCTTCATAGATAGGCAATACTACAAATTATTTGAGTTATTCCAATATAAGTCTATTCTTATAACTTTAGTATACATCACAATTTATAACCCTTTTATTTAATGTAGCAATAAATTAGCATGTTGAAAATGCTACTATGTTGACTTTGGGTAAACAGTTGAATTTTCACACAGGGAAAATTTACCTTGAGTAACAATTTATTCAGTGATTTCATCCTATAATTAAAATATTTAATATTTGATCTTTTCATCATCTTCATTGTAAAAATTTTCTTAGATTCTGTTTCTTTAAGAATGATGAAAGTCATATCACTATAGGTCCTACCTCATTACTGGATATGCCTCCTAGCAGTTTTTCGTTTTTTGTATAGATAACAGCAAGAGCCTTGAAGGTGGTCTCTCTATCTCCAGTCTGGTTGATATCCAGCTTATTAGCAACACAGTAGCTAAATCTCCCTCCTTCCTTCCTTCCTTCTTTTCTTTTTTCCCTTATCTTTTCTTTTATTCTTCCATCATTTAAAAAATGACCCTTTATTTTTCTTAAAAGTTGCACATGCTATTATTTTACTATTGTTCCTAATTGTTTTCCTAACCTTCCCTGAAAATAGATTAAATAACCCTGCCTCACTGACTTTATCTGTGGTCATTGCTTTCGCCATTGAAATATAAGAGAATGGGATATATTCCAGGCCTACGCAGAAACCTATATTATAGGTAGCTGATATTTTTTTCAGCTTATTTTCTGAAATGTAGAACAGAACCATAGTGAACCCAGCATAACTGAGTTAGAAATGAAGATTTACTACTATTGTGTACCAATAATTTGAGATTCTTTGTAACCTCAGCATCACCTAGAGAAAGCTGACTAATACTTATGTAATCCATGTTTTATTTGTATAAGAGGCAAACATGTAGACACTTGAAACAAAATATGAAAGCTCTTTGAATACACTCACTTATGGACACCTCTCTATAGGTATCTACTGCCAACTGTTTGATCTCTGTTATATCTGGTCTCCTTTCCATGCCTGTGTGTAAACTGATACATAATTATATAGCTAGAATAGTCCACTTCTCTGCTTTATTTAGGATGCTTTGCTATAAGTAACAGCAAATGTCTTCTGAGACCTTAAAGTTCATATGGATTAAAGAACTAAACATTAGAAATTATGAAGTAATTAGAAGAAAATGTACATACACACATATAATTCACCATTTGTCTCTTTCATTTCTGAATATCTTATATAAGCTTTTATTCTGGAAAATATGGGAAGTTTTTATAACAACCAGTATTTCCTTAAGGTAGAAAACACATAAGTTTGCTGTCCAGGATAATAAAAGTAATATGTCTTTCCAAGACAAAGGTTGGGCAAGTTTTCTTGTAGCCCCCTTTATAAGATTGGGGCTTTATAAGAATGGAGGTACTTAGGGCTAATCAGCTACAACACAGGATTTATGTGTAGCATTCCTGACTTTATGTGTAGCATTCACCTAGGCAATGCACCAATAGGAACCCCTGTGAACATGAAGTTCATGTTGCCTCCTGTGCTGTGAATAATAAAGTCCTTTGTTTCTGATCCAGGAGTCTCATATCTTCTGCCAGCATTAATAAAACTGTCAGGATAAATTAGTTTGCAAAGATGTTAAAATCTCAGACTCCTCTCAGTTCTTGAACATATCTATATCTACTACTATATCATCTATATCGATTATATATCTATTTATGTATTTATTTATGTATCTATCTATCTATAGAGATAGATCTGAGGCTTTGGCAATGGGAATAAGCTTTTTAAGCAAGACACATATTCTCAAACATTGATGAATAAGTCTATATGGAGGAAGAGGACATATAATGCTCTCAAGTGTGTATATATATACACACACATACACAAACATCTATGTTCTTCCACATAAATCCTTCAGTGGTCCTCTAGCAACTTCATGATCAAGTCCTTTTACTGTTCTTTTTTAATCTAGATATCCAGTTTTTTCTTTTCCTGATCTTGCTGTTTTTATATTTAGATGATCTCTTCTTCCACTGTCATCTTACGGATCTCTTGGATACTGTTGATAAACAGTGGTGATTTCCCTTTATAATCTACCCAGTGAGGGTGGAGGTGGTTTGGTGAAACTGACACCCCACTTCTGTAGTTGTGCCTCTACGTCCGTCATCACTTCCTTAGGCCATCTTGCCTTGCTCATTTTCTTCAGAATAAACATACTAGACTACAATATAGGTAATACAGATCCTGCAGCCAGAGGGCCACATTGCTCTCAGAATGTTAGTGCATCAGTTGAGGAAAAAAGACAGACACAGTATAGACTTAGTCTTCTGTATTACTAACGTGAAAACCTTTTCAGACTAAGGCCAGTAGTCCCTTTTACCTTTCCTTCCCTCATCAGCTGTCCATTTAAATCCATTGTGCCGGGGTTTTTATTCCTTCCCTCAAGGTACTTCCTCTGTCTCACAAGCGGAGGAGATTTCATCCAAGTCTTGCAAAATTGGATGACACTCTAAGATTCAGCCAAATGCTAATGGAGCTCTCCTCTGATCATGCCATAAGGGGTCTAGGATGGTGTCTTAGTCCCTTCAGGCTGATATGAAAAAACTTTAGGTTGGATGGCTTATAAACAACAGACATTTATTTCTCACAGTTCGGGAGGCTGAGAAACCCAAGACCAAGGTACTACTGATTCAGTATATGGTGAAAGCCTGCTTCCTGGTTCATAGATGACCATCTTTTTGCTATGTCCTCACGTGGCGGAAGGGAGCAAGGGAGTCCTCTGGTGTCTCTTCTGTAACAGCACTAATCCCATTCAAGAGGCTCTGCCCTCATGACCTAATCACCTTCCAAAGGCCCCACCTTCTAATACCATCACACTGTGGGTTAGGATTTCAATACAAGAATTGGGGAGGTGGGGGGGGACACACACACAAACATTCAGTCTATAGGAGATGGGAAGTGGCATTAATTCCAGTTCTATCTTCCACTAGAGAGTGTTAGCCTTTATCAAGTTACCTAAGATGTGAACATATCAATCACATCAAGAGGAAAGTTCACATGGAAAAAAATTAAGTTAAGAAAAATGTGTTTTTCTTACTAGCCTGACCTTGATCTTGTTCTGTTTGGAACAACAGATTTTATCATTATTGTGAGTAAGAAGAATTTTGCTTTTTGTTGACACACCCAACCAGTGCTTGCATTATAAGAGGAACCATACCTAGTGTTAAGTAAATGGCTCTCTCTCTTTTGTTTTCCTACTGAGGTGTGACGGTGCCAGTTTTGATTAGAGTCTTTTATCCTTATATAAGAGGAAAGTTCCATCTCATCTTGTTATACTTAGGTTCTCATTTAATCAAGTTTACAATTTGTTCTTTGCCAATCCTGTTAATGTTATACCAGTTTCACACATGCCCTCTCAGTTCTGGCTATTTCAAACTCCTAACAGTTCCTTATTACAAGCTCTTGATCTTTTTTATTTTTATGAAACTTCACTGAAATACAGTGTTAGATAAACTCAAAAAACAGACAAAAACAGAGTTGCTTTTGTGGAAGCAAGGAGTGACCCCCAGCACTCCGTCCAGTTATCTTCTTCCATCTCCAACGCATAGACTGTCATGTTCCTACTGGATTCTGTCTACCTGTCTCCTACTCCTTCATCTAGCCAGTTACTTCTCTCACATCAGGGTTTTCATTCTTGGAAGTCTTTTCTAACTTGAAATCATCTCTGAGAAGTCACAGCAGTCCAGTCTACCTCTATCATAGTATACCGTGCTGCTCCGTTAGAGTGGATTCTCTCTTACTAACATAGATCAGATACTGTTTGAGAACAGGTAAGATTCACTTATTTTTGTCTTCCTTGTGCCTAGTATTGTCTTCCTTGTGCCTAGTATAGTATTCAAGACATGGTTGGCATTCACTAAATATTTGCTGAATGAATGAATGGGTGGATAAGTGTTTCTAAAATACCATCACTACCTTAAAGCATATTTTCTTTGTATATTAGTTTACTCACACAAATACAGTCAACTCTTGAGTTTCTCCAATATTATGGAAGAAGAGAAATTAAAAGCACAATATTAAAATATTTTGATTTGAAATTAGGATTCACTTCTATTTTTATTCAGTAATTATCTTTGATTTTCTGGGCAGTCTCAATGCTTTATTCAAAGTAGTTGAGTACCATTTATAAAGTTGACTCAGAAAGAACTTGTACACTGTCTAAGCTCACTGTTTATATACTCTTACAAAACACTTCCCATGTAGCACACATCCTGGGGATGGGGTGCATCACCTCTTAGATGAATGCTAATCACTACCCTAAAAGAATACACCTCTGAGTGTTTTATCTGGACCTTGACACTTTCCCCAGGGAAACAATTATTTTGTTACAAGTTACATTTTCACTTAGTAGTTTATCCTGTGTTTGTGTGCAAGTATGTGTGTGTGTGCGCATGCACACGCCTATACGTGCTGGGGTAGAAAGTGTGTAAAGTGTGAGCTATGTAGAGTAGACTGTTTACAGAGTAAGTTTATAGAGAAGCAGATACCCTCAATTAAAAAGCTGCATATTACACATATATACATGTTACTATATGTATGAATATGTTTAATATGTGTATGTGTGTGTATATACATATACATGTACATATGCATACATACACACATATATACATATACATATATATAATGTATAAGCAGTTTTTGTCGTTAGGAACTGCTATTGACTAAATTGTGTCTTTCCTAAATTCATGTATTGAAGCCCTAGACCACGGTGATTTGGAGGTGGAGCCTTTGAGAGGTGATTAGGTTTAGAAGAGGTCCTGATAGTGGAGCCCTTATGATGGGATTAACATCTTTATAAGAAGAGACACCAGAGAGCTTGCTTCCTCTCTCTCTGCCATGTGAGGATCCAGCAAGAAGACAGCCGCCTATCTACAAGGCAGGAAGAAGGCCCTCACCAGAACCAGACCATGCTGCCACCCTAATCTCGAGCTTCTCAGCCTCCAGAACTATGAGAAATAAATGTCTGTTGTTTAAGCCACCCAGTCTAGTACTTTGTTATAGCAACCAGAGCTAAGACAAGCACATTTTATAATCTCTCTCAGTGTGATAATCCAGTTAGATGTGCCTAATTTGAAGTCCACATGCTACTTACTGTGAGATACAGAAAGAAAGATTATTTTTTTGCTTACCTCATTTTACATTCGTATTACACTAAATTATCAGTTTTTGTAAGACAGCAATATTTTGTGCTTAATATCTTTAACTAGTACCAAAGATGAATGATAGATGTCAGATGTTTTGGGTATCCTGAGTGGCCCCAAATCTTCCTCTAATATCCACTTAAAATAGCTCATGTATAGTGTGAAACCAGCACTCTCTTCATTATTGCTGAGAATTATCGAGGAATTTATATTGTCCAGACACCTTTAATTCTGAATTCCTTCTCCTACTATATTCTTATTTATTTATCTATCATTGCTTCTGCAATTCCTCTTTTCTCTCTACCCGACTTTTTCTTCATTACGCCCCTTCTACAAAGAAATCAACTAAAATCAGCTATTATTATTAGCATTTTGTAAATGAAAGATTCAGGATAATGGATAAGAATTACAACACGCCAAAAATATCAACCTGAATATATTAAATACCTTATGTTTTCTTATGTCTCCCTACCTAGAGCATTTTTCAGCAGGTGCCTTTCTCTAGTAATCCACCTAGTCCTCAAGATCTTTCTTCCTAACTTCTCTCAAACTACCTTTCTCAAACCCCCAAATTTTTATTCTGCAGGACAATTTTACTTTCAACCTTTGTTGTGTACTAGGCCCTGGAACTAACTTTGTAAATCTAAAGTGGTCTGTTACTAACCTTCCAAAATAAAGTCGTCATCCACCTCTGAAATAAATGCTGCATTTGCCTGAAAAGTGTTAAGCACATTTCATTTTTAAAAATGACAGTAATAATATGTAGGGGTGTGTGTGTGTGTGTGTGTGTGTGTTCCTTTCTTGTATATCTGGAAGTGCTGGCCTTTCTAGGAGAAATGGTTCATTCAGGTAGTCATTTCTTTACCATTATGACTTGTGTGTATGCACATCTAGCTCTATTACACACACATGTATAAAGATATACAGTGTATATTTTTATGTTTATCTACATCAAAAACATTTCTTTGCTAAACAAGAATCTCAAAAACTCAATTTGTCTCTGGGAATTTAAACAGAAAAACACTGAGAAAAATCATTTTGTTTGAAAAATTACACTCAAATTAAAAGATGGTATTGTCAGGCTCAATTTTGCCTTTCTTATGAAAAAGCATTTGTCACAAAACTTCATCATTAAAATAGATTATTTTTCCATATGTACCACAATTTACATTCTAAATCATCTTTTTCTTTTATTTAATAGTTTCAGAATTATAAGCAACTGAAATGTGTCCCTTATTCTAATTTCCACTGAAAAATACCCACTCATTTAATTTTTCCATATCTATATATATGTTTAGAATTTAATTACATATAAGCCTAAATTAGGGAAATGTTTTGAGTCATCTTTAACTTAAAATTTGGAACCTTAAAAAGCTTTAAATAAACTTTAATTAATGTAATACCTTATTATTTTTATAGTAATTACATTATTTTCCTGAAGTAAAATTGGATCATCGTGTTAGAATTACCCTCCCCTCATGTTTTCTGGTTGGTTAAAATATGACAGCTCTTCCTGTTTTCATATTTATAGTCCTATTGATGGAGATTCATTTTATTTACAGAATTACATTGATTTTGAAAGTTCCTAAAAGGCCCTTGGAGAGAATGGTAATGGAATGGATGGATGCATTACCTTGTAGATCAATCAGTGAGAATTTCATGGATTATAGAGTGAGGACAAATGTACCAAGGTCAGCAATTTTGTTCTTGCTGCTCTTTCTGGAACTGCAGCCAGTAACTTATTAGTACTAGTTACATACTTTCTGGAATGGCAAGCGAACGAGAGCACAACATGGCAGAGTTTCTTGGCAGGGAGCTGCATTCTCTTAACTGCTTTAATTCTGGTGATTGCATTAGGTGCAGTTCGTCTCCGATGAAATGCTCTCAGCCAAGACCTAGGAATATATCAAATTGGAGCTGATGCCTCATTTCTTTGAGCAGGGCTCTCAGTTGCAGATATAGGCATAGATGGACTTAAGTGCAGTTGCAGTAGAAATGAAAAAGCTAACAAATGGTTTCTGTAATTGTTTATTTTGTTTCCTTTATTGTTATTTTATGGAAGATAATAATGCTACAATCAGGCTGGTGTGTGTGTGTGTGTATGTGTGTGTGTGTGCGAACCTATGAATGAATATGTGAATCTGTGTATATGTGCATGTGTTTATACCCAAATAAAAACTATGTCTATTACCATCATTTGACAGTTATCTCTCATATAAACATAGTTGAATCTGATATTCACTAGTGCAGGTAGGAATTTTTATTCTCTCTGGAAATTAAAAGCATAGTAAGACTGTGATATAGGGGTAGGATATAAAGAAGGTCATCAGTGGAGGACTGACTGAGTAGGGTGAAGAGCCTTTGGAGAACCTATAGAAAGGGAAATTGATTCTATTTCCACCTCTCCAAAAAAAGATAGAAAATGAGAAAACAAATGGCAGTTATCAATAAAAGCGATACAGCTCCTCTGCTTTGGCGTGATGTCATGGAGTTATGTGTTGTAAAATTTACTACTAGAATTTGAGACATGAAAGTTCACAGCCCAAGTGATCTGGAAGCAGAACCTGAGCCAATGACTATGACCTCTTGGCTGCATCCAGGATTCCCTGTGTGCAGTGGAATCCTGGGAAAGTTGGGAACGACATTCTGGTGCCCTGAAGTTTTGTAGGTCCATTTAGAAAACTAAATAAACATCAATGGTTAGAGATAATGGCAATGAGTTTTGTAGCTAAAACCATCTAAGAAATTTTAATGTGTATTCCAGGCTGTACGTTTAATGTTTGCTGTATATAGTATTTTCTGTTAATAATATTTATTACCTAACTTTTTAAAGAATATTATACTTGAATGTCAGGAATTGATAGGAGAAAAGGTGGGGATGAAGCTGGGAAACTATACCAATGTTTAATGACTCTAAATACTTGGGAGAAATGAGGAAATATCCCATGGATTATGGTGCTAAAAAGGGCTCAGTTATCTAACTGAATTATTTGTCCCCATCTCTTTCCTGCTCTTTATCTCATTGCACTATTCCATCTTCTGCCACTTAAATTCACAGAAACAAAATGTTAGTAACTGTTTCCCTTTTCCCTGAGTTCCCAGACAAATTTAATAAAAATGGCTAGATTTCTAGAAAAAAAGCATCTTTCTGGAGTCCACTGTCTCGGAACACTCTTCTAGCATCTGAGGGTAAATGGAGAGATTAAAAAGGCATTGAAGAATTTGAAGACATGGATAATTAGCTCCTTGGCTTTTGGACAATTTGTATAACCTCTTTAAACCTCAATCACTTTCTTACAAAATGGGAGGGTAAACTTGATAATCCCCAAAGTTTAAAAGTCCTATAACATTTATAGAGGGGACAGTGGTAAACTCAGGACTGCTGCCCTTTCTATATGCTTATAATTTTATACGTGGCAAAATATAACTTTTCTAAAGCACCATTGTTTACTGTTTGACTTTGCCAGTAAGTTCTTTTCCTGATGGTGCATACAATTATATGAGGAGTCCCTGTAGACCCATTCCATACAAGTGGAGGGGAAGCTATGAAGCATGAAAGCTGAATGTTACTTTAAGGTTCTTTCCACAATGGCCCACTGCTTGTCCTGGGATCTGAAAATTCCCACGTACAGGAAAAGCAGAAAAAAATAGAGCAAGCAAATGGGACCAGGTAGGACTCTGCTTGGATAGTACAAAAACAGTTGACCCTTGAACAACACAGGTTTGAAATGCGCAGGTACACTTATACCTGGACTTTTAAAAAAATATATAAAGTAGGCCCTCTGTATCTGTGGGTTCCGCATTCATGGATTCAACCAACTGCGGATTGCAAACTCCATATGGGATCTGAGGTTGGTTGCATATGTGATGCCGAACCAGTGATCACAGAGGGCCCACTATAAGACTTGAGCATACATGGATTTTTGTATCTACGTGGGTCCTGGAACCAATCCTCCCACAGATACCGAGGGAGGACTGTAATTCATATTCTTTCTGTCCTTTAATAATGTGGAAAATTTAATAATGTGGGAAGATGATGAATTTATGTTGAAGATTGAAAGTTGGAGGTAACGTGATCCATGTGACATAGATATTTTGAAATGCTGAGAGAAGTTAGTGCTTGAAATAGAGATTTGTAGGTCACCTGCTGGGGTGTGGTGGCGATAGAATTGAAGGAGATTCCTCTTGAGAAACAGTGGAAAGAAAAATGAAGATGGTAATGTGATGTTGGGGAAATTCATGTGTTTTTAGATCAGCAGGAGAAATATAAGCCAGAGAAACAAACACATTGAGGATGAGAAGAAAGAAGCATTTTAAGAAACTATGTTGACTCACACTGGCCTTTGTGGATTCTTTGATGGCATTGACCCAGGTATTATTGATCTACTGTGAATTGACCTGGGCTTTACTTAAAACTTGAATTATTCAACCCTATATTAATATTTTGATCAGACCATATAATGGAGGAGGTGCCTCTAAAGAACTTGGAGAAACATGTTTTCTTTTTGAGAATAAAACAAAAATCTATTGAGAATAGAAATCACATTCTCTAGACCTACTTAGAAAACTGTAATTAAAGAAAAAATGAATTGGCTTGTACAGAGAAGCTCCTTGAAGAGAAGCAAATTTTGGACTTTCAGATTAAGCATTATCCAGCAAGAGAGATATGACATTTGGGGGACTCAGTTCATTCATGAGCAAAGTGTTTTTTGCTGTGGGCAAATATATATTTTTTAGACCTCATCATGGCTCCAGTAAAATATTCACCATGTCAGCCCTTGGGCTTTGCCTTAATTCTGTGCCACCAATCACCTACTGATCCAATCATTTGGCTCAAAATATTGGAGGAAATCAATAAGTTGATATTCTTTTTTTTTAATTATTTAATTAATTTTTTTTTTTGCGGTACGCGGGCCTCTCACTGTTGTGGCTTCTCCCGTTGCGGAGCACAGGCTCCGGACGCGCAGGCTCAGCGGCTATGGCTCAGCCGCTGAGCCTGCGCGCTCCGCGGCATGTGGGATCTTCCCGGACCAGGGCACGAACCCGTGTCCCCTGAAAAGGCAGGCGGACTCTCAACCACTGCGCCACCAGGGAAGCCCGATATTCTTAATTATACATATTTTGGGTGAGAATTTAGCTAGAGTAATTTTATCACGTATTTCTGAGTACAGTATTATGTCCCAGTTTCTGGCCTTGAGAGATTGAAGACCAGACTCCAGATTATGGTCAATCCACCTAGGTCATTGCATACTGTGAGGCCATTGTGTGTCTGCTTCCTTCTCTTCCTACTCAACTTTCCACCATCTATTTTTTATACCAAGAATTTCCAAATCTGGTGTTCTCTGGTGTTCAGTGGTCTTTTCTTATTAAATGTGTATGCAGATCTGCTAGGAGAATCATCAGGTGTTATACAATTTTCTGAGAAATATATGCAGATGATAGCTGGCTGAATGCCTAGATCAGTATGTGGTAAATGCAGCTGGCTGATTGACTGGGATCTACTTTGCATTTGATGGTTGCAGAATACTTAAGTGCTTCGTGTATATCTATGTTAGGGTTACTCAAATATAGAAATTCCTGAGGTTTTAGATACCAAGTAGAAATATATTTCAGAACAGGAGAAATATAACTGAGCTGTAGTTAATATTCCACTAAAACAAGAGAATTCAGCAATTCTGATATTCCAATTAATTTACTCATTTTTCTATTTCATATTTTTGTTCTCTTCCAGAGACTAAAATTGATTGACTTCTAGTAAACCCTAGGGAAAAAAACACTTTATAAATGAATTGATAGTTACATAAATATAATATTTGTCAAGGCACTAAGTGTTCAGAACATATTCTCCAGGTTAAGTACACCTAAGGTACAGCATACATATTGAATTATCAAGAGAGAGGATGCTAAAACCATGAATATATTCAGCTGAAATATTTGTGTTAATTGATCTTCTTTACTTTTCTCCAATATTCAATATTTCTCCAACATCTGTTTGTGTAACACCTTAGACATAATAAAGGAATAGAAAAGAAGTCTCATAATTTCAATTATTGTGGCTAGTAGTCCTTTTTATATAAAGAAATATATTCCCTTATCAATTTCTTTCAATAGGTACTGTTGCAAATGAATTATCTTAAAAGTTTTACGGTAAAGTGCATGAATTCTGGAGCAAGAAGGTCTGAGTTTGAATCATAATTTCCCCAAATATTGGCTGTGTGACTTTTGGTAAATTACTTAAACTCAGTTTCTTTATCTGTAAGATGGGAATTATAATAGCTTCTACTACCTAGGGTTGTTTTGAGATAACATGATTTAAAATATGTAAATCACTTACTGTAGTGTCTGGAAGATGTTAAATGCTATATAATAGCTGGCTATTGTTATTATTCAATGTGTATTTATTTGGGTATTCAGGCAACTTAAAATTTTTTTTGAATAATGACATCCTAATTTATGAAAAATTACTTTCTTCCTATGGATATTAATTAGGCTAGCCTTTTACAAAATCATATATTCAACATTAATTCAATATAATTAATATTTACTCCTCTCCTCTCTTTTTATATTGTGGTACTTTAATACTATTAACTTTTCTAACAAAACCTAAATGATTATATTGAGACAACAACATAACCAAGATTGTCAGAACTTGCAGACTTGGTCCAGTAATTCAATAGCTGTCGAGATTTCTCTAAAAGATATTTGCTTATAGTTATTATAGTTGGAATAGTTAGGTCTGGTCAATAATATTGTCTCTGACTGAACAAGAGTGCCTGTGGCTAGGTATATATGTTTCTATATAAAGTTTTTTTAATTTTAGATTCATATGATTGTTTACAGTAAAATGAATCACACCAGATTGATATCTGAGAGGACAGTTCTTCATATTTGATGATTGTTATATTGAACTGTATCACTTACCCAATTTTTTTCTGTAAACCTCTTAGCTTAATGAACTGAAATGTTATGTAGAATATTGTATTAATATAAATCAATAGCAGAATTTTGTTTCACCATTAGGAGAACTAGTGCAGTTTGTTCCAGTTATCACTCTTTATTTCACATACACAACTAACCTTAAGGCCACTTTTACATGGAAGTTTTATCACTTTGAACCTGTGTCTGTGTCACTTGCAATGTTTCCTATTCCCCATCAGATAAAGCAATTTCAGTAAGTGCTTAACTTAAAATGATTTACAATCACAAATAGACCACAGGGATCCCACCTACATATGCCATTGTATAACAAGCTTCCATAACTATTTGCTACAGAGCACATTCTAGATACCTGCATCAGGTTACGTAGTTTAAAATGTTTAATTTTCTTTCCACCTCTTCCTTTTCGGAGGGTTAGGAAGAAAATGTAACTTTTTTTCCTCCAGTGTATGATGTGTTTTTATTTTTCTTTCTATAGTATTATTGAATTTAAGGGGGCAGGGCAAGCAAATTTAGAAAGAGGTAAATACTGAGGACTTCTGTAATAGAAAAGATAAAAAGCCTTAAAGAAAGGTTACTTTGAGTCACATTAACAAAGTAAACATTCAAAACACTATTTTTTAAAATGAAAATAATAACTGAAGCTTTAAAGATAAACAATTTGCAAGTTAATTATAAATGACTAATTTCATTTAAATTCAGTTATTGTTTGCAATAACAAAAACTTAGAAAAGTGATCTTTATCTTGTTAAAAACCTACTTTTATTTACTATAAATACATTTTGTGGGTAAGGGAAAATATTTAACTCAATGAAATAGAACCCTTCTGTAATACTGTTGATTAGAAATCATTCAATATGATGTTGAGATCATCTTAAACCTACATGTGAAAAAATTGAGTGACAGCCATCCAGAAGTTGGTTTTTCTTAAAGCTTTGTTCTATAGCACAGAATAGAAGAGAATTGTTATAATGAGGCAATAAACTATTTCATTCAGAGTTGATGTGCTCAAGGAAACAAGCCTGGGGTTCAGCCAAGTTTCATGAAATATGTCATTGTGTTTCTAAGACTTCATAAAGAATCTCAGAAGCTTTCAGTTTGGAGACTGAGAATCTGGTTTGAGAGTGTTTATTAATCAAAGAAACCAGATGATGGTTAATTTTTCTTTCACATCATGGTGATTTCGTTGATGATTGAGAAATATTGTTACATCCATGCACACATACACACACATGTGCACTAACTCTCTCATGCCTCTAACCCAATCCTCAGAACTGTGTCTATATGAGTCAAAGTGACTGTGCACATCAAGAAAGAATCCTGTGCACATCAGGAAAAGTTTAAAAGATGGGGATGGAGTTTCATTAGCTCACTGTACCTACACATTGCTATATCTCTGTTCTCTTTTATGTCAGAAGCAGCAGCTAACCTAAGCTTTTCTCTTATTATCCCCTTCTGTCAAATATTGTGAAGAAGAAAGTTTTGGAATCCACTCTTTTTATTGGCTCTATCAAAATTATTTGCAGCTCATTGGCTTTTTTTAGCATTTCTGACTCATGTCGTTTTGATCAAACCTGAAATGTCTACCTCTTCCTCTCCAACTGCCAGTGTTTGGGGATCTTGCAAGAGGGAGAAAAATGACTCATAATTTTTTCCAATCCTTTTCTGATCCTTTTAGCTTCACCTTCTTGGCATACATAAGAGAACCTTATGTACTCTATTTGGCAAAGGGAAAGGAACTTCATGTTCTGACCATTGGAAAACAGTTTTAATATGTTACTATCCAATAGGACAATCTTGCTAGACAGGTTTTAATGTTTGTTGGAGTTCCACACCTGTATTTGGGCTCAAAAATCCCTTGGAAGAATACACTTAGAGTAATGTTTTGGTTTGGTTACGAGGGTACAGAGAAGAGGCATGGCCTACTGTGCAGATTCATCACGTTCTCTGGAAAACTTGGTCATTTTGGAAGTAGCTAGGGTCTTCCACATTCCACATTCCCCTCTCCTCTCCAAATGCTGGTTGTGCTACCTGTTTTCTAGGTTTTCTCTATTCCAATTGCATTCCCAAGCCTCATCTGTATTCGATAAGTAACAGCTGGTTAATATGCTAAATAAAAAGATTTTAAAGCAGTAAGTTGTCTTTCTGTGGGTAGCTTATAGACACCATCTCAATTATTTCTTTATCATAATTATAGTAGGTAGTTCTAGAATGTTTTGGTCTTTGTCCTGTAAATTATGGAAGACACCTGATTACCTTATCTCAGGGACTGGCAAACTTTTTCTTCAAAGGGCCAGGTAAGAAATAGTTTAGGTTTTGTATCCACGTGGTCCTGTCACATCTACTTGATTGTGCTGTTGTGTGAAAGGAGCCACAGACAATGCACAAACAAATGAGTGTGTCTGTAGTTTGCTAATAGCAGGCCTATCCAATAGCTTCTCCCTTCATGCTCCCTGTCCGAAACCCAGTTTTTTTCAGTCATAAGTTGGTGAGCACATGCTCAGGGAAGTAGGTGCCTCCCCCAGGTTCAGGTGATGAGTCATGATTGATTTAAACCAGCAAGGTGCTCCTTTTGCCAATGATTGGTTTAGGGATAGGTGTATATCCCCTGTTGAACACTGACACAAAGGGAAATCTGTTGGGGCCTTCTGGTAACTATTTTGTAGAAGAAGGTCACACAAGAAAACCCAGTTCCTGAGGCAACTACACCATGAGGATATGACTTTATCACATCTGTTATCACATGATGATTTTATTTTATTTTTTATTGAAGTATAGTTGATTTACAATGTTGTGTTAGTTTCTGGTGCACAGCAAAGTGATTCAGTTTTATACACATATATATATATATACACACATATATATTCTTTTTCATATTCTTTTCCATTATGGTTTATGACAGGATACTGAATCTAGTTCTCTGTGCTATACAATAGGACCTTGTTGTGTATTCATTCTATATATAATGGTTTGTAACATGATGATGTTGTTAACAGTATTTCTGCTAACTTCAAGTAACTCATCAGAACATTCCCGAATCTGTGACATGCATTGGCACCACTTTTTTTGGGTAGAGATTTTAATATTTATGAATGGATTTTTTTTTTTTTTTTTTTTTTTTTTTGCGGTACGCAGGCCTCTCACTGCTGTGGCCCCTCCCATCGCGGAGCGCAGGCTCCGGACGCGCAGGCCCAGCGGCCATGGCTCACGGGCCCAGCCGCTCCGCGGCACGTGGGACCCTCCCGGACCGGGGCACGAACCCGTGTTCCCTGCATCGGCAGGCGGACCCCCAACCACTGCGCCACCAGGGAAGCCCATGAATGGATATTTTTAATTTGTTTCATAAGCAACCAAATCTCTCAACAAAGATAAACTTTATGTCTCTGGAAACCTAGTTAAAAACCTCATGAGAAGCATAAGTACCTTGAAAAGCTATCTTTTTCAAAGATCATTGCAAAATGATATTGCAAAATAACACATCTTTTAACATTTCTTAGGGAATGTAGCACTGCCACTTAATGCAATTTTTATACATATAGGAAAATATTTTCTAAGGTTTAAGAGAAATGATAGAATAAAATTTAATTAAAAAGTTGAAGATTTTTGTGGAGAATTTATAGATTTTACAGAGGTTTATTGTACTTATGCACATGCATACAGTATTCTTTAATTGGAAAATGGGTACAGTGCATCTCATATTGAGTCATTTATGGGGTGTGAGGCCATATAAGCCAGCCTCCAAATATTCATATTTATGTGAATTTCCTTTCCCACAATTCCTTCCTTGTCCAAGGAGTATTACTTATACTTTATACACATTTCATTATGTCTTAAAACGCCACACAATTAAGCAGTTTAGTTGTTGACACTGGAAAACTCTCTATTAATTGAGAAATAGCTTTGTCTTTCCACTTATTAACATTCAAATGGAAATGTATTTAAAATATACTCCAGTTTAAATCTTAGCTCAAAATCTTGGTGGTCAAAGGAAAAAAGTTCAGATGGAGCCCCTTTTCCCACCTGTTAATCATGGAATAAAGACATCTATTTAGTTTGAAAGCAGGCTCTTTTGCTTGGAGTGAGTAGTTTTGCCCTTAATAACTGGCCTTCCTGCTTTCTAATTAGAGAATTTATTTCTTTCCTTGCTGAACATTCTGTTTGAATTTGTTTCCCTGTCCTGTTTAATTGCTTCCCGATTTGTAAAAGTAAACCATAACTATGAGAGTCAGATTTTGGATTCCGCTTTAATGACATTTGAAGGGAAAAACAAGAAAAGGAAAGCCGTGCTTTTTCAGGTGAATGTTCTCTTGTCTTCTTTTATTGTTATTCCATCTGGCAATAATTGGCTGTCACGGTCAGTCTCAGGGAAAGGAGTCTCACAGTAAATAGACCATCCTCATATATATACTCCCAAAGCTGAACACTGATGGAAAACTGTCCTTGAGATGCACACACAGCTGCTCTTGTGGCACCAGTATTCAAACCAATAGATGTTATAGTGCTCAGAAACATATCTATCAAGCATTTACAGAGAAAAAGTTTCATGGGTCTGTCTACATGAAGATGCTCCTTTTGCTTATGGACAACACCTAAGCTCTAGTCTTACAACTATCCTGAGCTGTTTTAATCCTACAAATTCTAAATAGGCAAACTTCTTTGTGGCAATTTTCATCTCAAAGAGAATATCAAATCAGTTACACATAGTCAAAAATTTAAAGTTCCTGGAGGAGAATTGCAACTGTCTTGTGCAAGTTAATACTGAGTGTCCAAAGTGGCTCTCCAATAAGTTAAGTTGTCCTTGATAGGACAGTGGCTCCCTGGGATGAGACAATATGGTATGTAATTTTGTGTGTGTCTCTATGTGTGTGTGTATGTGAACGTGTATGTATAACTTATCAGTATCATAGTGTAGTAAATAGTTTGATGAAGTTTGATAAAATCAGGTGTAGAATGGTTTGGAATACATGAATAATCCATTTGACAAGGTAGCAGTTGCATAATACACGAAAGCACAAAATCAAAACCTGGCTTTTAATCCCAACTCTGTAATTTAGCAGCAGTTTTGCCTTTGTAGGTGATTATCCTCTATAACACTGTCTATGAAATGATAGGCTTGGGTTAAATGAGCAGAACTGTATTAGTTTTATATTGTTGCATAATGAATTGCCCACACAAACTTCACGGCTTAAAACATACCTATTTATTATCACTCAGTTCTGAGTTATGAAGTCTGAGCACTGCTCTAGTGAGTCTTCTCCTCAGGGTCTCACCAGACTGAAATCAACATGTAGGCCATAGCTGGATTCTCACTTGGGGCTTGGGGTTCTTTTCCAAGCTCACTGAGGTTGTTGGGAGAATTCTGGTCCTTGCAGTGGGGAAATTCCTATTTAATTGTTGGCCATAGATCAGTGGTTGCTGTCAGTTCATGGAGCCCTCCCTCAGGTGCTAGCCATGTAGCCCTTTCAAAACATGGCAGCTTATTCTTTAAAGCCAGCAGGAAAATCCCACTCTAGTCTGCTATGATGGATCTTACATGCCTTAAAAGAATCAAGGGAGCAACTATCCCATCATATTCCATAGGTCCCACCTACATTCAAGAGGAGGTTATGTACACAGGGGGGCAAAGATCTTGGGGACGATCTTAGAATTCTGCCTAACACATTGAACGTATTCATATTCAAGTTGTTACGATAATTATGAGACTCCTCTTCTGACAAGGAGTTAAGATGGTAAATAGCCAATGCCATCAGCAAGGATGATAACCCCTGATTTGGAACTATATCATGGCCTTGACATTCCTTGGAGACTTCTATATTTATCTTGTTAAGTGTCCACTTGAATGTAGCGGCCTACACAGAACTGATTAATTATTATCCTGGTTAATAACCTCGGTATGGGTTTTCTATCACTGCCATAACAAATTACCACAAATTAGCAGCTTTAAAAAACCCGCCTACTTATTATCTAATAGTGCGGTAGACTGGAAGTCCAGGCACAGCTTGTCTCAGCTGGTTCTCTGCTCTGGGTTTCACAAGGCCAAAATTAAGGTGTCAGCAGGGTGACTTCCTTTCTGGAGGTTCTGGGGATAAATCCTCTTCCAAGCTCATTTAAAGCTTGGCACAATTCTGTTCCACATGACTGCAGGAGTGAGGCCCCCATTTCCTTGTTGGCTGTTGACTGGGGTCATTCTCAGCTTGTACGAGTTGCAAAATTCTTTGGCTCATGGCCACCTTCCTCCATCTTCAACTCACAATGACAGGTTGAGTCATTCTCACGCTTCAGGTCTCTTTAACCTCCCTTTTGGCCTCATATCTCTTCTCTCCCCATTTTCTGCTATATATCTCTGACTGACTCTTTGGCCTTCTTTGTCAGCTTTTAAGGGCTCATGGGACTGTATCGGGTCCACCTGGGTAAATCCAAGATAATTTCCCTGTTTTAAAGTTAGCCAGTTAGTAACCTTAATTCCATCTACAAAGTCCCTTCATACCAATAGTTAGGTTAGTATTTGAATGAATAACCAGGAGACAGAGAACTTGGAGAGACATCTTTGGAATTCTGCCTACCACATCCTTCATACCTAAAATTAATTAACAATTGTTTATGGTGTGCCTCCCATGCTTAATATTCTGCTTTAAATATGGGGGCCACAAAAATGAGAATGATGAGTTTACTGCTCTCTAATTGCTTTAAGTTGATGGGCGAAAAGTCAAGTCTGTATAAGAGATGGTATGATGGAAATATGCAGAGATTGTATTTAGGAATGATGTAAGAAGCAGACTACAATGATAATGGTGGGCAGACACAGCCATCACCATATAGGGCATAGCTGTGATCTGAAGGTCAATGTGAATTAATGCTAAGGAATGAGGGAATTGAGAGAACCTGGCAAATCTGTACGATGAATTTCCCTGTAATAGAGAATCAGACTGACATATTTATTCATCCTGTTGACAGTAGAGGGGATTAGTTATAATATCCCTGTTCCCTACCAGAATTTGGAACCAAAGGAGAGAATAAAAGTCAGGTTGGAAAGAATAAAATATCACTGATAACAAGAGACAGACTAATAAGTCAGAGTTACCCAGTCACAGTCCCCAAGTTTGCCAAGTCTTCAGTCTTCCCTTAGGAGAACTTGTCCTTGTAAATCCACTAGCATGGAGGAACTTAGAATTTATGCACCTTGTGGATACACTGACTACCCACCAACCTCAGTCCCAGCAAAGTTTCTCCCATATTCCCCTCTGGAGAGGAGGGAGTGGTAGAATGGGGCAAGAGACCGGAAGTGTTATTCTAGTTGAACATCTTGCTCTGTGAAACATGAATCAGAAGAGAAAATGCTCCTCCCCATTAATTCTGTGAACTTTTGCCCTTAACTGGAGGTAATAGTATCCACTCTCAAGATATCCTCTAGGAATAATTTAAATTTAAATATGATAAAACACAAGGGAGGCTCTTTGAGGTTTTAGAGAAACCTCGTGGTATAAATACAAGCCCACTGAGTTTAGCTGAACACTGTTACCCATGGAACACTTGAGTCAGGAAGTTAGTTATTAAGTAGTTTTCTGCAATCAGCTCTCACTCAGGTTATCAACACTAGGAAGGCGACCATGGAAACAATGATCTTGACTAGAATTGTTCTTTCAAACTGAGCTTTTAGGCTTCAGTACAGTATTTCAGTCTTGGAGGAGGCTACTGATTCACTTCTAGTCCTTTTGAGCCCAGCTTAAATTTCTAAGCAATGCCAGGTTCAGGCCACTTATACTAAATAGCTTTAGAGGCTCAGGGTCATCAGTCCACTAAAAGGAAATCCTGGAACCAAGTAATTTACAGGCATTATGAACATGGAATACTTTTACAGTCAGGTTAGAGGCCAAGTGCTACTACTGCTAAACTGTCTGTAGTGTTAGATTCTCAGAGAACATCTGGGAGATTCTCTGTTGAATATGGCTTAATGTGTTTCTTTTGACCTTGGATGATTGGAGGGAAACCCAAGTGATTTACTCTACCTAGAAAATCTGATGAAAACTGTTCAAGTAAAAAGACACTCTAAAGGCAACTGACTTTCAATTAACTTATCTTTGAAAGAAAAAAATAGCTGCAATTAAAAATTAGCATTGGCCTACGGATTTAGGGTTTAACATTTTTTTGTTGTTTATTAAAAATAATGTTAATAAAATAAAAATTAGCACCCATGTAACTGGCAAAGCAAAATTTGTAGGGACCTGATTTTAAAGTCTACTTTTTGGGTCAGTGTAGTATCAATAAAGTTTAATACTACCCATGGATTTGTTGTGTGTTGTTAAATTTAATACGAAGATCATATTAAAATATGTTTGCTTATGGTTAGCCCATTTGTTCCAGTGACCATTGCTGTGAAACAAACCAGCCCAAACTCTGTGGTGTAAAACAAGCTTTCAGGTGCTCATGGCTTCTGTGGGTCAGGAATTTCTAGAAGGCACAGTGGGGATGACCTGTCTCTGCTCCACAATGTCTGGGGCCTCAGCTGGAAGACTCAGCAGCTGGGAGAGGGGTTTCACTTGATGCCTGGGGCCTAGTATCATATGATGGCTTGTTCACTCACATGTTGCCCTTGGGCTGGCAGGACCCAAAATCTAGGATGGCCGACAGGTGTGCCTATCCTTGGCCTCTCTGCGTGGCTTGACTTCCTCACAACCATGGCAGCTTACATGCAAGTTCAAGGTTCCAAGTGCAAGTGTTTCAGTGAACAAGGTGGAAGCTGCCTTAGAAACCATGTGGTGCCAGTCCCATCCCTGCCACCACTTCTGTTGGTTACAAGTGAGTCACACACCTACTCACATTCAAGGGGAGTGGACATAGGTATGATCTGTCAGTTGGAGGAGAGCCAAGGTCGTACTGTAAAAGCAAGGGTGTGTCAGCTGGAAGGGTGCAGCTATTTTTGAATGTGCAGTCTGTCACAATGTTTATGGTGTGGTGTGCATATTAATTATCCAGTTGAGAGGCTCTTCCTGGCTACAGTCTGTCTTGCTTACCTGCCGTTATGCATTTGGGAACTATTCAGAAAAAAAAATCTTTATTTGTGGTCCAAAAAGAAATGAAATTCTAATAATAGTGATGAAAATAACAAACGTTAACTTGAACAATACAATGATATTTTTATTATTCAGTTTACTAGTAACATTATAAATATATTCTATTAAAATTCCATCTATACACATATCTATGAAGACTTTATTTCTCTTTATTCAGGCCAGTTGTCAGACAAACAGCAGATGGCCTGCCCATAATGCATTTGGGCAGATGTTCTCATTTGGGCCATAACATGTGAATAAAAAATGTCATATTCCAAACTATCTCATCATCTGCAGTAATTACTGGATAAAGTCCAATGTGCACACAGGTCTTTTATAGCTGTGTGTTTTATTGGCTAGACCTAATACTGGAGACTTGGTTTATAGTAACACTATTTTGCTAAGTTTCAGAATGTAATATTTCACTCTATTCAATTTGGTATTTACCAGTCATAATATATATACTTTTTTGTATATAGAATTTAGTCATGAAGTTAATAAAATTATTTTATTAATTCCAACTTTCTGGTTTTATCATTTTTAAAGATCATATTGCTAAAATAAATGCATATATTGTATCTTGTAGTAGATTAGAAAACTGAAAATAAATCTATTCCAGAAAAGAAGTGGAAGACAAAAAAAGAAAAGCCAACAATAATTTGAAACATTAATTAGAAACATTAAGATGGTTTTACAGTGTGTTTTATTTGAAGATTTATTTCAATCACATAAGATTCCAAGAGTTTTTGGGTTTTGCTGTTTTCAAAACTTCAGGTGTTTGTCATTAGTGGAACTTCTAGAGATACTAGAAGTAAGCTCTTTTTGAGTGGTGGGAGTGAAGATGGAACACAATTACTCCATTTCATGAAAGAGGAAAACATTCAGCCTCTGCTGTACAATAGGTTTTGTGTAGGACATTTTCTTTCTTTCAGTCTTGAATACCATTCAATCACTCGTACTTTCTTTATCCAGCCTCCACAGTTTCATGAAGATGGCCCCTTTTAGCATCTGCCTAAAACTTTAAAAGGCGTAACAGAAGTTTCTGTGTATAAAAAGTACTTATTGGTGTCTCCTTCAGTGTAAGACAGAAGTACAGATTATTCAAAAGACTTAAATAGAAGACAGGCTCTCTTGTGTTACTTTGCACCTGCATCTTCCATTTACATTTTCTTTTCACTTCACCTACATACTCAGGCAATATTGCTGAGAAAATGACATTTTAAGAAAAGCAAGCATCAGAATATGTATTTACTCTTCAGTCTTATTAGTGTATTATGCATCTAAGCAAATGAAATGTAGCATATATCACAAGTAGGTTCATTTTTTACAAATATTTTGGCAGTGTGTTCTGGCTTTTGTTTTCAGTGCTGTTTCTGAAATGTGACTCCATTAACCAGAGAGTTTATATATTTTAGTTCAGAGCAGTGGTTCTCAACCGCAGACAATTTTGACCCCTGGGGGACATTTGGCAGTGTCTGGAGATAGTTTTATCTCAACTGGGGGTGGGGCAGGGGACGGGGTGGGGGTGCTACTGGCATCTAGTGGGTACAGGAAGGGAGGCTGCTACACATATATGCCAGTTAATTCTCTGCCAGACATTTGCATTGAAACATGCTCTAAAAGTTTTCTTGCCCTACACCAGCATTTCTCAACCATGGCACTATTGACATTTTGTACTGGATAATTCTTTGTTGGTGTTGAGGGGAGGGCACTTTCCCATCCTATACAAGACTGACATTTGAGGTTGGAAATGGTGATGATTTAATATGGGAACTAGTTTGTTCCCCTCTACCACCATTTAAGGTTGTCTGCTGTATTTAGATTTTTTTTTTCAAAAGAAGTCTTATTAGATATTGAAAACCCTTAGTTTTGTAGGAAAACTTCAAATATTATTGGAGTAAATTTTCCATACCAATGACTTCATTGTTAACTGGGACTTGATAGTTCAAAAACAGGACTTATACAGCATTGTACAGCATTTATATCTCAATAAAACTGGTAAAAATAAAAACATTAAAAATTTAAATGTGGGCTTCCCTGGTGGCGCAGTGGTTGAGAGTCCGCCTGCTGATGCAGGGGACAAGGGTTCGTGCCCCGGTCCGGGAAGATCCCACATGCCGCGGAGCGGCTGGGCCCGTGAGCCATGGCCGCTGAGCCTGCGCGTCCGGAGCCTGTGCTCCGCAACGGAAGAGGCCACAACAGTGAGAGGCCCGCGTTCCGCAAAAAAAAAAAAAAAAAAAAAAAAAAATTTATATGTAAGAGGACAATTTTTGAGAGCTTCATTTATTTGGGCGTTCTGTTCAGTATTATGATAGATGTATGGACCCCATGGGGTCCATGACATAATTCTTAAAACCCATGAATCTGTTCCTTTAAATGTTAAACGAGGCTTTGCACATGTGATTGAGATTAAGGACCTTGAGCTGGGGGTTATCCAGGTGGGTCCAATCTAATCACAAGAGTCCTTAAAAAGGGAGCACCTTTTCCAGCTCTAGTCAGAAGGCTAGATGGGTGGCAAGGTGAGAGGTCTCGTCTTGCTGTGTCTGGCTTTGAAGATGGAGGTAGGCAGCCATGAGCCAAGGAGCACAGACAGCTGCTGGAAGCTGGCCAAGGTAAGGAAATGGATTCTTCCCTAGAGTTTCCACAAAGGAAAACATCCCTGCGCATACCCTGCTTTTAGCCCAGGGGGACCCTCTGCAGACTTTGTACCTACAGACCTATAAGGTAAAAAAAAACTTGGTGTTTATTTAAGCGGTTAACTTTGTGGTAGCCTGTTCCCGTAGCAATAGGAAACTAAGACAAGTATTTTATTTGTATATCTCATTTAACGCTTTCAGCAACCCTAGGAGAAAGGAGTTATTCTTTTCTCCAACTCACAGATGGGGAAATGAACGTCTGGAGAGATCCACACAAGGCCAACTGCTAGCAGGTCAGAGGACAAGGCCTCAAAGGCCGGTGCAGTTAACTTTAAAACTAATGCTTTTAGAACTGACCTCTACATTATTTTCTAGGTGAAAGTTGATCACTCCTTTTCAAAAGTATAAAGCCCACACCCCATCTTTGGTCCTTATTCTCTTTGTAAAGTATGAACCCTGTGATTAGCTGGAACAAAGTTATTTTCTGGAATTTACAGAATTCAGTGCCACCTGGAAAAAGGGAGGGCATATTTTCATCAATTTATATTAGTTTTTTTAAATATTTGAACAAATAAAACTTAAAACTCTGATTTCTAATTAAGTCCTATTCATGCCTCCATAGCTTTTCAGCCTCTTCCAAAGCCCTCCATTTCACAGCTGTTGCTCATTTCTCCATGTGTTTTCCCCACACCTTCCACTCTGTGCTTCAGCCAGTGAAACTTTTAGATCCTTACATGAGTCATGCTCTCTCCTGCCTATTTTTGCTTTTACTTTTTCCCCTCATTATTTGACAAGCTGTTTGCTCTGACTGGAATGTATTTTGCACTCCTTCATCTTACAGTTTGTACTCATTCCTCAAGTCCCAGCTACCTGTCATCGATTCCTCTGGAACTCTATCCCTGTAGCCCCCTGCCCCCAAGACTGAGCGTGCTTCGGCTGTACTTGTACTGACCCATTCCTCAGAAGTTATTTTCCCACTGTACTTTCTTTTTGCCTTGTTTTCATCTCTAAGGATGGGAAAGTTCCTCAAGGATAGGACCATGTTTACTGGTAAATATTTTTAAAATCATATTTATTGAAACATAGCTCACAACTGAAAAGTGCACAAATCTTAAGTGTACAGCTGGTTAAGCTTTAATATAATGACATACACACATAACCAGTAACTACCATTCAGATGAAGATACTGTCAGCTCCCCAGAAGCACACCACCACCCTCCCAGCTCATCCTCTCTGAAATCGCTATCCCTTCCCCAGCCCCACTCTCGCAGAGATAGTCACTCTTCTGACTTCTAATGCCATGAATTGGATTTGCCTGTTGTATTAGTTTGCTAGGGCTGCCGTAACAAGTACCACAAACTGGGTGACTTAAACAACAGAAATGTGTTGTCTCATAGTTTTGGAGGCTAGGGGTTCAAGATCAAGGTGTCTGCAGAGTTGGTTCCTTGTGAAGGCGGTGAGGAAGAATCTGTCCATGCCTCTCCCCTAGCTTCTGGTGGTTTGCTGGCAATCTTTGGCATTTTTTTTGCTTGTAGCTGCATCACCCCAATCTCTGGTATTCCTCCCATGTGTATGTCTCTTGCGTCCAAATTTCCCCTTTTATAAGGACACTAGTCCTATTGGATTAGGGGCCCAGGCTACTCCAGTATGACTTAATCTTAATTACATCTGCAACGACCCTATTGACAAAGTCACATTCTGAGATGCCGGAGGTTAGTACTTCAACATTATGAATGGGGGCGGGGGCACAATTCAACCCATGACACCTGTTTTTGGACTTTAATAAAATTGTACACTACGTGTTCTATGTCTTTGACTCAATATTTTCATGTGATTTGTCTATATTGTCATGTGTATCAGTGATCCATTTTCATTGCTATTCTGTGTTTCATTGACTGCCTATGCCGTATATATTTATCCATTCTACTGTTGCTGGATATTGAGTGTTTATGGTTTGGGGCCATTAAAAATAGTGCTGCTATGAAAATTTTTGTATATGACTTTTGGTACATGTAAGTAAATATTGAATAGATGAATTATTATGAGGCAGCTAAAGTACTTTCTTCTCACTTCAATAGATTTACTACATAAACAGATGTCAAAGTTTGGGAGGGAAGAATCAAGTGTTTCTCCAAACATGTTTTTTGGAATACTAGTTCTGCAGGATCTTAATGGGTGTCACTTTTTAAGAGTTCCATGGCTTGGAAATATTAGATTGAACAAAGTAAGACACTTTGTTCTTCTTATTGCAAGTTATATTGCAGGATTTTTTCAGAGCTTTAAAACGCTAACGTGAATCGTGTCTCTCCTGGAGAGTGAATATGAAAGGCAGTATTTCTCAAATTTGCTTGACAGGGCAACATTTTTTTGTTCTGAGCAGGATATAGCTAGGAACCAAAATTCCATTAGGCTCTATATTTCCTTACTAAATAGGTACTGGATTATTTATTCAAATGGTATATATTATGAGCTTTCAGTAAATTATTTAAACCTAAGAGTCTCAGGAGGATAAAAATATGGTTTGGACCCTGGTTCATCTGCTAACTTTGAGCCTTATGCTGAGTTTTTGTTTGGGGAGATAGCTTAAATTTCTTGAAATATCATTTATACTTCAATGATAGACCATTTTTTTTATAGGGGCTTCTCTGTATTCACAGGTTTTCTGTGATAAAAGAGCTCTCTCTGAGAGAGAAGGCTCAAAACTTGGCAAGAATGGTGATCAATCAGCCAGGGCAAAGCACATGCTACAGTTTTACTGATCGGGGTGTGATTAATGCTTAATTAAAAAGGAGAAGCAACCCCATTTCAATTCCCTTTTCAACTTTATTCTTAGCAGCACAATGGATTGAATGCTTGCAAAAGAAGTTGTTTCTATTGTATATCTTTAAAGAATTAAATTTTAATTACCAAATGCATTAAACCTGTATATTAAATGGTTTGGGGTTGCAGTGGTTTAAGGCATCAGCACTTTTCCTGATGTCTCATTTTTGCTGACTGCAGTCTAAAGGGAAGCTTGTCTCAGACAGGCAACAGGACCAGGGGTGCCAAACAGCATGGGGGCCAAACAAAAGGGCTTGCACCCCAATTAAGTTAAAAGTCTCTGAGCTCCTCCTTCATTCCAGATGACAAGTAAATTCAAATCTACAGGAGAGATTTAATTAAGATACTTTGAATTCCTGGCTTCATGCTTGGAATCAATCTGAAGCAAGCACAAAAAAATGCTGTGGTACTTAAAAAATGACTGCAGTAGAAGTAGGATCTAGACCACAGTCAGACGTCAGGAAGCTGATACCCAATAATACTCTTCATTCTGTACTTTTGATATCTAGACAACTTAGAAGTCTGATTCTTTGGGCTGGTATAGTCACTTCAGTTTTTTGTTCTTGGTGGTTAAAAGCAAAGGCTTTGGAATTGGACAAATCTGGTTTCAGATTTGTTAGTGATCACCAAAAAGCCAGGGATTGTGCCTCCCTTTCCATGTTCTTGCATAAGCAGTTCTGTTAATTCTACCTCTGACATATACTGTTGGCCCTCCATATTCCCAGGTTTCACATCCGTGCATATGGAGGGCCCACCATACTAAGCTATTTTATATAGTGACTTGAGCATCCTTGGATTTTGGTATCCCGGTGGGGGGATGTGGGCAATCACCTGAGGACACTGGGTGTTGACTATACCTTAAAGATGCCCATTCCTTTCCATTGCCATTCACTAGCCTAGTGTTTCCTCCGTCTTGGTACTGTTGGTATCCTGGACCAAATAATTCTTTATTTTGGAGATTGTCCTGTGCATTTAAAGATGTTTAAGAGGATCCTTGGCCTCTACCCACAAGATGCGAGTAGCACTCCCCTAGTTATGAACCCCAAATGTCTCCAGACATTAACGGTTGTCCTCTGTGTGTAGGGGGTGAGGTTGGGGGGAGGTCAACCCCTGTTAAGAGCTGCCTCACTCGTACAAGTCATTATTACCCCTTGACACACAAAATTAACTACCACAAAGCCCACTTGAAGTATTTTGATTTTATTTTAGTTGATTCATTTAGATTTTTTGTTATATTTGAAATGGTGAATTACATTATTTAACTTTGCCTCCTCTCAATCTTTAAAAATTATTATCTTTTGTTCTGGTATCTATTGCTACTTTAAAAAAACCCACAATTTAAAAAAATAACATTTATTTTGCTCACAAATCTGCAGTTTGGGTAGTAGTTGGCAAGGACACCTCATCTCTGCTTTACTCCTGGCAACAAAAGTGACTAGATGTCTGGACAATAGGCCTCTCTGCAACATGATGGCTGGCTTCCAAGAAATATCCCGAGAGGGAGAGAACCAGGTGAAAGCCAAGCTGCCTTTTAGGACTGAGAAATGGAATATTTCCTGCCATATCATTAAACAAAGGATGTCACAGTCGTCAGCAAATGCAGCCACCACGAATGTGATCTGGTGAGCCCTGCGGGAACTCGGGAAGGAAAGAATACCTGCCATCTAGCAGCTATCAGACTGCAGCCACTCCCTACGGTGAGCCCTGAGGAAACTCAGGATGTGAAAGCACAGGATACTGGCCCCAGGTGGCTGAGGTGCATATCAAAGGAATGATTTCCGTGAGCCCAGACTCTTGCATCTTCCCATACATGGAAAAGCGCTGAATTCCTTAACTTGGGATATCTGGTTTTATTTAATAATAATCTTTTGATGTTCCCGGGTACCTGCCCTTTGTTGCAAAATGTCTATATAACCTGGTTCCCCCACTTCGCCTCCTGGGAGCAGTTCTCTCAGGGTTACTTGAATTCTGCCTCCCAGGCTTAAGTCCTAAAAATTTCCACCGAATAAAACATAACTCTCAACTTTTAGGTTGCGCGTATATTTTCAGTCAACAGGACCTAACCTCAGAATTCATACAGTGTCGCTTCTGTGGTATTCACCAGGAGAATCACAAAAATCTACCAAGTTTCAAGGACAGGAAAAATCTCCACCTTATGATGAAGGAATGACAAAATCCTAGAAAAGTATGTGGGATTAAAATTATTACAGCGACCATTTTTTGGAGAATACTACCTACCATACTATTTCAAGATGAATATTAACTTGGGAGTTGAGTTGGAAGTTTTTGTTTCATTTAACTTTAGTGAGAATGTGTATTGGTTTTCTATTTTTGTATTACAAGTTATCACAGACTTAAGGCTTAAAGCAACAAAGTCATTCTGCAGTTTCTGTGGATAAGAAATATGGACACAGCTTAGCTGGATTCTCTGCTCAGAATCTTACAAGGCTGAAATTAAGTTATTAGCCGGGCTGCATACTTCCTGGAACTTGAAGTCCTCTTTAGGTCATACGATTGTTGGTAGAAATCAGTTTCTGGTGGTTACAGGACTGAGGACTCCTGTTCTCTTTCTGGTTGTTAGCTGGTGGCAGTTCCCAGATCCTAGGGGCCACCTACAGTTCCTGCCTGGAACTGTACCTCCCCCACCCACATACCCTCTTATGCTTCAGATTTTTTTTTTTTTTTACCCTATTCTATAGCATTTATTCCATACAGGTGTATCAGACATAAGTAACCTGAAAAGTATAGACAGTAGTAAAATAGGAAGTGATGGGTTTTTAGTACGTATTACCTTTGTCTTTCATTTATTTATTTATTTATTTATTTATTCCAGGAAGGTTCTAGGTGCTGTTAAGGGGTTCACATGATCAGGACAAGACCACTTGAATAATCTCCCTTTCTGTGAGCTCAGAATCAACTGATAGGTAACTGTAATTATTCATGTAAAATACCTTTTGTATGTAACGAAATATAATCAAGGAATGACATCCCATCATGTTATATTTTTTGAATTTTATTTTACTTTTTTATATAGCAGGTTCTCATTAGTTATCCATTTTATACATATTAGTATATCCATCATGTTATGTTTACAGGTTCTGCCCACATTCAATGAAAGAATTATGCAAGGTATATACATTAAGGGAGCAGAAATCTTAAGGTCCATCTTATAATACTGCCTACTATAGAATGTTTGTAATTCTTCATTAAACATGATGCTGACTCTGATTCTGAGATGTGTAGGTCCGTATAAGGGCAATCTAGATCTGTCCCGTAATAGGCCTTTTCCTCCAAATTAGTATTATGTTAAGTTATATTAATAGTTCAAATAGTTTATCCTGATATTCCCAAAATGACCTCACTTGGTGTTACTGAACTCTATTTACTATAATTTTATTTAGGAATTTGCATCATTATTTATTGATAACATTGATTCTATAGATCTTTTATTGTACTATTAATGTTGGGATTAATTCCATGCTGGTACTGTAAAGAATTTCTTATCTTACATTTTGAGTGGTTTAAACAACAATGGAGTTTCCTAATCCATGAAAGGTTGGTAACGTGTGCCTATGAAAAGGTTTAAGCCTAGTAATTTCAGGTTTTTTTTTTTTTTTTGGCGGGGAGGGGGGTGGTGGGGGGTGGTGGTGGTGGTGGTTTATTTTTTCCCCCCAGTTTCCTTTTTGGTAAAACAACATGTTTAGTTTTTGCTATTCCAGGGTCAGTTTGGTAATTCATTTTATCAACTTTTCAAATGTAGTTGTATACAGGTAAGACAAGATCAATATTAGAATTCTTTACATTTTTTTATAAAGAGTTATGTTACCATTCTAATTTCTAGTTTCATGTTTTGTGTTTCTTTTTTAGGGGAGATAGAGATTTTTTGTGAGGTGTTTTTATTAAGACTTAAAGTATTATATACTTCTACCACTTTAAAACTTTTTTGTCCTTTCTTTTTATACTTATTTGAGTTAACCTTAAAACAAGTCTATAAGGTTACTAACATTTTCCCAATGAGAACTGAGGCATAGGGAGGCTGAACCACTAGTCTGTGGTCATAGTGGATGACAACACTTGCATTTGAATCCAAGTATTCTTGCTCCAGAGTTTGAGTTGTCAACACTGGTAATCATCTATATTTTTATTTTAACAATTCTAATGTGGTGAAATAGTATCTCATTGCAGTTGTGGTTTGCATTTCCCTAATGACTTATGATAGTAAACATCTTTTCATGTGTTTATCAGCCATTTGTGTGTTGTCTTCGGAGAAATGTCTAAATCATTTGTCCATTTTAAAGTTTGGTTATTTGTCTGTTTTATTGTTGAACTATAAGAGTTCTTTATATATTCTGAATACCACTTCCTTATCATATGAGAATTGCAAATATGTCCTTGATTCCATGGATTGTCTTTTTAATTTTTTGATGATACCCTTTGAATCACAGTGCTTTTTAATATTGATGAAGTCCAGTTTATGTGTTTGCTTTTGTGTCATGTTTAAGAAACATTAATCCAAGATCACAAAGATTGACTCATATTGTATTCAAAGAGTTCTATTGTTTTGGGTCTTACATTTAGCTCTGCTCCATTTTGAAGTAACTTTTTATATGGTGTAAGGTTGGGGTGCAACTTTATTTTGTTTGCAGATATCCAGTTGTCCAAGCACCACTTGTTAAAAAGGTTATTCTGTCCCCGTTGTGTTAAGAAGCTATATTCTGATTTCATATAGTGAATCAACCTTGCATTCTTGGGATAAATCTCACTTGGTCGTTTTTATAATTCTTTTTGTTGCTGGATTCAGTTTTCTAATATTTTGAGAATTTGTGTCTATATTCATAAGGGATATTAGCGTGTATTTTTCTTATGATATCTTCGACTGGTATTGGAATTCTGGGAAGACTGGCCTCGTGAAGTAAGTTGGGAAGTCTTCCATCTTCAATTTTTTCACAAGAGTTTGTGAACAACCGTTACTACTTTAAACGTTTGACAGGATTTATCAGTGAAACCATCAAGGCCTGTCTCTGTGAGAATTTTTTGATTACTAATTTAGTGTCTTGTTATAGGTCAATTTAGATGTTTCTTTCTGAGTCAGTTTTTTTTTTTTTTTTTGCGGTACGCGGGCCTCTCACTGTTGTGGCCTCTCCCGTTGCGGAGCACAGGCTCCGGACGCGCAGGCTCAGCGGCCAAGGCTCACAGGCCCAGCCGCTCCGCAGCATGTGGGATATTCCCGGACCGGGGCATGAACCTGTGTCCCCTGCATTGGCAGGCGGACTCTCAACCACCGCGCCACCAGGGAAGCCCTTGAGTCAGTTTTAGTACTTTATGTCTTTCTGAATATTTGTCCATTTCATCAAGTTATTTAATTTGACAGGATTGTGAATAATTAATATTCCCTTAATCTTTATTTCTATGAGGTAGTGAGTAATGTCTTCTGTTTTCATTCCTGTTTTAGTAATTTGTCTCACTTTCTCAACTAGTCTAGCTAAAGTTTTTTGTCATTTTTTTTTTTTTTCCTATTACATTGAATATATATCTGTTCTTAAGCCAGAACTACACTGTCCTGATTACTCTAACTTTGTAGTAAATTTTGAAGCCAGGAAGCATGAGTTCTGGAGCCATGTGATTCAATGGATAACTTCTGGTTTTGGTTGTTTCTATTATTTTTCTTTATTTCATTTATTTCTGTTCTAATCTTTTGTGAACTTTTGATTTTTTTCAACTCTAGATTTTCTATTTGGTTCTTTTTTTTATAATTTCTATTTAATGATAGTCTTTTTCATTCTCATACGTTCCTTTGTTCTTTAGACATGGTTTCCTTTAGTTATTTCAACATATTTATAGTAACTGTTTAAAAATCTTTGCTTTGTAACTCCAGTGTCTGGGTTTCCTCAGGGACAGGTTCTACTGATTTTTTTCCCCCCTGGTGTATAGCCATGCAACCTGTTTTTTTGCCTGTCTTGAAATTTGTTTGAAAATAAGACATTTTAAATAAGACATTAAAAGAACTGTTCCCCCTACCACGTCCTCTCCTGTGTTTGTTGCTGCTGGACTGTTTTCTTTGTCATTGTGGCCACTGATTTCTCTGCCCAGGTAGCTTAGTGGCCAGCTAATGAATTGGACAGAGATTTCCTTAAAGGTCTTGAAAGGGTAAGTCTCCCACACTTTTCTAAGGGACTCTGGGAGTACTGGGGTGCAGCAGTTTACAACTTATCATAGCCATCACTTCCTGCTTGTGGAGATCCTGGAGGTGAGCTACAGATGGGAGATTAAGGGCCTCTCGGGCCTTTACTTATCACCACATTTTCAAGACTTTCTAGGTTCCCAGGAATATGTCAGTTTTTAAAATTTCCCTACAGGCATCTAATCCCACAGTTTTTCCTTTTAAATCCTCCCTCCATCCCCTGTTTTAAGCTTCTTGTATGCTTCCATTGTTGTTCTTGCCTCAAGCAGGTATAGTGTTACACAATTGCAACTGCTTTTTTTTTTCCCTGACAAAAAACTTAGGAGAAAAGTTGTTTTCCCTGAGAGAGTTCTAAATCAGGTCAAATAAAACAGGTCCTATGAGTGTAGGTTTTCAGGGAGTAACCACATTGGTCAAATAATGACAGTTCTCTAGGAATAGGGCTTTCGGTTCAAAACCATTCTAAACCTCTTTTTTCCCATCCAGTGGTTGCTAGTCTAGCAATTTTCATAGCTATCTTGGTTTTAAGACTGACTTTTCAAGGCCAGAGCAGAGGTGGGGAGAAGGTGATGGAATAATGTAGGTTAAAACATGACTGGGCCAGCTGTTCTTAACAGGATTCAACTCTTTTCCTGGAGTAAGCAATACTCAGGTTGGTGTAAGTCTTTTTTTTTTTTTTTTTCTCAGAGTTCTGAAAGTTGATTTTGAGAATCTTTGTTAGTGTTTTTATTGCTCTTATGGAGGAGTAGATTTTCAGATGTACTTACTCCCCCATTCCAGTAGTCCTGTCTCCTAGTATATTTTCTATGCTGCATAACAACCACAGCTTTCATAGCTTAAAACATACCCATTTATCATGTCACTGTTTTGTAGGTCTGAAGTCTGAGCGCTATATCAACAGGGTCCTCTGCTTAGTCTCACAAGACTGAAATCCAGATGTCATATTGGGCTGGCTTCTCATCTAGAGCTTATGGTCCTCTCACAAACTTACTGTTGACAGAATTGAATTCATTATATTTGTAAGACTGTGATTCTCATCTCCTAGCAGCTACCTCTCTCCATTGGCAGTTCACAACATGGTGGTTTACTTCTTTGACACCAGGAAGAGTATCTCTTTGACTTGTTATGGCTCTAAACTCCAGACCCACTGTTAAAAAGTTTACTTGTTTATGCAGTCCCAATGAGGATAATTTCCTCTTTTCCCCTTTGACTAACTTAAACTCAATTGATTAGGGACCTTCATTACATCTGCCAAATCCCTTCATCTTTGTCATATAAAATAACATAATTACAGGAGTGATTTCCCACCTTTGCCATATTCTGTTTAGAATCAAGTTAAAGGTCCTGTGTACACTCATGAGGAGGATGTTATTCAAGGATCATCATAGGATTGTCTACCACAAACAGTAAACTCTAAAAGTTCTCATTCCATTAATTGGTTTGGTAATTTTCAATTCATATTTTTGTTTTCATAATGTCCTAATGACTTCAAGCATTATTATAGGGTGAAAGTAGACTGAGTGGATCCCATTTAATTAATATAGTCAGAATCTAATGCCCAGTGTAACAAGAGCAAGTTTTGATGAGCCTTGTAAGGACAATATGTTGGGGACTTACTATAACTTACACAACTGTGTTTCCACTCTCATGCTACTCTCAGTACCCTAATCTATACTCATAACTGTGTACTGGCATTCTTCTGGTAGAAACACTTTTCTTGACAAAAGAGACTGAGAAAGTATACATACAGCTAATACCACACTTCCCATGAGTGGGTAATTTTCTCAGGGTATGTTATATGGGGAATAATGGTGAGCTTTATCCCATGATGGCATCCTTTTTAGACCTAAGTAAAGGCTTTAAATTTAAACTTATATAACTGAATGACAATTGAAATGTACATGTTTAGCCCTACTTTGACTTGCTTACAAGATACTTATAATTACTGCTCTTTATCCCTGATAAAGTAGAAATCATAAAGGAAACCATCAATTGCTTATAAAATGGAATGCCTAAATACCATCTGTAGTGTTTCTAAACAATCTTTCTTAAGACAAGTACAGGATGTATTTGCTAAGCCTTTCAGAATAGTGATGTTTATTTTCATTCACATTTTGAAAAGGAAATTCTTAAAAAAAACAAACAGTGCAACACTGTATATGGTAAATGTACTTGAAAATTAGATGTAGGTAACACACAAAGGATTTATTTCTTGGAATTCAGTTTTTTATACCAGGTAAAGTGCTATTCCAAGAATTGGATTCAATATCTACTAGTTTTCCTTGAATCTTAATGCTAAAGTTCTAATTAAATGAATTTCATGGCATCAATAATTCTAGAATTCTTTAAGGACTACATTGGATTAGGAAACACAGTTGCTCTTGGCTATTAACTTTCATATGTAAGGCCAAGTTTATAAGCTCTTGTCATTTTTTGAAGATACAATTTTTGCTGACAGTGCTTTTGGAGATAACTAATGGATGAATGTATGATTGTGCAAAAAATTTAAATGATGAAATGGCTTTTTCTAATTAGAAAAGTGGAACCTGTTTGGTCCAGTCCTAAGTCAATGAGGGAAAAAACATACCCATGTTCTAACCTGGCAGAGCTTGTTAGCCCTAGATAGGGATACAGTTATACTTTATACCACAGATATAGTCCTGAGGGCTTACTTGCACTTCGCATTTTTTTTTTCTTTTTTTGCAAATGAAACTACATTTAAAAAAAGCTAAGAGAGATGCCTAGATATAAAGGCATTTTGGCAAAACTATTGTGGTTTAGCTAGCATGCAGACTGAAGCCAGACTGCCTGCACTCAAATCCTGGATTTTCTACTTTTAACCATGTGACTTTGGGCAAGACACAGACTTGCCCCTCAGTTTCTTTATTTAATGTGTGTATGGTATTAGTTGGTACCCTATAAGTTTGTAAAGAGGATTAAGTAGTTAATATCTGTAAAGCACTAACTTTCATATAATATTCACTTTGGTTTATCTTTTGTTAACACAAATTCTTGTAATGTGACTTTTTTTATATACTGAGGTTTCCTAAATGCAGTACAGATGCAATTTAAAAGTAGCTGGTAAAGGCATTCTCACTTACAGTGATATCTTACATAGTCTTTCAGTGCTGTTTTTTTTTTTTTTTTCTTCCTTTTGCACCTATTTATTCACTTAGTAAATGTTTTCAGAGATACTGCTATGTACCGGGTACTATGCAAGACTCTGGAGCTAGATTGTTGAACAGGAAAGATATAGTCCTTGCCCTCACGGAGTTTATAATTGGATAAAGGAGATAGATAAAAAGCAACTGATGGCTTATCTCTGGGCTTTCTATCCTGTACCACTGATCTATTGTTCTGTTTTTGTGCCAGTACCATACTATCTTGATTACTGTAGCTTTGTGGTATAGTTTGAAGTTGGGGAGCCTGATTCCTCCAGCTCTGTTTTTCTTCCTCATGATTGCTTTGGCTATTCGGGGTCTTTTGTGTCTCCATATGAATTGTAAAATTTTTTGTTCTAATTCTGTGAGGAATGCCATTGGTAGTTTGATACGGATTGCATTGAATCTATAGATTGCTTTGGGTAGTGTAGTCATTTTCACAATGTTGATTCTTCCAATCCAAGAACACGGTGTATTTCTCAATCTGTTTGTCATCTTTGATTTCTTTCATCAGTGTTTTATAGTTTTCTGAGTACAAGTATTTTGCCTCCTTAGGTGTTTATTCCTAGGTATTTTATTCTTTTTGTTGCAGTGGTAAATGGGATTGTTTCCTTAATTTCTGTTTCTGATTTTTTGTTGTTAGTGTATAGGAATGCCAGAGATTTCTGTGTATTAATTTTGTATCCTGTAACCTTACCAAATTCATTGATTAGCTCTAGTAGTTTTCTGGGGGCATCTTTAGGATTTTCTATATATAGTATCTTGTCATCTGCAAACAGTGACAGTTTTATTTCTTCTTTTCCAATTTGTATTCCTCTTATTTCTTTTTCTTCTGATTGCCATAGCTAGGACTTCCAAAACTATGTTGAATAATAGTGGTGAGAGTGGACATCCTTGTCTTGTTCCTGATCTTAGTGGAAATGCTTTCAGTTTTTCACCATTGGGTATGGTGTTTGCTGTGGGTTTGTCATATATGGCATATACCCTGAGAAAACCATAATTCAAAAAGAGACATTTACCACACTGTTCATTGCAGCACTATTTACAATAGCCAGGACATGAAAGCAACCTAAATGTCCACTGACAGCTGAATGGATAAAGATGTGGCACATAAGTACAATGGAATATTACTCAGCCATAAAAAGAAATGAAACTGAGTTATTTATAGTGAGGTGAATGGACCTAGAGTCTGTCATACAGAGTGAAGTAAGTCAGAAAAAGAAAAATACCATATGCTAACACATATATATGGAATCTTAAAAAAAAAAAAAAAAAAAAAAGTACTGATGAACCTAGTGACAGGGCAGGAATAAAGATGTAGGCACAGAGAATAGACTTGAGGACACAGGGGGAGGTGGAGGGGGGAAGCTGGGACAAACTGAGAGTAGCATCGACACAAACACTACCGAATGTAAAATAGCTAGTGTGAAGCAGCAGCATAGCACGGGGAGATCAGCTCTGTGCTTTGCGATGACCTAGAGATGGGGATAGGGAGGGGATATGGGGACATATGTATGCATATGACTGATTCACTTCGTTGTACAACAGAAACTAACACAGTATTGTGAAGCAATTATACTCCAGTAAAGAAAGATCTATTAAAAAAGAAGCAACTTGATGAAATGAAATATTTAAAACTTGTAACAAATTCTGTGAAAGATTACCAAGATAGAGACATTCAGAGATGAAGCTACATCATTATACTGAGTAATCAGGAAAGATCTCTTTGAGGAGGTGACATTAAAACTAATCTTGGGGCTTCCCTGGTGGTGCAGTGGTTGAGAGTCCGCCTGCCGATGCCGGGGACATGGGTTCGTGCCCTGGTCTGGGAAGATCCCACATACCGCGGAGCGGCTGGGCCCGTGAACCATGGCCGCTGAGCCTGCGTGTCCGGAGCCTGTGCTCCGCAACGGGAGAGGCCACAACAGTGAGAGGCCCATGTACCACAAAAAAAAAAAAAAAACAAAAAAAAACAAAAAAAAAAAAAACCTTGAATTTTAAGAAATAACCAGAGAATAGCTGGCACTGCCCTGTGGACGTGTGAAAGATCATTAAGGCATGAAAGACCCTGGCTTGTTTAAAAAAAAAATAAAAAAGTGCTGAAGAGGATATCAAAGTGGTAGTGGGAGAAACAACTTTTTGGTGGTGGAGGTGGGAATCAAAAGTTCAGTTTTGGTTATGTTGATTTTGTTAAATTTTTTTAGACTTCCATACAGAGATGTCTAGTAGGTGGTTGAAAATATGTATTTCAAGCTCAGAAGAGTTTGAGCCTAAAGAAAAAAATTGGGAAATAACAGTATATGGGTTATATTTAAACTCATGCAAATGAATGAACTCATCTAGAAAGAGTATATAAAGAGGGTCAAGGACTGAAATGGGAGGAACAAAAGTGTTTGGAGGGTGTGAGGTCAGCTGCTCTAGGACCACTATTAGGGGTAATTCTAAGAACATAATATGGTCTATCAGTTATATCCTTCTCCCAAAATCAAACACTGAAGTCTGTTAAAACAGAGTGGAATTTCATGGTCATTGTGTATGTCTATATATTATAGCTAAATTGTTTCTGGCAACAGGATATTAAAAAATATGTCCATAAACTTTCATTATTTACCCTTTTTCTAAGGCAGGTATAATGGAATGGACCATTACCTCCTTTGTGCTGGCAAATATAATTCCTTCAACATAGCTTAAATTTTTGTTTGAATTTTTTGAGACCTCTATTTGATGCCATCTCTTGTCCTTGAAATTAAGAAAATCAGTATTCTTTCCTAAGATTAATAAGGATTGCAGAAAAGTGTGCTTGAAACAAATGTTTTTAAAACAAGGCTAAATAGATGAATCTTTATTGACCATTGGGAGCCAGAAAGGGTTTACTGAAATGGAGGAATGTTATGGTAAGAGTTGTGATGTAGGGAAATTACTTTTGGGCAGGATGAAGGAGGGAAAGGAGAAAAGAAAGGAGAAGAGAGATTGGAGGCAGGGATAATTAGAAGAGTGGTCAAGATGTGATGAGGGTGTGACCTACAAGACAAGCAACACAGGGAAGGCGAAAGGAGGGAAATGGATGCGACATTCATTGCAGAAAGAAAATAAAACTATCTTAGTTATAGTTTATGAGGGAATAATGGATTAGGAGGAATCAGTTATTTCCAGAGAGTCTTGAGCTGTGTAATGGGTAATAACTCACAAACACAGTAGGGGAAATAGGTTTGGGGAATGAAGTTAGAAGTTGCGTTCTACTAAGTCAAATAAGATATGTATCCATTAGAGGTGCTGGGAACTATTCAGAGAAGGGCATTAACTTCCCAACAGGAAGCTAGAGTCAATTCTTACCACTCTAACATCTGTGATTAAACCATAAGGTGGCATCCATTTAGTTTGAGGAGAAGTGTATATTGAATCACAACCCCTTAATTGTTTTTTCCTGTTTATTCCTTTCTGAGTTCATTTCACATTGAGTAGATTGCAGAATTTTGCTATTTTTTATGGTACCTCTTGTGATTTTCAGCTTCATCTTTCTAATTATTAGAACATTTTTAAAGTAACTTCATTTTCATATGTCATGTAGTTAATGTTATCAGAAAAAAACTCTAACTGTAACTCTGATATAATCTCTTGGCATCCTGAACCTCTCCATAGCATACCATGGTAACACATGTATTCCAAGCTAGACTTGAAGTCCCCAAAGTATAGACATTGTTTCCTTTGTCTCCACTGAGCTTAACACACAGAGTTGGGAGCATAGTACCAAACTTTTTTTTTTTTTTTTTTTTTTTTTTGCCATGCCGCAGGCATGTGGGATCCTAGTTCCCCAACCAGGGATTGAACACATGCCCCCCTGAACTGGAAGGGTGGAGTCTTAACCACTGGACTGCCACAAAACTTATTTTCTAATTAATGGGAAAAATATAACTAATATGTAAAGGCATTGTTAAAATATATGCATGTTAATATTACAGGGTACATATGATGAAAGGGTATTGAAGCAGTTTAAAGAAAGGTTATTATTTGGCAAGCCCAGAAGAAATAGTCAAGATTGGAAAAAGATTCAGTACCTACTTACTAGAGAGAATAAGAGACTTTAGATGTTAATAACAAAATATATTAAAATTAGATTGAGAAATAATTTGAAAAATACAATTTCTGGTCAAGAGTTCACAGTATGATAATTATACAAATATTAGCAAGAACAAATTTATACAGCTTTCATTGTATGCTAAGTGCCATGCTAAGGGAGTTATACATATTATTGTAAATACTCTTAGCAACCCAACAAGGCAGGTGTTATTAAACCTATTTTTCAGTTGACTAAACTAAGGTTGAAAGAGAGTGTGTAAATTGTATAAAATTCTGAAGTAGCAAAAAAGTTGGAGAGCTGAGACAAATCTAGGTCCTTCTTTCTTCACAGTTTTCCTGTATGTATTTCAGCATAATTCTTGACATGCAAAATTTACAAAATCATATTTTGACCTTATCTCAATGGAATCCATGACAATTTAGTATCAACCTACTTCACAAAAAGAATTATATTTGACTTAAAACTGAAATGCTCAGACACGGCATGGATGCCTCATAAAGCCAGAAAAATGTGCCAATATACGTAAACAAAATGATGTCAGTATAGTCAGTAAGTTGTTTCCATAGATATAACTAATTACCACAGTTTTGCCGATTTTAAAGCTTATTTAATATTGTATCAGTTATCTAATTTACAATATAAGTAAATTGTTTAACTGTTTATTCAACTGGTTTAGAGTGCCATATCAACAGTAAGTTATTTATAATACACTTCCAGGAAAAGTTAATTGTGTTTATTCAACTGATTTAGAGCGTCACTTTATAAACAAATTTGTTAATCTTTGAAAAATCTACTTACTTGGGTCCAAATGAAAAAAATATTTATTTTCAACAAGAGCACTGGAGTGATTTTTTTTAAAAAATATTTTCATTCCCTATTCAATACACACAATTGATGTAAACCTTGAGAAATCGGCTAGGGATAAGTCTTGGTCATCAGGCTTATGGTTGGTAATAATTAGCTTAGAGATCTTCTAGCTAGTTGTCTGCTGTAAAGCCACAAATTAATAACTTATAATTTAAATTATTGTTTGTGATATAAATTTTATAACTGTATCCTGGATACAAGTTATTTTCACAAGGCTATTGGATAATATATTAGCTACAGTATTTCCTTCAAATTATCTGTGTTTTAGTGACGTGAAGAAGTAGTGATGATAAATACAGGTACTACTTTATGCTTTGCAATAGTTTGCTTAATCTTTCTTTTCCTCTTTCACATACAAAAATTTCATGAGCTTTAATTTCAGATTATCACCAATTTATCATACTCATAGTTTTGTAAGGCATGTTAGAAAGTATTGTGGTTATCTTAATTAATTTTGTTACTGTTGAGTTTCAGCTTTAAGTTACATACTGTATTAGTTTACTGTGGAATTATACCAGTTTGGGGACAATACTGTCTTCTGGAAGCTTGTCTCACTTCTTGCCGATGTTCCAAAACCTTACCTTCTGTTAAGCTGTCTTTTAAAAAATATCCAATTTTTATCACCACCAAACATATAGACATATATTTAGATACTGCTTTTGAACAACTGAAACATCTTGAGTTGAAAACCCCCATTTGTTTTGACGTTGTGCAGGAACACCCAGCTGCTTGGCAAAACTCTTAGCCAGGCATCTGCTTTGCCCCCTTTTTATCCTGCTGGCTCTTTGACCCATTTTAGCCTGTTTTCTGCCTCTAGTCCTAACTCTTGGGTGTTTGAACTCTGTTCATTGATTCCTATCTTAATTACTTCGGTTTTCAGAATACCACCTTGAATTCATTTCTGCTATTATACTCACCATTCTGAAAGGATTCAGTTTTGCCTCTTGCTTTAAGGTTTCAGACTTGTACGGACAAACCCAAGCCAGTTTTATGGCTGTTACTTCAGAATTTCTCAGTGGCCTACTCCAGACTGCTAGAAACTTGTCATTGTCCCCCCTTATTCCTACCAGTGTAGAGTTAGGGCAGTTTCACCCTTAAGTTTAACCTAAGAATAGCTTTTGGGGATTAATAAATCAAGAGGCCTTCGTTTTATCTTGACTCTCCTGTTCTCATTACTATGTAGAGATCAATTATGTGTGATGATAGCATTTCTTTTCCCTCTACTTTTCCTTCTACTTGACAAAAGACTTATGAGAGTACTAAAAGCAAACTCTTTATACTAGCAATATAAGAAAATACTTATATATTTTACAAATGAATCAAAATGTCCGAAAATATTCTGTATAGATGGCATCCTCTCTTCTTCCCCCTCCTCAATTTTAACAGGAATCTGCATGACTGGGGCTGCATTCTGAACTAACATAATAAATGCATTTTCAACTAATATAACATGTTTGTCAATGCCATAAATTCATGGGCTGATATAGGATATACATGAAGAATACATGCCCCATCTAAAGGCATTCAAGGGTAAGTTTTTATTTAAACATTGACATGATAAAAGTCTCAGTGGACCCCCAGCTACTCAGTTAGTGAAATTTGAAATATAAAGGTCTATTAATTTAACACTAACCCTTAATTTTTGTAATCATTGATTGAATGTAGAACAAGTTTTAAAAAACAAAAACAAAACAGACACTCAGACAAAACTAGCAATGGGTTTTTAACAACACCAATACAAAACTAATCTATTTAACTACGTTGTGTTTGTAATTTGTTTACATAATTATTTATAGACTTAACTATTTAAAAACCCAGTATACAGTTCATGCATCATGGTATTTTAGTTTTCCTGGAGTGTTTAAAAAAAAAATCACAAAATAAAATCTCCACACTGAAATTTTTTTTTCTTAAGTAGGGGAACTTTTTTTTAACTCGTTATTGAATTTGTTACAATACTGCTTCTGTTTTTATGTTTTCGTTTTTTGGCTGCAAGCCATGTGGGATCTTGGGATCTAACTCCACGACCAGGGAAGGAACCCACACCGCCTGCATTGGAAGGCAAAGTCTAGCCACTGGACCGCCAGGGAAGTCCCAACACTGAAATTTTTAATTGGTTTCTTAGACATTATAGAACCTTCTTGTATATGGATTTTTATGGTGACATTGTTTAAGGATTTTTATTTACTGAAATTGATTTTTTAAGCATTTGGAGTCACTGTAGAGTAATTGTTAAGAGGTTATAGGCTTTAAGCTAGGCTGCCTGATATATCCTGGTTCTACTTCCCTCTACCCCATATTCCATATCTGTAAAAAAGTAATGATAGTACCTAGTTTGTAGTATTGTTAAATTAAAAGAGATTATACATGTGAAAAACCAATACCTATGTTATAGTTAGCATTTTGGTGAACGTTAACTTTTATTATTGGGAACATTTTAAAACTAAAGCTCTGCTTGTTAACAAAATTTTAAGAAATCCACTGTGCAAGATAGAAGTAACCTCATATGCTCTTCTGACAGTGCATTAATAGATAATCGTTTGCCTGCACAATATTATCTTGGAAGGACTCCTGCCAATGTTGCTGAGGCATGTTGCATTGGCCCAGGATCCCAGTGGTTACCCAGTTGATGATGAAGGAAATTCTGTTATGGATGCAGAATTAGACTTCGTTATCCTGGTGAAGGGGTGCTGTGGAGCCTGTTGATGTGGACCTGGTTTGTACAAATCAATCAGTAATTAAGTGTATGCCCATCATTGCAATATCTAATTCAGAAGGGAGTTAATATTCTCTCAGGGTATCTCGGAGGTACTGAGAATTTACAGAAAGAAACAATATTGTCCAGTCTAGTTTATGTAATGAACTTAGCTAAAATTTGGGGGGAAATTGTAAATGTATGATTAAATGAGATGTTCTAAAACTACTTACATATATCCATCAGGGCCCTGAAGGGGAGGCTGCATATTGTTGAAGAGTTTGACATATGGAATCAACTAGAATTGGGTTTATCTACTCTACTATTTACTAGACTTATAAATTGGGGCAATAATCAACAGTTTCAGAGTCCCAGCTTTTAAGTACCCTTAATCCATTTTACATATCTCTCACATGATTATTAAGGATATTTATAAATACCAAATGCTTAGCCCAGTGCCTAGTATAATTCATAGCTATTTTTATAAATAGTATTATTAGTTAACACTAATGTTATTTAAGGTATTTAAATAGTAATTAGAGTATTTATTATTTTATTCCTATTCCTATTTATTCTAAGCTACGATGAGGTGCTATGACTAGAAATATGAAGGGAAAGTCTATATATAAAATTTATCCTGGTATGAATGAATTATAAATTGATACATATTTCACCCATTATCACTTTTTAAAAGAATTTTACTAAAATATAATTTGTATAACATAAAACTTACCCGTTTAAAGTATGCCATTTAATGTTATTATTATTATTTTTTTTGCGGTATGCGGGCCTCTCACTGTCGTGGCCTCTCCCGTTGCGGAGCACAGGCTCCGGACGCGTAGGCTCAGCGGCCATGGCTCACAGGCCCAGCCGCTCTGCGGAATGTGGGATCCTCCCGGACCAGGGCACAAACCCGTGTACCCTGCATCGGCAGGTGGACTCTCAACCACTGAGCCGCCAGGGAAGCCCTAATGTTTTTTAATATAGTCAGAGTTATGCAGTCATCGCCACAATGTAATTTTAGGACATTTCATCACATCAGAAGGAAACCCTGTACCTATTATTATTTCTCATTCTCCCCAGCCCTAGGCAACCACTAATCTACATTCTGTCTATAGATTTGCCTACTGTGAACATTTCATATAAATAGAATCATACAACATATGGTCTTTTGTGACTGGCTTATTTCGCTTAGGGTAGCATTGTCAAGGCTTAGCCATGTATCAATGCTTTATTCCTTTTTATTGCTGAGTAATATTTCATTGTGACTATCACATTGTTTATCCATTCACCAGCTGATGGATATATAGGTTGTTTCCATTTTTTGACTCTTAATGATGCTGCTATGAACATTCAGGCATATATCTTTTGTAGAAGTATGTTTTCAGTTCTCTTGGGTGTATATCCTAGGAGTAGAATTGCTGGGTCATATATTAGTTCTACACTTAAACTTTGGATAAGTTGCCAGACTGTTTTCTAAAGCGGCTGCGCCATTTTACATTCCTCTTAGCAATGTGCAATTATCAATTTTAATTCACATGAACACCACTTTGAGCACTACTTTTGAAATTCATGATGAATAAAGAACCTGACATTCAGGTAATTTAAGGATATTACCCATGGCTGTCCCAAAGGATAAGTTGAGGGCAGATGTCAGGATTCAAACCCAGGTCTAACTGGCTCCAAGGCCTGTCCTTTCTCCACAACCATAACAAGTCCTTAGGGGACACTGAGCGGTTGAGTTTCATTAAGAATCTATTGGTCCTGAATTTTCTGCTTCAAGTATACCTTGTTTTCCATGATTTATGTTCCACATCTTAATAGAGCCTAGTGAAAAATACACTCATGGAAAGGCTTAAGTAGAAAATGGAAATTCACACCCTTTTAATCAATTTTGTATAAGCTGATTTCAAAGTAAAAGCAAGTACATCAGTCATTCCTAGGGCTGCATTAACCACTATTTAAAATCCCTGGTCACTCTATTGTCATTTTATTCTATGGACCTAGTGAAGTTGAAGTTTTCTGGGTCCTACCTTGCCTGCTACCCACTCTGTCCACATTTGTATCACAAGTGTTAGTTTGAGCCAAGGTATATGGAGGTAAACCAAGAGGATATCTTTGGCTACTACAGTTCTGAGGGCTAAAAACCTTTATCAGACATGATCTAAGTGCAGAAAAGATGAAATTGTCATATTGATTAAATATAAAAGCCATTCTCCAAAGGCTTTTTAAAAAGAGGATAATCTGTCATATTACTTTCTAAATACATTTTAAAGGTATTTTGAACAGATATATTTTGGGGTCCCTTTCTCTGAGAATGCATGCCATCTTTCTCCATATTTGGCCATAAGGTTTTTTGAGGTGTTTCCTAAAATACCTGTTTATATTATATCTATGTTTCTATTATCTTATTATCTTGTGATGATAGGAGATTGGACCAGGGGTTGACACAAACTATGTCAAATCATGTCCCTTTCCCAGGAATTCAAAACTAGATCCCAGGGATTCCAGCTGTAATGTGGGATAAACTTGGGATAAATTTTACCAATTAGGAATTATGGCATAACCATCTTCTTCCATGTTGTCTCAGTACAGAAAAATAAAAGAGATATAAAGTAAAATATCTGGAAAGAGGAAGGGAGGGAGGGAGATGGAGATTCAAAGAGAAATCCTTTGTTACACTGTGTGGAAGGGTGTGTCTTTGATGGTTTATATGTTACGCTAACTAGGGGAACTGGCTACAGATTAAGCCAGGAAATGTGTATTCAACGTTAGGCATTTTAACAAAAGCAACTTATCTGGATGTTGTGATTTTTGTCATCTGAATGAATTTTCTTTTGCAACAGCAAAGTCCTAGCTTTATGAAATCCCGTTTCTCTTTTACACAGAGAAATATTTCCCATGACCTAACAAAAAACAAAAAATCTCTTGAGAAGCATAATATTAGAGGTTTACTTTTCCAAAGCTATTGTTTTCACTTTGGGCACAAATGATATTTAACTATGCAAATTATTCATATTTGAAATTCATTTACACTTTCTAATAATTCACTCTATTTCATTATTATTTTTTGCTAAAAATATCACAAAAGGAAACCTCAAAAACTCAGCAGTTTGATTTTTGAGGGAAGAGGGGTTACAACAACTGTAAGTTTTCTGCAGATGTAACTAATTATAGTGATTGAAAGTTTCTTCTACATAAATATATATCTGCTAACTTTGAAATATGGATGATTTTTTGTAATTGAAGTATAACTGACTTACAATATTATATTAGTTTCAGGTGTACAACATAGTGATTCGATATTTTTATACATTACACGATCACAGTAAGTCTAATTACCATCTGTCACCATACAAAGTTATTACAGTATTATTGACTATATTGCCTATGCTGTACATTACATCCCTGTGACTTCTATAGTTGGAACTTTGCACCTCTTGATCCCCTTCACCTATTTTGCTCATCCCCCACCCCCATCCTCTCTGGAAACCACCAGTTTGTTCTCTGTATCTGTTTCTGTTTCTGTTATGTTTGTTCATTTGTTTTTTAGATTCCATGTAAGTCAGACAGAGAAAGACAATTACCATATGATTTCACTTACTTCACTTACCGTAATACCCTCTAGGTCCAACCATATTGTTGCAAATGGGAAGATTTTATTCTTATTTATGGCTGAGAGATATTCCATTGTATATATGTTTACCACATCTTTTTTATCTATTTATCAATGGGCATGTAGGTTGCTTCCATACCCTGGCCATTGTAAATAATGCTCCAATGAACAGAAGTATGCCTACATCTTTTTGAATCGGTGTTTTTGTTTTCTTTGGAAAAATACCAGAAGTAGAATTGCTAGATTATATGGTAGTTCTATTTTTAATTTTTTGAAGAACCTCCCTACTATTTTCCATAGTGGCTGCACCAATTTACATTCCCTCCAACAGTGCATGAAAGTTCCCTTTTTTCCACATCATCATATTTCTTTTTGATGACAGCCATTTGGACATGTGGGAGGTGATATCTCATTATGGTTTTGATTTACATTTCCCTGGTGAATTAGTGATGTTGAATACTTTTTCACATGTCTGTTGGTCATATGTATATTTTCTTTGGAAAAATGTCTATTCAGGTCCTTAGCCCATTTTTTCATTAAATTGTTTAGGGTTTTTTTTTGATAGTTGTATGAGTTGTTTATATATTTTGGATATTAACCTCTTATCAGACATACCATTTGCAAATATCTTCCCCCATTCATTAGAACACCCTTACATTTTGTTGATGATTTCCTTTGCTCTGCAAAAGTTCTTTAGTTTTGTGTAGTCCCATTTGTTTGTTTATATTTCTGTTGCTCTTGCCTGAGGAAACAGGACCCCCCCCCCAAATTAGATCTGTAAATAAAAACTCTAAGACTGGCAAAGAGCTTACTCTGTTTTTTCTTCTAGGAGTTCTATGGTTTCAGGTCTTAATGATTAAGTCTTCAATTCATTTTGAGTTTGTTTTTGTATACGGTATAAGAAAGTGGTCTAGTTTTATTCTTTTGCATGTAGCTGTCCAGTTTGCCCAACACTGTTTATTGAAGAGACTGTCTTTTCCTCACTGTATTCTTGCCTCCTTTGTCATATATTAATTGACAATATAAGCACAGGTTTATTTCTGAGTGCTCTATTCAGTTCCATTGAGCTACATGTCCATTTTTGTACTGGTACCATATAGTTCAATTACTATAGCTTTGTAATAGTCTGAAATCAGGGAATGTGATACCTCCAGCTTAGTTCTTCCTCCTCCAGAATCCTTTGGCTATTTGGGGTATACTGTAGAGGCATATGAATTTTAGGATTATTTGTTCTAGTTTTGTGAAAAATGCTATGGGTATTTTGATCGACATTGCACTGAATCTGTAGATTTCTTTGGTAGTATGGATATCTTAACAATATCTTTCCAATCCATGAGCATGGTTTATCTTTCCATTTATTTGTGTCATCTTAATTTTCTTTCGTCATTGTGTTAGTTTTCAGGATATAGAATTTATTCCTAGGTATTCTTTTTGATGCAATGGTAAATGGAATTTTTTTCTCAATTTCTTTCTGATAGTTTATTATTAGTGTATAGAAATGCAGCAGATTTCTGTATATTGATTTGTACCCTGAAACTTTACTGATTTAATTTATTAGTTGTAAAGTTTTTTTTGTGGAGTCTTTCGGTTTTCTATGTATAATATCATGTCATCTGCAAATAGTGAAAGGTTTACTCCTTCCTTTCCAATGTAGATGCCTTTTATATGTTTTTCTTGTCTGATTGTTATGGCTAGGGCTTCCAATATTATGTTGAATAAAAGTGAGAGTGGGCATTTGTTCCTGATCTTAAAGAAGAAGCTTTCAGCTTTTCACTATTGAGTATAATGTTACCTATGGGCTTGTCATATATGGCCTTCATTATGTTGAGGTATGTTCCCTCCACACCCACTAAAGAGAGGTTTTATCATAAATGGATGTTGAATTTTGTTAAATGCTTTTTTGGCATCTATTAATGATCATATGATTTTTATTTATTTTGTTAACATGGTTACTACACTGACTAATTTGTGGATGTTGATTCATCCTTGCATCCCTGGAATTAATTCCATTTAATCATGGTATATGATCCTTTTAATGTCTTGTTTAATTTGGCTTACTAATATTTTTAGGATTTTTACATTTATGTTCATCAGAAATTGACCTGTAATTTTCTTTTTTGTAGTGTCTTTATCTGGTTTTGGTATCAAGGTAATGCTGGCCTCATTGAATGAGTTTGGAATTGTTTCTCCTTCTTCAATTTTTTTGGGAATAGTTTGAGAATCGGTATTAACTTTTAAATGTTTCACAGAATTCCACTGTGAAGCCACTGATCCTGGACTTCTGTTTGCTGCGAGTTTTTTGATTACTGATTGCATATCATTACTAGTAAATGATCTGTTCAGATTTTCTATTCCTCCCTGATTCAGTCTTGGAAGAAGGTGTTTCTAGGGAATTTGTCCATTTCTTCTAGGTTATCCAATTTGTTGGCATATAATTGTTTGTAGTAATCTCTCATGATTGTATTTCTGTGGTGTCTGTCATACCTTCTTCCTTTTGAGTCTAACCAAAGGCTTATCAATATTATATTTGCAGAAAAACAGCTCTTAGTTTCATGGATCTTTTCTATTTTTTTGTCTCTATTTCATCTATTTCTTCTTGGATCTTTATTTCCTTTTTCTACTAACTTTGGACTTTTTTCTCTAGTTCCTTTAGGTGTCATGTTACATTATTTGAGGGTTTTCTTATGTTTCTGAGATAGGCCTGTAATGCTATGTACCTCCCTCTTAGAACTGCTTTTGCTGTGTCCTGTAGATTTTGGAAAGTTGTTTTCATTTTTATTTGTTTCATGGTTTCTTGTTTTCCTTTTAGATTTCTTTGAACCATTGTTTAGTAATATGTTGTTTAGTCTCCATGTGCTTGTGTTTTCTCCAGTTTTCTTCCTGTAATTTATTTCTAGTTAAATACCTTTGTGGTCAGACAAGATGCTTGATATGACTTCAGTCTTCTTAAATTTGTTGACTGAATTTGTGGCCTAGCATGTGGTCTATCCTGGAGAATGTTCCATGTGCACTTGAAAAGAATGTGTATTCTGCAGTTTGGGGATGAAATGTTTTGTATAAAGTCTAGCTGGTCAGATGTGTCATTGAGGGCCAGTGTTTCCTTATTAATTTTCTGTCTGGATGATATGTACATTGATATGAGTGGGGTATTGAAGTCCTTTACCATTATTGTTTTACTCTGAATTTTTCCCTTTATAACTTTAATATTTCCTTCCTATATTAGGTGCTCATATGTTGGGTTCATAAATATTCACAAATGTTACATCATCTTTTTTGGATTGACCCCTTTGTCATTATGTAATATCCTTCTTTATCTTTTGTTACAGTCTTTGTTTCAAAGTCTACTTTGAGTGTTGCTACCCCAGCTTTCTTTTTGTTTCCATTTTCATGGAGTATTTTTCCATTGCTTCACTTTGTGTGTGTTTTTATATCTGAAGTGGGTCTCTTCTAGGCAGTGTATAGGTGGGCCTTTGAGGTTTTTTTTTTTAATTCATTTAACCACTCTTTGTTTTTGATTGGAGTATTTAGTCCATTGACATTAAAATGATTTATGATAGGTATGTACTTATTGCAATTTTAAAAATTGTTTTGGGGTTGCTTTTTGTCCTTCTTCTCCCTTCCTTCCCTTTCTTCTTCCCTTGGTCTTCCTCTGTGGTTTGATTCTTTTTTTTTTTTTTTTTTTTTTGGTGGTTACCATGAGATAGATATATCTATTGATAGATATAGCAGTTTATTTTAAGCTAATAGTCACTTAGGTTTGAATGCATTATAAAAGCACTACCTTTTTACTCTCCCCAGCATGTTTTGTTTTTGATGTTGTATTTTACATCTTTTTATTTTGTGTATTCCTTAACCACTTATTATGTTATACTTGATTTTACTACTTTTGTCTTAACTTTTATACTAGCTTTTTAAGTGGCTGGTCCATTGCTTTAACTGTATAGTTGCCTTCACCAGTGAGAAATTTTTCTTTCATATATTTTCTTAATTCTAGTTATAGCCTTTTTTTTTTTTTTTTGCTTAAAGAAGACCCTTTAACATTTCTTGTAATGCTGATTTAGTGGTGATGAACTCCTTTAGTTTTTTCTTGTCTAGGGAAATCTTTATCTCTCCTTCAATCCTGAATGATAAACTTGCTAAGTAGAGTATTCTTGGTTGTAAGGTTGTTTTTTGTTTTGTTTTGTTTTAATGTATTCATCACTTTAAATATGTTCTGATACCCTTCTGGCCTGCAAAGTTTCTGCTGAAATATCAGTTGATAGTCTTAGGGGTTTCCCTATGTGATTATTTTTCTTTTGCTGTCTTTAAAATTCTCTTTAACTTTTGCCATTTTAATTATACTATGTCTTGGTGTGTATCTCTTTGGGTTCACTTTTTTTTTTTATAAATTTATTTTCAGCTGCATTGGGTCTTCTTTGCTGTGCATGGACTTTCTCTAGTTGCAGTGAGCAGGCTACTCTTCATTGTAGTACGCGGGCTTCTCATTGCAGTGGCTTCTCTTGTAGTGGAGCATAGGCTCTAGGTGTGCAGGCTTCAGTAGGTGTGGCTCACAGGCTCTAGAGCGCAGGCTCAGTAGTTGTGGCACATGGGCTTAGTCGCTCTGAGGCATGTGTGATCTTCCTGGACCAGGGCTCGAACCTGTGTCCTCTGCATTGGCAGGTGGATTCTTAACCACTGCACCACCAGGGAAACCCTTTGGGTTCACTTTTGTTTGGAAGTTTCTGCTTCCTGAGCTGGATCTGCTTCTGTCTCCAGGTTAGTTTTCAGCCATTGTTTTCTTCAAATAAGTTTGTTGCCCCTTTCTCTTTCTCCTTCTGGGACCCATATAATGGGAATATTGGTACACTTGATGTTGTCCCAGAAGTCCCTTAAACTATCTTCATTTTTAAACGTCCTGTTTTTTCCTTAATGGCTGGGTGATCTCCTCTACTCTGTCTTCTAGATCACTGATCTGTTCTTCTGCATCATCTAATCTACTGTTGATTCCTCTAGTGTGTTTTTTTCATTTTAGTTATTGTATTCTTCCGATCTGATTTGTTGTTCTTCATATTTTCTCTTTGTTGACATTTTCATTGTTTCATTTCCTCCTTTTTCCTCATGAGTTCAGTTAGCATCTTTGTAACTATTACTGTATTACTTTGAACTCTTTTAGCAGGTTATTTACTTATCTCCATTTCATTAGGGTTTTTTTTCCCCTGAGGTTTTACCTTGTTCTATTATTTGGAACATATTCTTTTATTTCCTCATTTTGTTTGAGTTTTGGTGTTTGTTTCTATGACTTAAGCAAAACAGCTACTTCTCCTGGTCTTGAAGGTGTGCCCTTGTGTAGGAGTGTCCCCTGTGTTAGACTGTGTACTGGCTGGCTGGAGCTGGAGCAGATGCATGGCAGGGGGTCTCAGGGTGTACCACACCAGGGCCATCCTGGTGGAATGGCTGGAGCTGGAGTGGGCCTAGCATGCCAAGGCTGCCTTGGGAAGACAGCTGTTATTGATGGGGGCCAGGGACCCTGGGTTGTTTCTGTTGCCAGAAACAATTTAGCTATAATATTAGACATACACAATGACCATGAAATTCCACTCTGTTTTAACAGACTCCAGTGTTTGATTTTGGGAGAAGGATATAACTGATAAACCATATTATGTTCTTAGCATTACCCCTAATAGTGGTCCTAGAGCAGCTGACCTCACACCCTCCAAACACTTTTGTTCCTCCCATTTCAGTCCTTGACCCTCTCTTTATATACTCTTTTACTAGATGAGTTTATTCATTTGCATGAGTTTAGATATAACCCATATACTGTTACTTCTCATTTTTTTTTTATGTTTAGACTCTTCTGAGCTTGAAATACATATATTCAACCACCTACTAGACATCTCTGTATGGAAGTCTAAAAAAATGTAACAAAATTAATATAACCAAAACTGAACTTTTGATTCCCACCTCCACCACCAAAAAGTTGTTTCTCCCACTACCACTTTGATATCCTCTTCAGCATGTTTTTTATTTTTTTTAAACATGCCAGGGTCTTTCATGCCTTAATCATCTTTCACATGTCTACAGTGCAGTGCCAGCTATTCTCTGGTTCTTTCTTAAAATTCAAGGTTAGTTTTAATGTCACCTCCTCAAAGAGATCTTTCCTGATTACTCAGTATAATGATGTAGCTTTATCTCTGAATGTCTCTATCTCAGTACTCTGTTTCACAGAATTTGTTACAAGTTTTAAATATTTCATCAGTTGCTTTTTATTATTATTATTTTTTTTTTTGCGGTACACGGGCCTCTCACTGCTGTGGTCTCTCCCGTTGTGGAGCACAGGCTCCGGACACACAGGCTCAGTAGCCATGGCTCACGGGCCCAGCCGCTCCGTGACATGTGGGATCCTTCCAGCCCGGGGCACGAACCCGTGTCCCCTGCATCGGCAGGCGGACTTTCAACCACTACACCAACAGGGAAACCCAGTTCCTTTTTTTTAATAGACCTTTATTGCAGTATAATTGCTTCACAATACTGTGTTAATTTCTGTTGTACAACAAAGTGAATCAGTCATATGCATACAGATGTCCACATACCCCCTCCCTCTTGGCAGGCTAGTCAGAGTGCCTGGACTGTGTCCCTACCTGTACTATTAAGGTGGAGGGGGAACACACACACAAAAAATCGTGCTCTCTGGTGCCTCCAGCTCTGGAGAGAGTTCCAGAAGTTCCCTGCCCATTTGGTAGATGTATGGGGTTAGTAAATGGATTTCCTTCATGTGTAGTCTAGGTGTCCTTTAAGCTGCTGGGTTTTTTTTTTTTTTGGGGGGGGGGGGGTTTGGTAGTTTTTGTTTGCCTATTTTGTGAGCCCCAGGGCAGGTAAGTCTGCACACAAACCACTCAGAAATATCCCTCCCTAATGCAGCTTGCTGTGTCAGGGGTGGGTTTTTGTGGAAACCATGTCTCCATCTCTCTGTGGTTCCTCTATCATTTGTTGTGCAGAAACTGTTCCATCATCCCTCAGTTCTTAGGAGGAAGTGCTCTATCTGTAGGTTTAGAGTCAGCATGTCTTTGGGAGGAGGTGAGTTCAGGGTCTTCCTATACTGCTCTCTTGGACCAGAACTTTTGCCTTTTGTTTTTGAAACACAGAACACATATAGACTGTCAGTATAATACTAAGTAAAATTCAGACTGAGAAATTTAATTGGGAAAAATCAAGTTAGAATGCTTATTATTTATTAAAAGCACATTTTGAGGAATTAAAAGAAGATGTAGGAATAAACACATATTTAATTTCATTTTTACAAAGTTCCAATCAGGCATTGGTTTAGAAAATACGTATTTGCTATGAATTTTCTCCATAATACTCAAGTGTATAACTAATAAAACTAAAACAAAAACTTTTAAATTGAAATGAATCTGACTCCAAGTTCCAAGTCATCAGGGTTGTACACTGCCTAATATCAAACACTATATGGGGAGAAACTTCTACAGAGTTTGTAAGTCCCCAAATTAGGACTCTGATTTTCAGTACACTGGGGGCAGGGGTGAATTGCCATCCTTCTGTGCAAACGGTGGACAGGGACTTTTCACCAAGATTTCTAAAGCCCAGTGGATAGTGTCCAGATTCCTTAGGCACATCTTGGAAGCAATTTACATCTAGAGAGTTGTGGGTAAATGGGAACTATTTGTTGTCACTTACAGAAAATTTCAAGTCCCCATTATCATTCCAGACTGGAAAATACTCAAGCTTTCTCCTTGGTTGTGTCACTTTTATTTGGAGAACTGCCAGAAGTAGTGTCTCTTTCTGAATGTGTCTCCAACTTCCAAATAATCCTGGTGGTGGCTTGTATCAGTCAGGCTCATTCAGTTGTAAGACACAAGACCCAAACTCGTTGAAGCACATAAAGGGAGTTTATTGCCTTAAAAAATGGGAACTCCCTAGGAACCACTGCTGCCCTTACACCCTTGTTTTCTCCCTCTGTTTTCATTTCCATCAGCCTATAAATATTTACTATCCTGTATCTTAAAGATACCTCCTTGACTTGAAGTCTTGTTTTCTCCATTTCCTTAACATACAGCCTTCAATTAGTGGAGTGACCTCAACCCTACAATGAGATTGCTCTTGTCAGGTTTCCTATGCTTCTAAATCTATCATACTTCTCTTTCTTGGTGTTTAGCAGCATTGGTTAAAATGAGACCATTTTCTCCTTTTGGGGCACATTTTTCTCTTGGATTTTATAATAATATCCTAAACTGACTTTCTCACTGCCCACTGCATTTAAGTTTATTTTGATTGTTCTTTTATTTCATCTTTATAATATTGTAATACTGTAGGCTTAATTCTTGGACTTTATTTTCCTGTTATTTCATTCATACTCATGTTCATAAATATACATAAATATATATTTAGATCCTGAATATATGTATACTTAACACTGACTTACACTGCAGCTCCAGGCTTGTTAATCATATTTGACTCCCTATTTGATATCTCTACATGGTTGTTTAATAGGCACTTCAAACTTAACAAGAACAAAATTTTATTTCCTTTTGCATTATCACAAATGACTAAGTTGTCAATATGATTCAAAGAAAATATAAATCTTAATCATCAATTAAGGTTGGTTTTGAGTAAGAATGTATAGAAGAATGAAGCAGTACTAGATGCTGCACTGATATCTGGGGTGCCTCACAACGTCATAGGCATCTTCCTAAATATTCTTTTCCAAGTTGGATATATTTTGATATTTTGGTTTTGCGGAGACTGAGCACTGCTCCATAATTTATAAGCCATTTAGGGGAGCCACTGAGTTATGGAGACTCAGTATCTATACTTGCCAGTATGAGTAATTTTCACTCCTCATTGTAGCTGTGCTCCATAGATCCAGAAATTTCAGGTTTATAGATTTTTTAAAAATAACAACTGAGACTTTTGATTCTTAACTAGGGTTCCACAGAAACTTGGGGGATTACACAAGAAAGTGAGATTTAAAAAATCATTTGAGTTGAACACGTCATGTGATATCAACACTCATGGTGATGGACATGAGCAAGTTTATTAGTGGTCTTTCTGTACCGTATGACAGTGCACTGTAGCACCATTATCATTTAGTCTAGTCTCATTCTTTTGACACAAAATTGGGGAGGCCATTCATGATTGGTGAGCACTGAATTGCATGGAGGTGATGAGCTGATATCAGCCTATCACTCACAAATTACTTCACAGAGTCTACCCTTATGTACTACAGACAGACTAAAAGGAGTAAACTTTTGGCTGTAATAGAAAATTGGAAGGACATTTTAAAGAAGGAATTTTTTGCTTCATGACTTATTACCTGCCCCCCCACTTTCTTTTAGAAATATTGTGTTTAAAAAAAAATTCAACTGAGTAAATGTAAAGATCTAATTGTCTTTATTCAGTTATTCATGAATTGGGCAGTATCCCATCTAGTAAATAGGTTTCTGAGAAGCTGTACAAAATGGAAGGCTTTTATTGAAACAAGGCAGGACGAGATGATTATTAGCAAAAGACAGGATTGTTGCAGGCAAGGTTACCTCGCTAGTGCTGACCTCCACTCTGGGGAGAGGTTGAAACTGCAATTAAGTCTTCTTTTGCTGTGCTAGGGGCAAGTGGTTCCTCTTGGGTCTAGTTTCTTTTTTTCTTCTTTTTAAAAAATGCCTCCTTTTGATCAAAATTTCAGCCTGAGAGATATGATAAATTTAAGGCATTAGCACCATTCTTAGCTATTACTCAGTAGTTTCCTCAGCTTTCTTGATCTTTGTGGTTGCATCCACAGAGCATGACGTTTTTCCTTAAGCCCTGTGACATTCACAGGTGAAAGTTTCAGGTTCACAATCCTTAAGTCTGTCATTCTTTTTGCTTTTCTGATATCCCAGTCTTAGGGAGATCATTTGTTCGGTGGTTAGCAGCTGAGGACATGCGTTTAAAGCTTTTTAGCGAATACAATGCAACAGGGAGATTATAAGGAGAATAATTCCCAATGTTTAGAGTGCACTTTAGAGTCATGGTCACCAAGACCCAAACCCATCAAAGCCCACACTGAAGGAGTCACCATTTTAAGCCAAGTGGCTTGCTCAATGATTTTACATAACTGAATTTCAATTTTCCTAGAAATGTTGATTCAGGTACACAGTGTAGGGTTGGCCACAGTGCAGACACCTACTTGCCCAACTGGAAAATAATTAAGGGCTATCCTATTATCAAGTACAACCTTGGCCAGAGAGTCTAAGGATCTTTGCTGGGCAGCTAATGTCTTAACAATGGAATCTGCAAATATCTAAGGGTTATGGAAAGGTTTCTGATCATATTCTCATTTGTATTGACATTTACTTCTAAGTAGGAAATGGATCATTTCACAGAGATTGCTGCATTTACCCATTCAGATCAAGGGTCAGTCATGTTTTTAGTGCATGTGCAAAGAGAATCTCCTATCCTGAAACAGTCATTCTAAATGCCTTGCAAAGATGGGTACTGCTGGTGAGATCGCTTGCGGGGTGGGGAGTCTGGTCCAGATGGTTAGATAGGAATCTTTGATAAGTCCAGCAGTCTAAAAATTTACCCCCATAGCAATGGCCTAGAAGATACAGATGAGGGTGTTATCTTTCCAGGCCAATGCCAGAGTAAAGGAAAGAAAAAGGAGGAGAAAGTGTTTCATGTTTAAGGTATGAAGTCTGAATTCATTGTCTGGGGTGGAAGCAGTCTACCTTGATGTCAGCTACTTCCCCTTTAATTTGATTCAGAGGTCTCCAGCATTTGTATAGGACCAGGTGTCAGCTGGGCTCTTCTGCAGTTGTGAGATGTATATCCAAGGTTCCAGTCCCTCAAATTTGATTGCCATTTGGGTAGTGAGAAGAATATGGTATGGTTCCTACCAAGGATATTTAAGGGCAGTCTGTGTTCTTAGTGATTCCAAATCAGAGGGGTGAGAGAAAATTGGAAGTGTTAGTGAGTTGTACCCAGGTATTTGAGTAAACTGGAAGAATTTGGGATCCCTTTTTTCCATTAATTCTCTTGACCTTGCCTGATTGAGGGTGATAGGAACAGTGATAATTCCAAGAAGTTTGTAAGGTTTTCATTAAGGCTCATATGATGTGCTCAGTGAAGTGGGTGGCTAGATCACTGGTTATTGTGAAAGGTATACCTCAAATGGGAAACACATTTTCTAACAGTTTCTTTGCCACTGTGAGGGAATCAGCCTTGCGATAGGGGAAGACTTCAGCCCATCCAGAAGACATATATACAGTAACAAGAGCATATTGATAACTCATACTAAGTGGCAGTTGAATGAAGTGTTTAAAGGGTCCAGAGGGTGGGGGGAGGTCTGAGGCCTCTGGGGACAAAAATACATTTTCTTAGGTGCACTATGGTGTGTAAAGGTATGTGAAGACTGAAAATGGGGTTTCCCAGGGAGCTGGGAAAGACCAAGTGGCTGTGTTGGGGTTCCTATAATTTATATATAATTTAGAATATATATAATTTAGTCATCATTTATCCATCTTAACTTCTGATTCAGGAACAGACTGTTGCCATGTTATATGGACATCAGGATGGCAAAAATATGGCAATGAGGGGTTATTTTTAGCAGAAGCAGAATGGAAGTAATCCAAATGTGCCACAATCTTTGTAGATTCTGTTGCTGCTGCCTTTGCATGAAAGTCATTTAGGGCTGATATTCAGTTTCAGTCCTTTTGATGTGAACCTTAGTTTTGATGACAGCAGTTTCAGGTGACATAGTTTTGAGGAAAGCTTAGCTTTTTAAATGTCAAGAGTACCAGTTTAAGTAATCAAAAACCTAATAAACATGGACAACTATTTTGGCAAAACACAGAATTCTTGTTTTCTAAGCATACTATTTTTAAAAGGCAAAGAAAATCTTTCATAATCTCTTACCAAGAGCAGACCAATAGTCCAATAAAGTGTTGTTCTTTTAGCAGATGAAAGAAAATTGTTTGTTTTATGTAAGTACACTATTGATATTAAAGCTCATTCTTAAAACTCCCACAATAACAATTCAGTTTTAGCCAACTTGATTATACAAGATTTCTTGTTTTCTTCCCAGCTTTCTTGGTCCCTAGTTTATCCCTTATTTTCTTCTTTCCTATTCTGAAATAATCAAATTTTAGTTCAGATAAAATTACTCTTATGTCCTTTAACAAGAACTCATCTCCATACCTCATACCTTTTCTTGGCCAAAAAACACATCCTACTTTCCTTGTATACAGAGTTGGTTACCTTATTTCTAGTGGCTTTAATACATATATTAATTAGAATTCCTAAACCTTAGAAACATTAATGTCTACTGAAAACTGAGAAATAACTACTGTGAACTATACATCATACCAGCTTTTTTTTTTTAGACTGGCAAATTTATTTCTAGAAACATGCTTTTTCACAGTACAATTATTCAATATTACAAAAATTGTCTACTAGTAGACATGTTTTATTTTCTTTGCAATACATAGCCCAAAGTAGTTAAATCTATGATCAGTAATTAATATTTCACCATAGTTTATTTGGAAATGATCTAGATATTTAATAAATTTCTATCATATAATTTAACTTAGTAACTAGAATGAACTAGTTACTTTGGTAACTAAATTTTGTTACAAAAAGACTTTGGAAGCAGTTTTTGGGTATACATACCATTAAATATAATTGTTGCCAAAAAGTTTATCTCTAAACTCTTATCTCACTTCCATCTAAATCATTGGCTCCCAACAATTATATTTAGATTACCCTCAAACTTCATGAGACAGTAGACAAAATTAGCCATCATTCTAAGCTGTTATTCGATGACAAATTTCACAACAGAGATAATCATAAATTTGACTCGTAAACCAAGGCAGAATAAAAGTTTATCTGCATTATATTTAACGTCAATAACTTTAAACACATGACTATTTTAACTAAACCAATAAACTTAAATTACTGAAGATTATCCCAGATCACATGAACTTGAAAAGCATTTGGGTTAATTTCTATTGTATTTCTGAGAACTTTAGAATGATCAATCCTTACAAAAGCTTGCCTTCAAAACATCTAAACATAGAGCTTTTTTTTTTTTTTTACAAATTAATTTTGGCAATACCATCTGGAAATAGAAAAACATACATCTGCAACATATGTGTATTTATATGGACACATACAAACATATAGACACAGAGACATTATAAGTACTAATATTTGTGGAGATTTGTAAGATTTCTCACAAGCCTAATTTCTAAATACTTCTTTTTCTTCTGTTGAGAACCTTCTCCCCAAAGTTTGCATTTCAAAGAATTGCTATTAGGTTCTAGAGAAGATGGGGTTGGGAAATCTACATCACAAAGGCACAGGTTAAGTGCAGGACAATTCTGTTTTCTGTCTTGATCTTTTCAAGCACTATGAGGGAAATAGGTGAAGTTTGATGTACTGGCAAAAAAAGGGAAAGGTACAGGTGAACTTGGAATTTCTAAGATCTGCAGATTTGTTAGACAGTTTCCAATTCCTCAAGTAATGGGGTTTAGCTTTTGTTTTAGATACATTTTATCTTTTTAACTTTTTGTTAGCCTTCTAAAATCTTTCAGTGATGCATATTGGAGGCTTCTGGATACTAATTAAAATAGGTATCCCCTTCTATTTGTTTGTATTCTGTTCGATTTGGGAGCTCTATGCTTTTAAGTGCACTTCTTAATTCTTATCTATTTGGAATGGTCCCCCTGATGGCCATTGTAATTTCCCCTGAGGGCTCACAGCAGTTTGGTAGGTCCTAGCTGCAAATGGAGTTCAACCCATCTAGCCACATCTAGCCGCAAATTGGGTGCAACTTACATTTCTATTTGTCCATATTTTAGAGACTGAACCTGACAGCTACCAAGCTAGGCTCTCAGGACACAAAGCAAGCTTAGTAAGATAATGCCATTTTTGTAAATATCTACAGCTTCTGGTATCAGAGTTCTCAGGCATAAAATAAACATGTGTAGGAGGGTGGCACCTTTATACACTCTGGGTATAAAGGGTTCCGTTTAAACAAAATCTTATTCACCTAAGGCCTTTCACTGGACGCAGTTCAGCCTAAATCAGACCCAGTCTGGTTTTTAAATTGGACCTAATCCAATCCCGGATCCCGTCCCATTTTTAAGTCAGACCCAATCCCACTCCAGCTTGTAGTCATCAACAATTCCCAGCGTGAAATCTGGGGAAGGTTCCAAACAAATGGGAAACTACAGGGGAAACTGCAGACTAAACTACTAGCAGTTCCCAGTGTGAAATCTGGGGACAGAACCAAGAGCTGGGGTTTCCCACTCAAAAACCTGGAAATTGCATTTTGACAGGCTAGTTTGCTGTCCTGGGGTTAAGTAGCTCCTCCTTGGTCCTGTAGTTTCTTCCTTTCTTCTTCTTTTTTTTCTTTTCATTTTTTTTTTTTTAAATTACAAAACCTGGATCATGCAAGTTTGACAGTAAATTGTAGAAACACGTTCAAAAAAGGCCAGATTTTGCAGAGTTCTTTGAAGATGAAAGATGGCTTTAGAAACCAACCTACTTAGCAAACAATTTTCGTCATATGAACCAGTTGCCCAGTCTCTTCAAGGCACGGGCGAAATGTTTTGACCTCTAGTGGCAAGGTTCTTCCACTTTAAAGAAAACTGACAATAGCCATAGGAACAGGTGTGAGACATTATCTTATTGTGATTTAGGTTCATATTTCTCTGACTAGTGAGGTTTAGCATCTTTCCATATACCTATTGGCCATTTATATGTTTTCCTTAGTGTCTAGCTCATTTTTAAGTCAGGTTTTATTAGCTTTTTAAGTTGTAAGAGTTCCTAAGTGAAGTAAACCGATCACAAAAGAAATGCTGCATGATTCTACTTATATGATGTATCTAAAATAGTTAAACTCATAGAATCAAGGTAGAATTACCTTGATTATGTTTGCCAGGAGCTGGGGGAAGGAGGAAATAGGGAGATATTAATTAACAGGCATAAAGTCTCAATTATGCAAGATGAGTAAGTTCTAGACATCTGCTGAACATCATAGAATCTATAGTCAACAATATTTTATTGTTAAAAGAAAAATTTTTAAGAGGTTAAAAAAATAAATTGAAACTTTGTGAAAATCGTCATGCAAATAAATCTTGATGTTTTCAATGCTGCTTGCATTTGAGTGACGGGAAGGCAAGATTTGAGAAAAGGCAAATGTCAAGTGTCATTGAAACTACCTGGGAGAACTGCTTAACATTGAACATTACTTTCAATACAGGTACGTGACAGGGGAGGGTCTTTTCTCTGACTCTTCTACTTGGCTTGGAAACTTGACTTTAAGAGAGAGGAGGAACCGTAGTCTGATCATACTCAATATGAGATTACTGATTTGCTTCTAGATAAGTTCTGGATTTATGTGAAGAAGAGTAGCCAGCCCTTCACAGTACAGCAATAAACATTTTGCTGCAGTTTCCAACTTGTTACATATATGAGCAAGAGTTTTCATATTTTACGAGCATCCTGAACAAAGAAGGAAATAATCTCATTTCAGTTGAAAAAGAAATGTGGGCTTAAGTTTGATCCAAAATGAGTATTGAGGCAGCAAAAACTCAAATCAACAGCAACAAAAAACAAAGCACAGCTTTCATATTAAAGATGTAAATTTCTATATTTTTGGTTTCAAACAGCACCTTTTTTATGGTTATATAGCGTAATTTAAGAAGATCAAGAAACCAATGCATTTCCATAATTGATCAATCCTATATTTGAACCTGAACGTATCACTTATCAAGAAACTGTTTTCGGGCTTCCCTGGTGGTGCAGTGGTTGGGAACCCACTTGCCAATGCAGGGGACATGGGTTCAAGCTCTGGTCCAGGAAGATCCCACATGCTGCAGAGCAACGAAGCCCGTACACCGCAACTACTTAGCCTGCGTTCTAGAGCCCACATGCCGCAACTACTGAAGCCCATACGCCTAGAGCCCGTGCTACGCAACAAGAGAAGCCACCACAATGAGAAGCCCGTGCACCACAATGAAGAGTAGTCCCAGAGAAATGAGAAGCCCGTGCACCACAATGAAGAGTAGTCCCAGTAGTCGCAGCAACCAGAGAAAAGCCCGCGTGTAGCAATGAAGACCCAACACAATAAATAAAATAAAATAAACTTTAAAAACGCTGTGTTTTCAAAGTCTTGAATAAAAAGAGGCAGTAGACTGTGTTTTTGTTTGCATTGCTTCAGCTCAAGGGTTCAGTAACTTTTTGACACAGTAAGATTTTATGTATGTAAATAAAGTTATTTAAAATCCATTTCCTACCTTTATTAAAGTTAAATCTACTGACCCTACTTTTAGAAAAGTTAATCCTGTTTTCATTTAAGACATTATGTTGTCCTTATGAGTTTTTAAAACTTATGAAAAGAGATTAACTTCAAGAATCATAAGGTATGTTCAATTATTTTTTAATAAGATTAACTTTAAAGTTGTTTTACTCTAAAATTGGAGAGAACTATTGGACTACATATTATAACTCATTAACATCTTGTATAGTAGAAATTTGTGATGACTTTTAGATCTACTTGGATAAAGTAAAAACAAAAATCAAGCATGAATTAAATAGAAACTGAAGAAAAACCTAAACACTGACTTGCATTAGAATTGATACCATTATGAATGGCCAGAGGTTGGTGTGGATGTGGAGAAAAGGGAACCTTTGTGCACTGTTGGTGGGATTTGTAAATTGGTACAACCACTATGGAAAACAGTAACAGCAAAAATATCATGCCTGTTATTAATAGTAATCATTGACATGTCTGAGATTTTCTTTTTTTTGTTATTTCTGAGATATATATTTTAAAGTAATAACTAAAATTATGACATAACATTATACCAGAACATATAAGATTTTTAGAAATTTCATATAATGTCTGAAACATTTATGTTAACATATTTCCATACAAATAACCCAAAGAAAGTTTAGTATTAGTTGTTTTTTTTTTTTTTATACTGCAGGTTCTTATTAGTCATCAATTTATACACATCAGTGTATACATGTCAATCCCAATTGCCCAATTCAGCACACCACCATCCCCACCCCACCGAGGTTTTCCTCCCTTGGTGTCCATATGTTTGTTCTCTACATCTGTGTCTCAAATTCTGCCCTGCAAACTGGTTCACCTGTACCATTTTTCTAGGTTCCACATACATGCATTAATATATGATATTTGTTTTTCTGACTTCACTCTGTATGACAGTCTCTAGATCCATCGACGTCTCAACAAATGACTCAATTTTGTTCCTTTTTATGGCTGAGTAACATTCCATTGTATATATGTGCCACATCTTCTTTATGCATTCATCTGTCGATGGGCATTTAGGTTGCTTCCATGACCTGACTATTGTAAATAGTGCTGCAATGAACATTGGGTGCATGTGTCTTTTTGAATTATGGTTTTCTCTGGGTATATGCTCAGTAGTGAGATTGCTGGATCATATGGTAATTCTATTTTTGTTTTTTAAGGAACCTCCTGCTGTTCTCCACAGTGGCTGTATCAATTTACATTCCCACCAACAGTGCAAGAGTGTTCCCTATTCTCCACACCCTCTCCAGCATTTGTTGTTTGTAGATTTTCTGATGATGCCAATTCTAACTGGGGTGGGGTGATGCCTCATTGTAGTTTTGATTTGCATTTCTCTAATAATTAGTGATGTTGAGCAGCTTTTCATGTGCCTCTTGGCCATCTGTATGTCTTCTTTGGAGAAATGTCTATTTAGGTCTTCTGCCCATTTTTGGATTGGGTTGTTTGTTTCTTTACTATTGAGCTGCATGCACTGTTTATATATTTTAGAGATTAATCCTTTGTCCGTTGATTCATTTGCAAATATTTTCTCCCATTCTGAGTGTTGTCTTTTCATCTTGTTTATGGTTTCCTTTGCTGTGCAAAAGCTTTGAAGTTTCATTAGGTCCCATTTGTTTATTTTTTTAATTTTCATTACTCTAGGAGGTGGATCAAAAAAGATCTTGCTGTGATTTATGTCAAAGAGTGTTCTGCCTATGTTTTCCTCTAAGAGTTTTATAGTGTCCACTCTTACATTTAAGTCTCAAATCCATTTTGAGTTTATTTTTGTGTATGGTGTTAGGGAGTGTTCTTTTTTTTTTGCGGTATGCGGGCCTCTCACTGTTGTGGCCTCTCCTGTTGTGGAGCACAGGCTCCGGACACGCATGCTCAGCAGCCATGGTTCACAGGCCCAGCCGCTCCGCAGCATGTGGGATCCTCCCGGACCGGGGCATGAACCCTGTCCCCTGCATCGTCAGGTGGACTCTCAACCACTGCGCCACCAGGGAAGCCCTAGGGAGTGTTCTAATTTCATTCTTTTACATGTAGCTGTCCAGTTTTCCCAGCACCACATATTGAAGAGACTGTCTTTTCTCCATTGTATATCTTTGTCTCCTTTGTCATAGATTAGTTGACCATAGGTGTGTGAGTTTATCTCTGGGCTTTCTATCTTGTTCCATTGATCTATGTTTCTGTTTTTGTACTGGTACCATATTGTCTTGGTTACTGTAGCTTTGTAATATAGTCTGAAGTCAGGGAGTCTGATGCCTCCAGCTCCGTTTTTTCCCCTCCTGACTGCTTTGGCTATTCGGGGTCTTTAATGTTTCCATACAAATTTTAAGATGATTTGTTCTAGTTCTGTAAAAAATGCCATTGGTAATTTGATAGGGATTGCATTGAATCTGTATATTGCTTTGGGTAGTATAGTCATTTTCACAATGTTGATTCTTCCATTCCAAGAACATGGTATATTTCTCCATCTGTTGGTATCATCTTTAATTTCTTTCATCAGTGTGTTATAGTTTTCTGCAAATAGGTCTTTTGTCTCCCTAGGTAGGTTTATTCCTAGGTATTTTATTCTTTTGTTGCTATGGTAAATGGGAGTGTTTCCATAATTTCTCTTTCAGATTTTTCATCATTAGGATATAGGAATGCAAGAGATTTCTGTGCATTAATTTTGTATCCTGCAACTTTACCACATTCATTCATTAGCTCTACTAGTTTTCTGGTGGCATTTTTAGGATTCTCTATGTATAGTATCATGTCTTCTGCAAGCAGTGACAGTTTTACTTCTTTTTTTCTAATTTGTATTCCTTTTATTTCTTTTTCTTCCCTGCTTGCCATGGCTAGGACTTGCAAAACTATGTTGAATAATAGTGGTGAGAGTGGACATCCTTGTCTTATTCCTGATCTTAGAGGAAATGCTTTCAGTTTTTCACCATTGAGAATGATGTTTGCTGTGGGTTTGTCATATATGGCCTTTATGGTTTTGAGGTAGGTTCCCTCTATGCCCACTTTCTGAGAGTTTTTATCATAAATCATTGTCGAATTTTGTCAAAAGCTTTTTCTGCATCTATTGAGATGGTCATATGGTTTTTATTCTTCAATTTGTTAATATGGTGTATCACATTGATTGATTTGTGTATATCGAAGAATCCTTGCATCCCTGGGATAAATCCCACTTGATCGTGATGTAGGATCCTTTTAATGTGCTGTTGGATTCTGTTTGCTAGTATTGAGGGTTTTTGCATCTATATTCATCAGTGATATTGGTCTGTAATTTTCTTTTTTTGTAGTATCTTTGTCTGGTTTTGGTATCAGGGTGATGGTGGCCTCATAGAATGAGTTTGGGAGTGATCCTTCCTCTTCAGTTTTTTGGAAGAGTTTGAGAAGGATGGGTGTTAGCTCTTCTCTAAATGTTTGATAGAATTCACCTGTGAAGCCATCTGGTCCTGGATTTTTGTTTCTTTGAAGATTTTTAATCACAGTTTCAATTTCAGTACTTATGATTGGTCTGTTCATATTTTCTGTTTCTTCCTGGTTCAGTCTTGGAAGGTTATAGTTTTCTGAGAATTTGTCCATTTCTTCCAGGTTGTCCATTTTATTGGCGTAGAGTTGCTTGTAGTAGTTTCTTAGGATGCATTGTATTTCTGCAGTGTCTGTTGTGACTTCTCCTTTTTCATTTCTAATTTTATTGATTTGAGTCCTCTTTTTCTTGATGAGTCTGGATAATGGTTTATCAATTCTGTTTATCTTCTCAAAGAACCAACTTTTAGTTTTATTGACCTTGTTTTCTTTGTTTCTAATTCATTTATTTCTGCTCTGATCTTTATGATTTCTTCTGCTAACTTTGGGTTTTGCTTGTTCTTCTTTCTCTAGTTCCTTTAGGTGTAAGGTTAGATTGTTTATTTGAGATTTTTCTTGTTTCTTGAGATAGGCTTGTATAGCTATAAACTTCCCTCTTAGAACTGCTTTTGCTGCATCCCATATGTTTTGGATCATCGTGTTTTCATTGTCATTTGTCTCTACGTATTTTGTGATTACCTCTTTGGTTTCTTCAGTGAGCTCTTGGTTATTTAGTAACGTATTGTTTAGCTTCCATGTGCTTGTGTTTTTTACATTTATTTCCCTGTAATTCATTTCAAATCTCATAGCTTTTTGGTCAGAAAAGATGATTGATATGATTTCAATTTTCATAAATTTACTGAGGCTTGATTTGTGACCCAAGATGTGATCTATCCTGGAGAATGTTTTGTGCGCACTTGAGAAGAAAGTGTAATCTGCTGTTTTTGGATGGAATGTCCTATAAATATCAATTAAATCGAGCTGGTCTATTGTGTCATTTAAAGCTTGTGTTTCCTTATTTATTTTCATTTTGGATTATCTGTCCATTGGTGTAAGTGAGGTGTTAAAGTCCCCCACTATTACTGTGTTACTGTTGGTTTCCTCTTTTATAGCTGTTAGCATTGGCCTTATGTATTGAGGTGCTCCTATGTTGGGTGCATATATATTTATAATTGTTATATCTTCTTCTTGGATTGATCCCTTGGTCATTATGTAGTGTCATTCCTTGTCTCTTGTAACATTCTTTATTTTAAAGTCTATTTTATCTGATATGAGTATAGCTACTCCAGCTTTCTTTTGATTTCCATTTGCATGGAATATCTTTTTCCATCCCCTCACTTTCAGTCTGTATGTGTCCCTAGGTCTGAAGTGGGTCTCTTGTAGGCAGCATATATATGGGTCTTGTTTTTGTATCCATTCAGCAACTCTGTGTCTTTTGGTTGGAGCGTTTAATCCATCCACATTTAAGGTAATTATTGATATGTATGTTCCTATGACCATTTTCTTAATTGTTTTGGGTTTTAACCCTCTGCCTTTTCATCTTGTCTATCTCTCTGTGAATGTGATTTTTGTTCCACAGGCTGCAGGATTGTAGTTCTTCTTGCTTCTGCTGTCTGCCCTCCCTGAGATTTTCTAATCAGCTCAAATTATATTCCCTTGTTAGGTTTTTTACAAACTATATCTCAAACAACTCGTGCTATTACGAATTTTTTGTTAGAATACTAAAATTTTCAACATGAAACTTTTATTAAAATGAAAAAGATAACATTTCTTTTTTTAAAATTATTTTAGAACTTCTGATATTTTATCAACTCAATAGGTTTATATTTTTTAAAAATTATTTATTTTTGGCTGCGTTGGGTCTTCATTGCTGTGTGCAGGCTTTCTGTAGTTGCAGCGAGCATGGGCTACCCTTCATTGTGGTGCATGGGCTTCTCATTGCAGTGGCTTCTCTTGTTGTGGAATATGGGCTCTAGGCATGCGGGCTTCAGTAGTTGTGGCTTGCCGGCTCTAGAGTGCAGGTTCAGTAGTTGTGACACACAGGCTTAGTTGCTGTGCGGCATGTGGGATCTTCTGAGACCAGGACTCGAACCCATGTTTCCTGCATTGGCAGGCAGATTCTTAACCACTGCACCACCAGGGAAGCCCTGAAAAAGATAACATTTCTAAATACTCAGAAAAATTTCCTCCTTTATTGATGTTGGAGATTTTCATATATTATGGTTTCAACTGAAAATGTTTATTTCCATTTCCTACAGTATTGCTGTGTTAACTGTAAGTGGTGACTGGAATGTGTAACTGACAAACGTTATTTTGAAGGAGGGGAGAAGCTTTCATAAAATCATTATGAATCCATTTGGGAAAGTGGAATTATTTAGAGAAGTATAAATAACTTCACTCAGTTTTTGCCCATTTACCGAAAACTGTGAAACTAACATTGAAAAATCAGTGTTCTTCTAAACATCTGTCCATTAGATGTTGTGTCATACAAAAACATGGTTTTATGGCTGTTATCACAAATACTTTCTTCCTATGCAAGGATCCCTTAAAGGAAATTCATAAAATTCCCTATTATCTTAAAGATATTCTTTTAATGCGTCAAATATATACTATTAACTATTTCTTAATACCAAAATAGATATTAAATTTTAATTAAAGTATCTAGAGTTTTTGTACTTTATTATTCTGAGGAAAAGTAAAGGCTGATATTAAACAATGATACTTTATATCAGCTGATTTATGAAGCTAGTCAGCAAAGCAAACAATCTCCCAGTAATGTCCACCATATTAACAGAAAGCCAAATATTGATTTCTACACAATAAAACTAATCATTTTAGCACTTTCATAATTTCTTCTGAAGATTTGTTTTTCCTTTATGTTCAGAACCTAGTTTGCTTTTACCACTTCAGTTACCACCAGCATTCGTGTGGCTAAAACCTATGCCTAGAATCAAAAGCTCAATTCTATATTGCCAAATCTCTACCAAAACTTTCCTTTGGGAATTCCAGTACTGCTTTAATCTCAATATATAACTGAAATAACTTTCAGTCCCCAAATCAACTTCCATTGTCAATGTCCCTGTTCCTGGCAGTGATATTGCTTTCCTCTTAGTCTTCAATATTTTTAGGAAATAGAGGTTGAGCACTCACTATAAAGACCTGCACCAAACACTGGGAATATAACAAGGATAAGGTCCTGAAATGATGTTTGTAACTAGTGAAAAGTTCACACCCTCACTGTTAAATGCATTAATCCATTACAGTTCAAAGTAGTAAAAGACAAAGAGGGCTAAGTGCCAGATATTGTAGAACACATAAAAAGGACACCTAGCCTGGTGTTGGGATGTCAGAGAAAACTTCCTGATGAAAGCCTATCTAATTAGAACTATAGAATATTCATACAAGTAATTAGGTAAAGAAAGAAGTAGAGGTGTTGGAGCAGTATTTCAGCTTGTATAATATTGTTCAAAGGTTTAGATGCAGAAAAAGCACTTCATGTGTAGGAAACATTCAGTATGGTTGAACTGAATATGAAAGGGCATGTGATAGAAGGTGTGTCTGAAAAGGTTTATAAGGAACTGAGGTTTTACTTATTGACTGATTTTGAGCAGAGGACTGGCATGGTTATATTTTAAAGTGTCCACAACACAGTGTGAATAGCCTATTTAAGATTGTCAAAAAATGAGGCAATTAGTCCAATGGATGATGATGGTCTAGAAGATCATGACAACCTCAGCAAGGTTACGAACAGGGAGGAGAGAATTGGATGGATTTAACTGGTATTATGGAAATGCTGTCAATGACATTTGATGATTACATGTGAGTTTCAGTGAGACTTGAGTAAAATTCACTCTTGTTTGGATATGATGGTGGATGGTGGAACATTTACTGAGCTAGAGAATACAGGAGGACTTTCTGAGAAAACATTGAATTGTTGGACATATTGAGCATTTAATGGAGATGTTCATCAGAAGCTGGATATGTGGAGTGATATTCAAAAGTGATAACAGCTAGAGATTACAGATTTGTAGTTATCAGAATATAGAGGTAATTGAGGGACCTCCCAGTGGAGGAAGTAACCAGGAAATATGAATAAAGTAAGAAGAAAAGTAGCCTAATGAATACATTGAGTTTAAGGCTCTTTCTGCTCATTCCCTAAGGGAGATTTATTAAATGTATCCAGAAAGGTAGGAGGAAAACCACAAGGTGTAGTAGCATCATGGAGACAGGGAAAAGGGGTACTTCAAAAATTTTTGAGGTAGTTCATTTTTCCTCATTAAAATTTTTTTGTGTATAGTATATCATATAGCCCACTTTTTCCAATATTTCTAATTTTTAACAGTTTAGCATACGTATTTCTCTGTATTTTGAATATTTAATTTTATAAACTTGTTTATGTTCCATTTCTGAATTTTATAGGTAATTATCTTTAGTATATTTTAGGAGGTCTCATATTTGTAATGATCAGATGGAAGTAATAACTAATTTTTTAATAGGGATCTGAGAAGAAATATTAAAAGCAAGGGAAAAACAAAAAATAACATATAAAGGAATCCCCATAAGGTTATCAGGGGATTTTACAGCAGAAACTGTGGGCCTGAAGGGAGTGGCAGAATATACTTAAAATGATTAAAGAGAAAAACCTACAACCAAGATTACTCTACTCAGCAAGGATCTCATTCAGATTCGACAGAGAAATCAAAAGCTTTTCAGACAAGCAAAAGATAAGAATATTCAGCACCACCAAACCAGCTTATGACAAATGCTAAAGGAACTTCCTAGGCGGGAAACACAAGAGAAGAAAAAGACCCACAAAAACAAACTCAAAACAATTAAGAAAATGGTAATAGGAACATACATATCAATAATAACCTTGAATGTAAATGGATTCAATGCCCCAACCAAAAGACACAGACTGGCTGAATGGATACAAAAACAACACCCATATATATGCTGTCTACAAGAGACCCAATTCAGACCTAAGGACACATACAGACTGAAAGTGAAGGGATAGAAAAAGATATTCCATGCAAATAGAAATCAAAAATCTACAGTAACAATACTCATATCTGTTAAAATACACTTTACAATAAAGACTATGACAAGAGACAAAGCAAGTCACTACATAATGGTCAAAGGATCAATCCAAGAAGAAGATATAACAATTATAAATGTTTATGCACCCAACATAGGAGCATCTCAATACATAAGGCAAATGCTAACAACCATGAAAGGAGAAATTGACAGTAACACAATCATAGTAGGGGACTTTAACACACCACTTATACCAATGAACAGATCATCCAAACAGAAAATAAATAAGGAAACACAAGCTTTAAATGATACAATAGACAAGATAGATTTAATATTTATAGAACATTCCACTCAAAAGTGGCAGAATACACTTTCTTCTCAAGTGTACATGGAACATTCTCCAGTATAGATCACTACTTGGGTCACAAATCAAGCCTCAGAAAATTTAAGAAAATTGAAATCGTATGAAGCATCTTTTGTGACCACAATGCTATGAGATTGGAAATAAGTTAGAGGAAAAAAAAAACTGTAAAAAACACAAATACATGGAGGCTAAACAGTGACCTACTAAATAACCAAGAGATCTCTGAAGAAAAAAAATACATAGAAACAAATAACAATGAAAACGTGAAGACCCAAAACCTATGGGACACAGCAAAAGCAGTTCTAAGAGGCAAGTTTATAACAATTCAGTCTCACCTCAGGAAACAAAACAATCTCAAACAGTCTAACTCTACTTAAAACAACTAGAGAGAGAAAACAAAGAAAACCCAAAGTCAGTAGAAGGAAAGATATCGTAAAATCAGAGCAGAAATAAATGAAATAGAAATGATGAAAACAATAGCAAAGATCAATAAAACTAAAAGCTGGTTCTTTGAGAAGATAAACAAAATTGATAAACCCTTAGCCAGACTCATCAAGAAAAAAGGGAGAGGATGCAAATCAATAAAATTAGAAATGAAAAAGGAGAAATCACAACTGACACCACAGAAATACAAAGGATTGTAAGAGACTACTACAAAAAACTATATCCAATAAAATGGACAGCCACGAAGAAATGGAAAAATTCTTGGAAAGGTACAGTTTTCCAAGACTGAACTGGGAAGAATTAGAAAATATAAACACACTTATCACAAGTAATGAAATTAAACCATAATTAAAAATTTTCCAAGAAACAAAAGTCCAGAACCAGAATGCTTCACAGGCAAATTCTACCAAACATTTAGAGAAGAGCTAACATGGATCCTTCTCAAACTCTTCCAAACACTTGCAGAGGGAGAAACACACCCAAATTCATTCTATGAAACCACTGTTATCCTGATACCAAAACCAGAGAAAGATATCACAAAAATAAAAATTATAGACCAATATCATTGATGAACATAGATGCAAAAATCCTGAAAAAATACAAGCAAACAATCCAACAACACACTAAAAGGATCATGCACCATTATCAAGTGGGATTTACACCAGGGATGCAAGGATTCTTCTATATATGCAAATCAATCAATGGGATACACCACATTGACAAATTAAGGAATAAAAAGCATATGATCATCTCAATAGATGCAGAAAAAGCTTTTGACAAAATTCAACACCCATTTATGATAAAAACTCTACAGAAAATGGACATAGAGGCAACCTACATCAACACAATAAAGGGCCATATACGACAAACCCACAGCAAGCATCATACTCAATGGTGAAAAACTGAAAGCATTTCCACCAAGTTCAGAAACAAGACAAGGATGTCCACCCTTGCCACTCTTATTCAACATAGCTTTGGAAGTCCTAGCCATGGCCATCAGAGAAGAAAATGAAATAAAAGGAGTACAAATTGGAAAAAAAAGTAAAACTGTCACTGTTTGCAGATGGCATGATACTATACATAGAAAATCCTAAAGATGCCACCATAAAACTACTAGAACTAATCAATGAACTTGGTAACGTTGCAGGATACAAAATTAATGCACAGAAATCTCTGGCATTCCTATACAACAACAATGAAAAATCAGAAAGAGAATTTAAGGAAACACTCCCATTCACCACTGCAACAAAAATGATAAATACCTAGGAATAAACCTACCTAAGGAGACAAAAGACCTGTATGTAGAAAACTATAAGACACTGATGAAAGAAATTAAAGATGATACAAACAGATGGAGAGATATACCATGTTCTTGGATTGGAAGAATCAACATTGTGAAAATGACTATACTACCCAAAGCAATCTACAGATTCAATGCAATCCGTATCAAACTACCACTGGCATTTTTCACAGAACTAGAACAAAAAATTTCACAATTTGTATGGAAACACAAAAGACCCTGAATAGCCAAAGCAATCTTGAGAAAGAAAAATGGAGCTAGAGGAATCAGGCTCCCCGACTTCAAACTACACTACAAAGCTACAGTAATCAAGACAGTATGGTACTGGCACAAAGACAGAAATATTGATCAATGGTACAGGATAGAACGCTCAGAGATAAACCCATGCACATATGGTCACCTAATTTACGACAAGGGAGGCAAGACCATACAGTGGAGAAAGGACAGCCTTTTTAGTAAGTGGTGCTGGGAAAACTGGACAACTACATGTAAAAGAATGAAATTAGAACACTCCATAACACCGTACACAAAAATAAACTCCAAATGGGTTAAAGACCTAAATGTAAGACCAAACACTATAAAACTCATAGAGGAAAACATAGGAAAAACACTCTTTAACATAAACCACAGCAAGATCTTCTTTGACTCACCTCCTAGAGTAATGGAAATAAAAACAAAAACAAACAAATGGGACCTAATGAAATTTCAAAGCTTTTGCACAGCAAGGGAAACCATAAACAAGACAAAAAGACAACCCTCAGAATGGGACAGAATATTTGCAAATGAAACGACAGACAAAGGATCAATCTCCAAATATACAAACAGCTCATGGAGCTCAATATCAAATATACAATCCAATTAAAAACTGGGTGGAAGACCTAAATAGACATTTCTCCAAGGAAGATGTACAGATGGCCAAGAGTCACGTGAAAAGAGCTCAACATCACTAATTATTAAAGAAATGCCAATCAAAACTACTATTCAGGTATCACCTCATGCTGGTCAGAATGGCCATTGTCAAAAAATCTAGAAACAATAAATGCTGGAAAGGGTGTGGTGAAAAGGGAACCCTCTTGCACTGTTGGTGGGAATGTAAATTGATACAACCACTATGGAAAACAGTATGGAGATTCCTTACAAAACTAAAAATAGAACTACCATATGACCTAGCAATCCCACTATTGGGCATATACCCCGATAAAACCATAATTCAAAAAGAGACGTGTACCACAATGTTCATTGCAGCACTATTTACAGTAGCCAGGACATGAAAGCAACCTGAATGTCCATTGACAGATGAATGGATAGAGAAGTTGTGGCACATATATACAATGGAATATTACCCAGTCATAAAAAGAAATGAAATTGAGTTACTTGTTGTCAGGTGGATGGACCTAGAGTCTGTCATACAGAGTGAAGTAAGTCAGAAAAAGAAAAATACAGTATTCTAACACATATAGGTGGAATCTAAAAAAAAAAAAAAAAAGGTACTGATGAACCTAGTTGCTGGGCAGGAATAAAGATGTAGACATAGAGAATGGAATTGAGGACACAGGGTGGAAGAGGGAAGCTGGGCGAAGTGAGAGTAGCATCGACATATATATACTCCCGAATGTAAAATAGCTAGTGGGAAGCAGCAGCATAGCACAGGGAGATCAGCTCGGTGCTTTGTGACCACCTAGAGGGGTGGGATGGGGAGGATGGGAGGGAGGGGATTTGGGGACATATGTATGCATATGGTTGATTCACTTTGTTGTACCATAGAAACTAACACAGTATTGTGAAGCAATTATACTCCAGGAAAGATCTATTAAAAAAAAAAAAGGTTCTGATATCTGAATCCCTAAATGAAAAATGAACCATTGTTTATCATTTATCTCTTTTTTTATTTTATTTTAGGTGTTTTTTAAAAAGAAACTATTGAAGTATAGCTGATTTACAGTGTTAATTTCTGCTCTACAGCAAAGTGATTCAGTTATACATATATATTTACATTATTTTTCATATTGTTTAACATTATGGTTTATCACAGGATCTTGAATATAGTTCCCTGAATGTACCATTGTTAAAGTCTGTAGTTTGCTTGCATCATATACCAATAATTCATTTTTACCAATAGTCATAAAAGTGATTATTTGTCTAAATTCTGTAATTCTAAAGGAGTCATACTGGGAACTGAAAGCAATTGAGAACTTATGCATGCAGCTCCAACTAGCAAGTTTATTTTGAAATAGTACTGTGTGTGTGTGGGCGTGCATGTGTGTGCTAACATTGTATCATTTGAGAAGTGCTTTCTAGAAGGTAAAGCATTTTAACACCAATCTATTTCTGAACATCGGATGTTTGGGGTGACAGTGCTAAATAAGAGCTTATTCCTAGTTCCATATTTTTTTTAATTGGGAAAACCATATATGTATATATGTGTAACACACGCATATATATGTACAGGTGTGAAATGCTTAGAGCATCATTTTATGCTCATTAGATAATTTAAAAGTTGCTTTCTGTACATTAACATGTAAAGTTAATAGAGTCACAAATACTGTATCTACAACATGGTAAGTAATGCCTGACATTAAATAAATTTATCTTTAAAAGCAGACAAACGTATACAATAAAACAACTGGAAAATGTCACATAATGAATGTTTTCAACGAAGTAAAGTTGAAAATTGAAGCTTGAACAAAATTAAGAAATAAGTTGGATCATTGAAAATGTCATTTTTTGTGACAGAAGGCTGTGAATACGGACAGTATGGGTGAAGAGGGTCAACTGTATGGTGATGGATGGTAACTAGACTTATGATGGTGGTCAGTCACTCTGTAGTGTTTACAGATATTGAGCCATAATTCTATATACCTGAAACTTATATAATAATAATAAAAGATTTCTCACAAACAGTGCCACGCAGACTTCCATTTACATTTCATTGGCCAGGTCTAGGTTATGTGGCTGCCCATTGCTGTAAAAGAAAAAACAAACAAAAAAAAGTGATGATATGGTTGGGCTGGGTTGAAAAGCAACAACATCAAACAAATACCAAAGCAGGAAACAGTTTTTTAAAACACTTTTGGAGGTGATGCTATAGATTCCCCTGCCCTTGATGGCTTTTTCATACTTTCAGTGGAGGTGGTCAATGAATAAGAATGAAAAAACTGCAAAATGGATTTTCCCTTTTTCTGTGATTATGTTTCATAAAGAAACAAGAAACTTTCAAAAAGAGTAGCTCTTCATATCACTGTCTCTTTCAAGGATGTCTGTTCTAGCATCTTTGTGACCTCTTAGGCATTGATGCCTCCTTCAGCTCTAGTGATATCTCAGACATACTTACCTGCCCAATATTAACATTTGGTATCCTTAAAATGTCTATACATAATTCTGATGATGTCCTCTTAATTGCGTCTGGGTTGTAATCCAAGACTTTCCCTGCATATCATCTTGTTTGGGTTTTGGAGACAGAGTTATAAATTACTCTTGTGTAAACATCAGCTAGTCAACATTGTATTGAGAAAAATGTACATTCTATGAAATTTGGATGTTAAAATAGACATTCATCAGGGAAACATTGCCCAGAGAGATGATGATATGTGAGGTATGATTCCTATGCTAATTTATGGTAGTGTTGGTTAGCAATAGTCATACGTTTTGGGGGAATAAATTCATAACTACTCCAATTAAAATACAACTGTTCAGAGACGTGTTTCCAGATACTAGACTGAGCACAGGTGTTAGGATCTTTGAGGTTATGAAACACTGTGTTTTTTCCTCAGTGGCATCTAAAAAAATGATAAATCCAAAAAAAAAAAAAGAGTAAGGAAAATGTAAAGCAGAAACATCATCTTTATTGCTACTATAAGTTGGAGTATGTAGCTTAATGTAACCACCAAGTGGGCCTGGGAAATGAAACCTAGAATTAGACAGATGTACCTATTCAATTATGGCAAAACAGGACCAGAAGAAGGCTCTTACTGTTAAGTCAAAATCTTGCTGTAGAAACAGAGAAGGTCTCCATCCTACAGGCAAAAAGCAGCTCCTGAGAGAAAACAAGAGCTCAGCAAGCCCATTATATCCTTATCACATTTACAATTAGAAAAGTCACTGCATCTCCCTTTGGGCAGAGTGAGTAAAGGGCGTGGAGAGAGGTTGGGAATATTACGCTTTCTGATCAATTTCCACGTGGAAGGAAACAGACATTTTCTCTTAAAATTTTCCCAAACCTTATTCTCTGTTAAACTTTGAAAGAAGACAGCATTTTTTCTTCCAGCACCCTCCTCTTGGAGAGGAGCTAATACCCCACCTATACATACTATCCAGAGATTGTTGGTCCACAGTGCCAAAATTATCTTGTCTGTCATGTGTGGATATAGCCCTCAGAGAGATAAGCCAAATCTGAGTCTCCAGCTGTCACCTTCATGTGGTCACTCCCCTGATCCTAGCCGCTGCATCTGAGTATCTTTCTGGGAACAAAAGACTCTTAAAATGGTCAGAACGGGACAATAATGATACTGAATTCATGATTACTATGCAACTAACCCTGAAAATTCATTCTTTTATTTACCTAAAACTTTATCCAGTTTCATCAGAAGTTCTTTATACTTCAATAAATATAGCATAAAGATGTTTCAAGAAAAATGTTCATAGTTCAGTAACAAAATGTTAGCAACATAGGAATATAAATTTGAATATGGCTACCTCATGAATTTTATGGGAAAATTAATATTCAAATATTCCCTTTGCAAGTTAAAGTACAGTGGACAAATGATTGAAATCCAAAATTCTTCCCTCCTTTGTGAGTGAAAAGTCCAAAGGCTTCTCTCCTGTCTTTCTCCAAGTCTCAATTAGAGATGTTCTCAATGCATAGAGAGCTGGGCTGCATCAACCGCCTCAGTGAGATCTGTGTCTGTCTGGAGTAGGTTCAGCTACCCAGTAGCTTCCATATTCTCAAAACCAACTTTGACATGCTTGACCTTTTTTTAATTGAAGTATAGTTGACTTACAATGTTGTGTTAATTTCTTCCATACACCAAAGTGATTCATATATATACATTTATACGTTCTGTATACACTAGTTTACATCTGCTAACCCCAAACACCTACTCCATCCCTCCCCCAAGCCCTCCCCCTTGGCAACCACAGGTCTGTTCTCTATGTCTTTGAGTCTGTTTCTGTTTTGTAGATAAGTTCATTTGTGTCAGATTTTAGATTCCACATATAAGTGATATCATATGGTGTTTGTCTTTCTCTTTCTGACTTATTGATACTTAGTATGATAATCTCTAGGTCCATCCATGTTGCTGCAAGTGGCATTATTTCATTTTTTTTTATGGCTGAATAGTATTCTATTGTGGGTATGTACCACAGCTTCTTTATCCATTCATCTGTCGATGGACATTTAGGTTGTTTCCATGTCTTAGCTGTTGTGAATAGTGCTGCTATGCACATAGGGGTGCCTGTATCTTTTTGATTTATAGTTTTGTCTGGATATATGCCCAGGAGTGGGATTGCAGGATCATATGGAAACTCTATTTTTAGGTTTTTAGGGACCTTAGTACTGTTTTCCACAGTGGCTGCACCAACTCACATTTTCACCAATGGTGTAGGAGGATTCCCTTTTCTCCACATCCTCTCCAGCATTTGTTATTTGTAGACTTAAATGATGGCCATTCTGTCCAGTGTGAGGTGATACCTCATTGTAGTTTTGATTTGCATTTCTCTAATAATTAGTGATGTTGAGCATCCTTTCATGTACTTGTTGGCCATCTGTATGTCTTCTTTGGAGAAATGTCTATTTAGATCTTCTGCCCATTTTTCTTTTTTTTTTTGGTTTGTTTTTTTTGGTGTTGAGTTGTGTGAGCTGTTTGTATATTTTGGAGATTAATCCCTTGTTGGTCTCATTGTTTGCAAATGTTTCCTCCCATTCTGTAGGTCATCTTTTCATTTTGTTTATGGTTTCCTTTGCTGTGCAGAAGCTTGAAGGTTTGATTAGCTCCCATCTGTTTATTTTTGTTTTTATTTCTATTACCTTGGGAGAGGAACCTAAGAAAACATTGGTATGATTTATGACATGCTTGACTTTTTAAGGAGACCAAAGACTTAATAAGACGTAGATTATCACAGCACTTGCCTCAGTCACACTAAGTTAAAAACAACAAGCAAATTTCCATCTTCCTAAGCAGTTACCTCAGGCCAATTTATGCTTCCAGAACCCAGTATCTTTTGCCAAGGAGCGTAGCAGGGACTCGGTAGTACTGAGGATATCATCTCAGTGTTGTTTTCGCCAGGATAGCAATTGCTGCCAATTGTCCTTACCTGAACATTGAAAATGAACTGGAACCCTACTGGGTCAAGTTAATTTTGGCACTGTGGATCTACCATATTTGGATTATGGCCATTGCCCACCTGTGAATATTACCTTCTCTCTGAGAGAAGGGTGTTTGGAAAAAATGTGGTCTTGCAAAGTTTCAAATGTGCAGTACTGGAAACCCCCAAAAAGGGTCTTATTTGAGGTTCCTTTGTTTCACATTTAGTGTGTTAAAAAAAAACCCTCCAAATTTAAGTTATTGCTTGAAAACTTTGTTTCTGGCACCCCAGTACTGAACTGAGTGTGGGTTATATCTAAGACTAAAGCTTTGGCCACCTTTTACAAGCAGACATTTTTAGTCCTGTGTACACTGGCTGTTTCTACTACCTCCTTCCAAGGAATTACTTAAGTCTGATAAGGCTGCATCCATGGGAAGTCTACTTTCTCATATATACTAAGACTATTTAGAGACAAAGTGGTGTAGTGATCTTTGAGCTTATGGACAAACAATAGGAATCCAAATTTAGCTCCTCCAAAGTTCATTGTTTGACCTCAAAGTCACATAGATCAAGACAACATAAGAAGTAGCTTAGTTGGGGAAGTGTATTTATGTTTCCTATCTAACCATAACACTAATAATTTCCTGTAACCTATTTTTTTTCTTTATAATCTTTGCTTCAGCCATGCCTGCTTAGCACAACTAGGTCTATATTGTTTAAGACTGCAGCAGCCCTACACCCCGGGGGCCACTGGTGCTTGCTGACAGTTCATGCCCTTGCCAAAGAGTCTTGGGAAAATATCCAACGTTATAACACACTGGATGCCATATAGAATTGCCATAATATGAGTCCTGAGGAAGCCAAGAAAATGGTGATGGAGGCAAAAGGCACCTGGGCAAAGGACCATCAAATGGGAGGAAGGAAAAGCAAACATAGAAGCTTTGTCTACTTCACAATTATTCACATGAGTACTGTATAATTTGCAAATGCAACCAAGTAAATATTTCATGATAGTTTAAACTTACCTAAGCATTTTGGGTCCCAATTAAGGAGAGAGGCACACAGTTGAGTTGACAATCACAGGGCGATGTTAATGAAAAGCCATTGTTATTAGTGGACTTTATTATTTATTTGAAAATAGTAAGCTGAAAGTTATCTACAGGTCAGCAAATAACACAGACAATTGAACGCACGTAGATTCCTCTACCATGTACGTTAATTAGATTTTTCAGTTCAGTGCTATGTAGTACATTATACAAAGAACTTCCATATTCCCTAGGTAGATAATAGTTTATGGAGGCTGTACATTCAAATAATCTTGGGGAAATGGGAAATCAAAAGCAAATTGTATGCTTCATTCTACAGAAGATAACATAAGTGTTCGAACAAGGTTAAAACAGACTATTTCAATGAACTATTTGTACTATTTCCTCCTTTATAACTCAAATTCTACCATATACTTTATAAAGTTTTATTATAAAATGTTTAAACTAAAAGCAGAAGGCAGTATTATAGTTATTTAAAATAATATAACTTCATAGAAACCATAATAAGTTTAGTCAATATGATTTGACATTGTTGTTTGGCATAATTTGTCCCCATACAAAAGAAAACAAAATCTCCAAACTCCAAAGAGCAGATTTTCTCCATGTTTTACACTTTAAAAATTTTGGTGTTTGTGGTAGTATTATAGAAGGATAAACAACATACTTTTGAAGAGAGAAATCTTTATTTTTATGTGTGACTCCAATATGTGCTCCTTAGATTAATGTCTTGTATTATTACAAAAATATGGAAAACTTCAAATAAGGGCAATAATAATAGCACCAAAAGGGAAAAAGTACATTCTGTGGCATTGGATAGCTCTGCCCCAATGCCCAAAGAGACAGAGGAAATGAAAAAATTAAGCACATATTAGAATATTGGTGCTGTCATTTAACACATACAATTGTTCTTGGAATATAAAATATTATAAAATTTATAGGAAATGGCATTTTTTTTAAAAAATGAAAATTTCAGCCCCTGTCTAATACCATTTTAAAGATTTTGAGAGAGATCCTACAGGCCAAAAAATTAAAATAAATTGATTAAGTAATTTCCTGCTGGATAGAGAATCTAAAATGCTAATAAGTTTACATTTAGAGATTTAGTTCTCAAATACAGGTTTATTTCTTGGCTTTTAAACATTATTGTAACAGAGCTCCAGAAAATATACAGAAGAGGAAAATAAAATGATTGCTCATAAACCAGGCATCATGGGTCAGGAGGGTAATCCTACATAACTCTCAAGGGCTGCATTGGTTCAATCAAACTTGATTTAGGATAAGAAGAAACATAATTTTTTATTAATAAACTTTAATTTTTAAAACAGTTATAGATTTTCAGAAAATACACTACAGAGAATTTCTTTCCCATATACTCCCTCTCCCCACAGTTTCTCATATTAACATCTTGATGAGTGTGGTACATTTCTTACAATTAATAAACTAATATTGATACATTATTAACTAAATTATATTTCTTACATTAGGGTTCACTCTGTATTTGTAGTTCTATGGTTTTCGACAAATGTATAATGGGTACTCACCATTACGGTGTTATACAGTGTAGTTTCATTGACTTAAATCCTCTGCGCTCTACCTATTCATTCTCCTACCCTGAACCTCTGGTAATCACTGATTTTTTTTTTTTTATACTGTGAACATAGTTTTGCCTTTTCTGCAATGTCATATATTTGGAATCATAGTATGTAGCCCTTTCAGGTTTTTTTCTTAGCAGTATCTTTTTTTCCTCCACGTCTTTTCATGACTTGATAGCTCATATCTTTTTATTGTGGAATAATATACCATTGTATGGATGTACCACAGTTTACCATTCACTTTTTTTTTTTTTTTTTTTTTTTTACCCATTCACTTTTAAAGGATATCTTGGTTGCTTCCAGTTTTGGGCAATTATGAGCAAAGCTTCTATAACTCATACTCAGATTTTTGTGTGGATGTAAGTCTTTAGCTTGTTTGGGTAAGTATGTAGGAGCTAGATTGCTGGATCTTATGATAGAATTCTTGTAAGAAACTGCCGAACTGTCTTGCAAAGTGGCTATACAATTTTGCATTCCCACCAGCAATGAGCGACATTTCCTCTTGCTCTGCATTCTTGCTAGTATTTGGTACTGCCAGCTTTTGGGATTTTAGCCATTAGAGATTTTGGCTTAGTATTGATCGAGGACATCTGAAAAAAATCTTTTCAATATTCATAGTCATAATACCATTAAGAGAATAAAATTCATATAACAAAAAATGGTAGATATAATTGTATCTAAAGAATTACACTGAGAAAATGTATAAAATTAGGATATAAATTATTTCAATAGTCTATTAAATTGAACTTCCAAGTAAGCTGTTTATCTTAAGGTAATACCCTTACCACGGAATATTTCTACCTGCTCTTCTTGTTTCTTTCATGAGGAATGTACTTTTATCAGTGGGGGTCAGACACTTTTTCTTTTTATCCTATTAGAAATACTCTCTGAAATTAGTTGTAAGATGATCATAAGTTAACTAGTTTTCCTCTTTATATCCCCCATCTCATTTCTCACATACCTTAGGCATTTGATGTATTTAGCAAAATCTTAACATTTCTTAGAATAGAAAAGGGATTGAATCAAATCAATATTTTTAGTCTAACCACTTAGAGGCTGCAGTCCATTGAATTGTAACCTAAAAAGATATGTTCAAATTCTGCAGCCACCCCTGGCATTCTTTGGCTTGTAGCTGCATCACTCCAAGCATTGCCGCTGTCTTCGCATGGCCTTCTCCCCGTCTGTGTGTGTGCATGTGTCCTCTCCTATTCTTATAAGAACACTAGTCATTGGATTTAGGGCCCACCTCAAGGTCCTTAATTAAATCTACAAAGACACCTTTCAAATACAATCATATTTACAGATAATAGGAGTTAGAATTTGAAAGGTGTCTTTGTAGATTTAATTAAGGACCTTGAGGTGGGCCCTAAATCCAATGACTAGTGTTCTTATAAGAATAGGAGAGGACACATGCACACACACAGACGGGGAGAAGGCCATGCGAAGACAGCGGCAATGCTTGGAGTGATGCAGCTACAAGCCAAAGAATGCCAGGGGTGGCTGGGAGCCATCAGAAGCTATGAAGAAGCAAGAAAGACATCTTCCTAGAGCCTTCAGAGGGAACATGACCCTGCCAAAATTTTGATTTCAGGATTCTAGTCTCCAGAACTGTGGGAGGATAAATTTCTATTGCTTTAAGTCACGTAATATGTGGTAGTTTAAGGCAGCCTTAGCAAACAAATGCAGAGTATTTTTAATACCTGAGTAATATCTGGTTAATATCTCATTCTCAGTAACACAATGATATAAAGAACCAGGCTATCAGTTTAATGAAGCCGAATTTAGACCTTAACTATAGATAAGGTCACTGATCTTTTTGTGCTGGCAATCATTCTTTATTTCACTACTGTAAGCATGTTAATGCTTAAAAATTGCAATGCTTGGATTTAATAAATAGGGAATTGATAAAATGTTCACAGACATTTTTATGTCAATAAATTCTTATGGTACAAAATCAGTTACTTGATTTGGGAAAGGTAATCAAAATTTAGCCTTATTGTATTTGAACCCAGTTGCCAAAGGGTAATTTGCTTATTAATTTGTTGCTAATTTAATAACAGAGAAGTCTTCTAATTTGAAGGTCAGAAGATAAGCTGACTTAGTGAACTTCCTTGGCTAAGGATATGAACAATCAAGCATTTCATAGACACTTATTTTGAAAAGTGTTTTCTTTCCTTGACATATTAAACTAGGACAGGAACCATTTCTAATTCACTAGTGAACAACTAATATAATAAATTGTTTGACTTAATCCATTTCCTAAAAGCTCCATCCTTTAAATGCAGAAAATCATTTGGAATTTAGAGATTGTGTCCATTCCCAAGTTTTTCATTTAAGGATCTTTTTATAACCACTTTCTTAAATTATCTGTTGCTTCTTTCTTTAAAAAAAATTTTTTTGAAGTATAGTTGATTTACAGTATCATGTAAGTATCAGGTGTATAGCACAGCAATTCTGTTATACATATATACATATAGGTATGTATATATTTTATATATACGTGTGTATATATATATACATATTCTTTCCCTTATAGGTTATTAAATAATATTGAGTATAGTTCCCTGTGCTATACAATAGGTCCTTGTTGGTTATCTATTTTATACACAGTAGTATGTATAAGTTAATCCCAGCCTCTTAATTTATCCCTCCCCCCACCCCCCTTTTCCCTTTGTTAACCATACGTTTGTTTTCTATGTCTGTGAGTCTCTTTCTGTTTTTGGAAATAACTTCATTTGTCTTTTCCTTTTTTCTTTTAGATTCTGCATATAAGCGATATCATATGATATTTGTCTTTCTCTGGCTTACTTAGTATGATCTCTAGGTCCATCTATGTTGCTGCAAATGGCATTATCTTTTTTATGGCTGAGTAATATTCCATCGTGTATATGCACCACATCTTTATCCATTCATCTGTCGATGGACATTTAGGTTGCTTCTATGTCTTGGCCATTGTAAATAGTGCTGCAATGAACATTAGGGTGCATGTATCTTTACGAATTATGGTTTTCTCTGGATATATGCCCAGGAGTGGGATTGTAGGATCATGTGGTAGCTCTATTTTTAGTTTTTTAAGGAACCTCCATACTGTTCTACATAGTGGCTGCACCAATTTACGTTCCACCAACAGTGTAGGAGGGTTCTCTTTTCTCTACACCCTCTCCAGCATTTATTATTTGTAGACTTTTTGATGATGTCCATTCTGACTGGAGTGAAGTGATATCTCATTGTAGTTTTGGTTTGTATTTCTCTAATAATTAGCAATGCTGAGCATCTTTTCATATACCTTTTGGCCATCTGTATGTCTTCTTTGGAAAAATGCCTATTCAGGTCTTCTGCCAATTTTTTGATTGGGTTGTTTTTTGATATTGAGCTATATGACCTGTTTGTATATTTTGTGAATTAATCAATCCCTTGTCGGTCACATTGCATCCAAATATTTTCTCCCACCTCATTTCACATATATGAGAGAGAGGCAAAAGCACATTTTGATGCAATTTTTATAAACAGTTTTTATTAAAGTTTGTAAAACTTTTTAATTGTTAAAAAGTTACTTTTTATTCTAATAATTTCTGAGAAAGTAGAAGGTTAGATTATAAAATAGTTTTATTTAATGCATTTTAAATTAAAATGATTCACTGATAATGTAGATGATAAATGGAAAGCATACAACCACAGAATTAGTCCTTAATTTAATGTTCCATGTTTCTTAGTAATTTTATGTAAATCTTCTCACTTTTGACAAAGTGGACTGATGCTAATAGAAAAGTCACTAGGTTTTCAACAGAATGAGACCAAATTTTCATCTTTGTCCATCCTGGTCCTTAAAAGTATAATATCCTGCAGAATTTAACATAGGCAGTAAATACTCTGCATGTATCTACATCTGCTAATGCTAGCTTATCACTCAATGTCAGTGATTAACTTGAATAATTTAAAAGGAAACTTCATCTTGAAAAATCATTGTTAGAGAATGTCAGCCAGTATAAATCAAACACTTTAGATGGTAAAGATTAATCCAATCATTAAACTCTGAGTTTTAAATTCAGTGGGTTTTGGATGTGCAGATCAAATCAGTTTTAAAACTATCAAAATTATTCAGTTATATTATTTGGTGATCTTTGGGATCACAAGAATTTTGTTTTGCTTAAATCTGAGAGGATCTTCACTGAGTTATTTTTGTGATCATGAGGGAAAGAGTGGAGACAGAAGCAAAGTTTAAGAGCCATCTGAGTATACATTAGCTTTTTACATACGAGGGGAATGTCAACTGAGACAGCTGATATATCTTTCTTTTCAAATTTTGAATGAAGTGCTGCAATATTCTCAAGTGACTGCCTAACAATTTATAAGTAAAAATGTACACATAAGAGCAAGCATACAGTTTGCTTTAAAATTTCAAATACTCTTCCTTCTAAGTTGCATTTAAATTGGCAGATCATTATGGATTTATAATTTCACACTTCATTTCTAGATGACGTTGTACTTCTTGTTATAAGTGAAATTTTCAATTACATTAATTTGCAGTCTTTAATCATGGCTTCTTAAAACTCTACCATTCCCAAGTTTTTCATTTAAGGGTCTTTTTAAATTACTTTCTCTCTCTAAGACAAATATCATATGATATCACTTATATGTGGAATCTAAAAAATATGGTACAAATGAACTTATTTACAAAACAGAAATAGAGTCACAGATGTAGAAAACAAACTTATGGTTACCATGGGGGGAAGCGGAGGGGGGAGGGGTCGGGGAGTAGGGGTAAATTGGGAGATTGGGATTAATATATACATATTACTATATATAAAATAGATAACTAATAAGGACTTACTGTATAGCACAGGGAATTCTTCTCAATACTCTGTAATGACCTATATGGGAAAAGATTCTAAAAAAAAAAGTGTATGTATATGTATAACTGATTCACTTTGTTGTATAGCAGAAACTAACACAACATTGTAAATCAACTATACTCCAATAAAAATTTTAAAAATTACTTTCTCTCATCTATCACATATTTGGAAGGTTTTGATCACCAAATAGTATTTAGAAAATAATACAAAACTAATTTTATATTAATGAAAGCCATGTATTACTATGCTCTGCTCAGCATGAGATATTCAGTTTAGCCAGTAAGTTGATGTAATTTCAGTTAAAGACAGTCTAGTATTTTAGGCAACCTGGGTAGTTTGATCCACAGCAAAGGTATGACTGTGATTGATACTTATGAAATATTAATTTGTGGCCACCATTCTTATCTTCATAGATTCCCTCATGGAAAAATACCATCTTGAAGACAACTGATATAAATCTTAGAGTTCTATTTGCATGCAATGTATTCTTAAATTGAATGGTGTTATTTAATATCCTATTTTCCCTCAAAAGCCATTATATGATTTGAGAAATGGACTCAATAGAAATGTTTCAATTAAAAGTAACAAATTAATCAAAGTCTACTCTTACACATTTTTTATTGAGGTATAGTTGATTCACAATGTTGTGTTAGTTTCTGCTGTATAACAAAGTGAATCAGCTATATGTATACATATATCCCCATATCCCCTCCCTCCTGCGTCTCCCTCGCACACTCCCTATCCCACCCCTCTAGGTGTTCACAAAGCACTGAGCTGATCTCCTGGTGCGATGCAGCTGCTTCCTACTAGCTAGCTATTTTACATTTAGTAGTGTATATATGTCAATGCTACTGTCTCACTTCATACCAGCTTACCCTTCCCCCTCCCCGTGTCCTCAAGTCCACACTACATCTGCATCTTTATTCCTGTCCTGCCTCTAGGTTCATCAGAACCATTTTTTTCTTGTTTTTTCTTTTACATTCCGTATATGTGTTAGCATACGGTATTTGTTTTTTTCTTTCTGACTTACTTCACTCTGTATGACAGACTCTAGGTCCATCCACCTAACTACAAATAACTCAATTTTGTTTCTTTTTATGGCTGAGTAACATTCCATTGTATATATGTGCCACATCTTCTTTATCCATTCATCTGTTGATGGACACTTAGGTTGCTTCCATGTCCTGGCTATTGTAAACAGTGCTGCAATGAACATCGTGGTGCATGACTCTTTTTGAATTATGGTTTTCTCAGGGTATATGCCCAGTAGTGGAATTGCTGGGTCGTATGGTAGTTCTATTTTTAGTTTTTTAAGGAACCTCCTGCTGTTCTCCATAGTGGCTGTATCAGTTTACATTCCCACCAACAGTACAAGAGGGTTCCCTTTTCTCCACACCCTCTCCAGCATTTACTGTTTGTAGATTTTTTGATGATGGCCATTCTGACTGGTGTGAGGTGATACCTCATTGTGGTTTTGATTTGCATTTCTCTAATGATTAGTGATGTTGAGCATCCTTTCATGTCTTTGTTGGCAATCTGTATATCTTCTTTGGAGAAATGTCTATTTAGATCTTCTGACCACTTTTGGATTGGGTTGTTTGTTTTTTTGATATTGAGCAGCATGAGCCGCTTGTATATTTTTGAGATTAATCCTTTGTCAGTTGCTTTGTTTGCAAATATTTTCTCCCATTCTGAGGTTTGTCTTTTCATCTTGTTTATGGTTTCCTTTGCTGTGCAAAAGCTTTTAAGTTTCATTAGGTCCCATTTGTTTATTTTTGTTTTTATTTCCATTTCTCTAGGAGAGGGGTCAAAAAGGATGTTGCTGTGATTTATGTCATAGAGTGTTCTGCCTATGTTTTCCTCTAAGAGTTTTATAGTGTCTGGCCTTACATTTAGGTCTTTAATCCATTTTGAGTTTATTTTTGTGTATGGTGGTAGGAAGTGTTCTAACTGCCCAAAGCAACCAAAGGTTCACTCTCATATACCACTACAACAAAAAGAATAAAATACCTAGGAATAAACCTACCTAAGGAGACAGATGACCTGTATGTAGAAAACTGTAAGACACTGATGAAATAAATTAAAGACAATACAAACAGATGGAGAGATATACCATGTTCTTGAATTGGAAGAATCAACATTGTGAAAATGACTATGCTACCCAAAGCAATCTACAGATTCAATGCAATCCCTGTCAAACTACCAATGGCATTTTTCACAGAGCTAGAAAAAAAAATTCACAATTTATACGGAAACACAAAAGACCCTGAATAGCCAAAGCAATCTTGAGGGGAAAAAAAAAAAAAAAAAACAGCTGGAGGAGTCAGGTTTCCTGGCTTCATACTGTACTACAAAGCTACAGTAATCAAGGCAGTATGGTACTGGCACAAAAACAGAAATATAGATCAATGGAACAGGATAGAAAGCCCACAGATAAACCCACGCACATATAGTCAACTTATCTTTGATAAAGGAGGGAAGAATATACAATGGAGAAAAGACAGCCTCTTCAATAAGTGGTTCTGAGAAAACTGGACAGCTACATGTAAAAGACTGAAATTATTATGCATTTTTAATACTCTTTAGAGTGGTAACTGGGAGAAATCAGTGACTGAAAAAGTAATCCTGAAAAGTATCTGCTCGGGCTTCCCTGGTGGCGCAGTGGTTGGGAGTCCACCTGCCGATGCTGGGGACACGGGTTCGTGACCCGGTCTGGGAAGATCCCACATGCCGTGGAGCGGCTGGGCCCGTGAGCCATGGCTGCTGAGCCTGTGGGTCCGGAGCCTGTGCTCTGCAATGGGAGAGGCCACAACAGTGAGAGGCCCGCGTACTGCAAAAAAAAAAAAAAGTATCAGCTCATTGAAAAAAATTAAACTTTGCCTCTTTTTTGTGCTCTGTTTAGAAATTTTTAAAACTTTAGGATAAAAATCTCAAGGCATCTCTGCAGTTTACCAATTAAAATTCTGTGTACTTTAAAAAAATGTTGTAGCTGTTGAAATGGAAGAGAAACTCATAGAAACTGGAATCTTACCAGAAACTATTAAGACATCATATGGATCCTTGATTCTAAATCATACCATGGTCCTATAAGATTGTTTTAAAATGAGTACTGTGGTTATCTGGGGAATAGGTAAATAAATTATGGTAATAATACTCATACTTCCAGACATATTGCAACTATATTAAAGGTCAGATTCTGCCATTCCATGACATTTAGTTTATTTTTTAACGTAAAACATAGGGTATTTTTTCCCATTGCAGTTTATTATTTCTGAGACACAGTACCTGAAAAAACACTCAGCATCCCTGAGTAAATTTCAAAACATGAAACACTAGAGTTTAGACTGATTTATATAATAACAGTGATAGCCTTTCCTTTTAACAAAGTATATAGGACTATTGAAATATTTTCCTTCCTCCCTTTCCTGATGGGTACAAACAAAGCAACTCTTGGAAATGATTTTTCTGTGGTCACAATGAGACTATAACCTCTAGAAAGAGAACAATCTGCTCACCCCTATTTATACCTTCACAAAACACCCCTGAGTTAAGATCTCCATTGAGAATAGCAAATTGCTTAATTCCAGTGAAACTTAAATTTTCTAGCAAGGGTCTAGTTTACTTAATAGGTGTCACTTTTTTTTTTTTTTAATACACTTCCAAAAGAATAATTTCTTCAGGCTACAGATGATAGGTCCAAAGAGTAGAGTCCGTTAGTAATGTATAATTCTGAACTTTCTAGAAGCTCAATAAGCATATGGGGGAGAAGAATAAAATAAAGAACAAGAAACAAGTTTGCTCTCTTCTCTGAGTACCCTCCCCCAGTTTTATTGTGATATAATTGACATATAATATTGTGTTACTTATTATATAACATAATGATTTATGGATGTGGAGCAAAGTGATTATCACAATAAATTAACATACATCACCTCATGTAGTTACAAACTGTCTTCTTGTGGTGAGAACTTCTAAGATCTACTGTCTTGGCAACTTTCAAACATATAATATGGTATTGTTAACTATAGTCTGAAAGTTTAATTGTCCCACGTATCACAGGTGGAGATAGTAGTAACACTTCAGTTTTTGGAATGGTAAGGGTACATGTCCCAGAATAGATTTTCCAAATTACTGAAAGTTAAAAAATTTTACTAATGTTTATATGCAGACCTTTATAGTAGAACACTTTTAAAAATGTAATTCAGATTTTTCCTTTAAATGAACATATACTTTAAACATTAGGCAATGTTTTTCCTCTCTGAGGAATTCAGGATCATCATTATGATCTTTACCTATTGTACTCTGACACTCCCAGGTGTCAATAAGCAACATCAGTTTCTCTTTTGCTTGCCCTTAGGATTCATGGCTTTTCTAGGAGGTGCCTTTCACCTCACCTTCATCATGGACAGTTCTGCATTTGCTGCAAACATTTGTATCCCTCTCTGCTCTTGGCAGTCTTCCATGATGTCTCTGGGTTTCACACAGAGTTTAGATGTTGATGAGTCCCAAATTTATATCTATAGTTCCACACTTTTCTTCAGACTCTACAATTTTTAAAATCTGTGACTAAACACAGATGTCTAAGAAACATCTCAAATCAACCAAATTCAAAATTTAGCTCCCGATTTTCTCTTTCCAAATCCCAACTTTCCAGTTGCCTTCATTTCAGTAAGTACCACTCCAGTCATTCAGTTATTCAGGTTAAGCATCTTGACTCCTCTTTCTCACATCTACAGTAGATCCATCCAGTCCATCCAGTGGTACAGCCTTAGATGTACCTTAAAACCATATCTAGAAATTGACACTTCTCACCACCTCAGTAGCTATCACCTGGTCCAAGCTACCCTCATTTCTTACCTGAGCAACTGCAAGTCTCTTAATCCTGAGCTCCTGAACCTGATTTCTTTGCTTTTTCTCTTGACCCCTTGCAGTCTTAACACAGTAGTCGCAGTGGCATACTAACCCTATCAAAGGTTAACGTTACTTCTCCAAAATTTTTCCATATCATTCAGAGTAAAAGTTAAAGTCCTTAAAATAGTCTTCAAAGTCTATACTCTTTAGCCCTTATTACCTCTCTGATCTGCCTCCTTCTGCTCTTCTAATTGCATTCTGTTCCAGCTACACAGTTCTCTTGCTCTACCTCAAAGATTCCCATCCCCCACCCCTGTTCTTACCCCTTGACTGAAATACTCTTTCTTTAAATAATCACATGGCTTGCTGCCTTGCATCCTAAACACACACACACACACACTCTCACACACTCCCTATTCTTGCTTGATTTTGTTCCATAGCACTTGTCATCCACTAGCACATGCTGTCTTTTAATTGTGTAGTTTGTTTATGTCCTGTATTGCCCTACTCTAAGCTCTAGGAAGCAAGGATTTTGGTCAGCTTTGTTCAGATCTGTACCCCAGTGCCTGGGACACTAACAGCATGTAGGGTGATACCCAATAACTATTGAATGAATGAATTACTTAAGTTAGAGGAGAGTAAGTCAAATTAAAAGCAATCAGTGGCCAAACAATGAGTCCAAAGGGAAGGTTATCATCAGTCTAAACAAGTCTGGGGAAATTTTGGTGGCATGGCACACAGTCTTGGTGCATTGTGAGTTTGCCTGTTACATTCTGGAAATTCATGTCTGAGACCTGTATGTTTCAAGATGAATGAACCCTGATAATATTCACTGCTTTTTTTAGTAGCCAATTCTATTGGCCAATAGAGTTGGCCACCCTCTTTTGCATTTAATTTCTGTTCATCTGCTTCAGTTGATTTTGGCTCTGGGACTCAGTAAATAATCATGACAGCAAAAGGCAAGAATTTTGGAGTCTTTAGATCTGGTTGTGGAATATCTTCTCACTTTTTATTTAGCTATTCAGTGGTTTTTGGTCATTATCAATGAAAACTTGACTATGACATCTGTCTCATAGCTATAGAGAAATCTATAGTTGAATTCCCATTTCAGCTTTTGGATTTCCTGACAGTTATGGAAGAAAATTATCTATACTTGCCAAAGTTTATTCCTTAAAGAACATCTAGAAATGTGCTGTCCAGCACAATAACTGCTAACTGTATATCTCTTTATATTTTAATTTAACTTTAAAGAAAAATAAAATTTAAAATTCAGTGATATCAGCCACATATCAAGTGTGTGATGGTCACATGTGGTTAGTGGTTCCTGTATTGAATAGCATTCACCTAGAACATTTCAGTCGTCACCCAACACCTTATTGGTCACGCCTCTCTAGACTTATTGCTGCTGATTGAAATTTATCTATCGTAAGTTCATTCATTTGAAAATATTTATTCAATGATGAATATCTGAGAGCCTTCCAATTAAGTAGGCCACTGGAATTTAAAGAACTTAGAATTCATGTACAAAAGTAAACAATAAATACTATGCAGTAAATGTTCCACTAGAGGCACATACAGAGTGCTATATGGACATAAATAAAGCAGTAATTTTGTCTCAGGTATGGGAATGGTCATGCAACACCATTTTGAATCTCTTCCATTTTGAATCTCTTTTTGCTAGTTCCATAACTGTCAGAAAAGAAATAGTTGAACACTGGTGTCTAGCAAGTTTATATTTATTGTCGAAAAAAGCCAATCAATATCAGTTTGAACGTTAACTAATAGCATGGCTTTGCCACTGCCCAAACAATATCGTAGTTAATAGCAATTTTAATGTCTGAAACCACCATAATTGCCCTCAGAAGTCAATAGATCAATAAGAGAGTCTTTTTGGTTTTAGATATGAGTGTTGAGCTATACATCACATTTTGAAAAGGTTGCTTTTGATCATGACACTCTAGACACATTTAAAATTAGTTTGAGGAGGGGATATGGGGATATATGTATACATATAGCTGATTCACTTTGTTATACAGCAGAAACTAACACAACATTGTAAAGCAATTATACTCCAATAAAGATGTCTAAAAAAATTAGTTTGAAACCTAGATAGAAACGAGAGAATTTTTATTTTTAAGATCTGTAAATTTAGACTTAAAGCAGTGCAAACAGGCATTTACAGTTTTATTTATTATTATGAGTCTTTGCATGTTTTTATTGGAAATAAGTATTAAACTAAAAGAATTCATAAAGCCAGAGCTAAATAATCATGTTATAAATAAATTTAAAACTTACATAAGCTATAGTTAAAACAGTAAATTATCAAAATATACTGAGATAAATATTTTGGACTTTAATAAAAAACTTGATCAAGAAACAAATTTATAGAAAGACTTCTGTATTAAAATGAGAATAGTTTTCATTCATTCTTTTATTCTTTATTTATACATAAATTATATGTTGAGATTCGCTTATGACAGTATGGCATTTTAAAATATTTATCTCCAAAGGGAAATTGCTAATGATCCTGCAGTGAGATGTGTAAATACCATGTTTATCTTAGCTAGACATGCAAACTAAGATGGAAACAAAAGGCCTAAGACCATCACATTATTTGGAAGAAGAGATGGGGCTCTCAATTAAAGAGCTATCACTTATATTGATTGCATTCATCATTCAGGAAACACTAGCAGAGATGCAATGATTTGTTTGTTTTCTAAGTTGTTAGGTGATGTCAAGCAAATTACATGGGTCCAATTTCTGATACATGAAAAATTTTTCTTTTGGCATGTGTTACTGCAATTGTGAGTAATGTTCTAATCGAAGGTACATCTTTTGAGACTCTCTTATAATTTAGCTACAAATAGCCAGCTTTAGATTGCTATTTGTACATTTTCAGCCTTTAATATCTGTAGGACTTGTAACAGTACAGACTACTTATTGTTTATGAAATGATTATTAGCATGACCAAAATGCCTGTAACTTCTAAGGAGGCAGAAAGCAATCTTTTCTGATCTAGGATTCAAACAAAATGTCCACAGTGACTCATCATTTTGTCTTATTTAGTATACACCAGTCAAACAACAAATGCTATTATTGTCCAATTCTCATTTTTGCCTGTGTTGGGACACAGAGAGCGTTTCTCTGTTATTCCAACCAACAGCGTTTAGATATCTTAGTGTGGTACGAGTCATTTGGTAGGCTGAACCTAGAGGTAGAAGAAACTAGTAGGAATATAGAAGAAATGGAAATGCTGGAGGTAGACCTTGGGTGTGAAGGGAGCCCAGCTGAGACTAAGTATAAGTTTGAACAAGGGTAAGGCAAACAAGACTAGAGGCTAAGAAACTGGGGGCATCTGATCTAATTCTGGGTGTGCATCTTAAAAGCCACTTAGCATAGGCCAATGCAGATTTCAATTAACTATGCCGCTATAAGGATTTTTATCTGTAAAACTGAGGCACTGGAACAAGGACTGAGCCCAGCCAATGGGTTAGGTCAAAATGAGTTTATTCAACAGTTGTCAGGGTTTAGGCAGGGCAGTATTCTCACCACTGTAAACAGTGAACTAGATTGAGAAAGCTGAGTGGAGAGATCCTTGGTTACTGAATTAGGTAGTTTATTCTTGCTCTACTGGAAGGGTTCAAGCTAGAAATTCTAAGATAAATGGGGAACGATGACAAGTTTCTCCTCAAAAATTTCAATGAGGCTACGGTCTCTGAAATTATTTTTTTCCTTTCCATGGACTCTAATAAATTTGTAATGCTAAATTTATCACTACCTATACTTTATCACTTCGGATATCCAAGTTCCTTCAACTTTCACTGGTTTAAATTATGCCTTGTATTATTACATTAGCCCAGCATTCTCCATTCTTTACCGTTTAAAGTCTTATCCAGTAAGGGAAAATTAAGTCACCTCATTTTTAAATCTTTACTAGGTCTATTCATCATAATGAATCTCACCATCTTCTGGACTTCCTGCTTCTTTAAATCTAAGTAGTACGTATTTCATGCTATGGTTTAGATTCTATATTTTTCTAATTAGATTGTATGCTTAGGATGGATAGGAATAACATCTTAATTATCTATCTCACCATCACCTAGCAAAGTGGTTTGCATATAGCAATCATTAATTAACATCTATTCAATCAAGTTACATGATATTTACACAAATTCTAAGCCTGACTCAGTGAATCACTTATTGTTCTCAGGTTACTTAGCCTATCTTGCCCTCCGTTCTTCATTTGTAAATTGAAGGGGGGTAATTTATTCTCACTGTAGATTAATTTTATAGTTAAGGAATCCAAATAAGGATGAAATGGGGAAGATAGTCATTGACTCAGTACATATTTAATGAACATCTAAAATTTGCCAGGCATTCTTTTGAGCATCATTAGTTGCTAGAGGAATCTCTCTTGGGCCAGCTCAGTGCAGACAGTATTTGAACTTTGGCCAGTATCATACATGAGACAGCTACCTAATATCCCTGATTTACAGCATAGATCAACCTCACATCTGCCCCTGCTATGATGTTTGGCTGATACTTTTAAAAAAGAGTATGGAAATAACAAGAATGTAAAATTAGCAACATATGAACAATAAGAGGTAAAAAGTAGAGTCCAAAAGGGTAAAGGTGGTAAATTAAAATACTACACAGGAAAATATAAGGAAAGATAGTCATGGTAAAACAACCACGATCATCCTAAAACATTAAACATAATTTTGGTAAAGAAGGTGCTATGGTTTGTGGTTGCTGTCCATGATCTGGAGGCAGCTTGCCTCATTCTCTCGAGGCTTAGGCTTGTACTAGGTAATTCACTAATGGGAGAGAGAGCTCAGGATTATATCCTTTAATTTCCACTGTTAGGAAAAATATTGTTCTCTGAGTCACCTCCGATGGGAAACTCCTATCACTCCAAAATAAACTTGTTCAGCTGGGGTGGGACTAACCCTCCTATCCACCAACCCCACCTTGGGAGATTGGGCAATTGATCTTCACAACCATGATTGCAGGAACAATCAGGATTGCAAGCATCAGCTGCATGTGGAGGGAAATGTCTAAGAATGAGGCCAAGCAGAGCAGAGCAATATAGAGTGGCAAGGTCTTGATATCCTTTGGGTCCCTTCATCCAGTCATGCTCAAATTTCAAGTCCTTGACTTCCCATTCTTTGCTTTAGCTAGTTTGATTTGGTTTTATATATGTACTTTTGTGTGTGGATGTGTGTATGTATATGTAGTGTATAAATGTATATGTATATTTCACTTACATCTGAAAGAATCCATGTTCTTATTAGTCTAATATTAGCATATTTAGTTTGTTTGGTTTCAAGCCATCTGTGATTCAGAGGCCAATTTAATTCTTGAATTTACCATCTGGTTTAGGTTTCCCTCTAAAGGTTATACCCAAGAATTTGATTGGTCCTGGAATCTTGGAGCCCTTACAATTATCAAACATTTGTTTATCAGGAATTCTCTGGATCAAGACTACATGGACCTCAATAAAGCACTCTGGGGACTATATGGAAAAGAAAAATCCTACAGAAGCATACATCTGAAAAATTCACTATTTCTAGTCTAGAAAAATGCTTCAGAAGCATACATCTGAAAAACTCACTATTTCTAGTATAGAAAAACAGACTATTGCTAGCATACATCTGAAAAGCTCACTATTTCTAGTCTAGAAAAATGCTGCAGAAGCATACATCTGAAAAACTCACTATTTCTAGTCTAGAAAAACACACTATTGCTAGCATACATCTGAAAAACTCACTGTTTCTATATGCTTCTATATCTGGAAGCATCTTTTCAAGTCTCAGTTAGATTGGTTTCTGCATGGGGAGGATGGAGTAGTATTTTCTTCTGTGTGCAATTGTTAACCTTGATTTAAATAATTAACAAAGAGATATTATTATTATTCAGCTTTGGAAATGGAGTCAAACAATGAATTTTGAGTACAACCAGGCAAGATAAAACTTCTAAGAGCACCATAAATACAGGGATGCAAACAGCCTCATTGCCAGTAAAGTTCTATATTATTGATATGAAACTATTATAATATTTCATGTGAAGAGGAATTGAATAGAAAAAATATTAAAAAGTAAAAAGAGCCAACGACTAGAAGGTTTTTAATCACATAAGTGGGAGAAATGATCAGAAATTGAAGAGTGATAATCAGTAAGAGTCATGGAAATTGAGAACCAAAGCTATTGGTCCAAAGAGCTCAATCAGTATATTTTCTAGAATGTTTCATCTCCAATATCTATAAAGTGCTGTCACTGGCACCGAGAGAAAACCATAGGAATTATTTCCTTGAGTTACAAAATTAATTCAAATTACATTAATACATTTTTTTTAAAAGAGGTTCATATCCACACTTGGATATTACAGCATTCCCTACAAGAAATACAATTTGTATAAGGGTCTTGGAGGCCTCCCCGGAGAAACGGCCAATGAAATTTGAGACTCACAATTGACCAAACAGAATGCCAGGATCAATAATCCAGAACAAGGAAAGGCAACAGGAATGTCTCCAACTTCTGAAAGAGTAAGCTGTGTGTGGTGGGCACATAGGGCTCACCAGATACCATGTGTACTGCTCTGTTACTCAGATTCCTCTGCAGTTAGGACTTACAGGCTGAGGCAGTTCTCAGTAGGTGTGCTTCTGCCATTTTCCTATCAGTTTTCCGTCACAATCACCAGTGCTAGATGGCATAACTAAAAAATAAAATCTACTCACATGGGATTCCATAATCACAAAATAAACTTTTGTTGTCTAAAGCCATTGAAATATACATATCAACATATATGTATATTTTTAACACAAGAAGTCAGGGAATTCTCTTCTCAAGAAAGAATAGATCTGTGAGCCTTGTGATACCTCCATGGAAAGGATCATTAAACTAAAAGAAGCCTATCATTACCCAGAGGCCAGTGTTAGAGGCTGACTGAGAGAATACAATCTGCTGGAGGAAAATCGCCTCAATTTTGGAGACCCTCTAAACTATCACCAGGGAGTCCCAGTGGAATGGGTGATGAGAACCCTAACACTGACCATGCTAAATCCCCTTGGGACTCTGAATACTGAGTTGGACTCCAGTTTCCTGAGTTCCTGTGCCTGGAGCCCTATTGTACTCTGCTGCCTGATCAACTGAGGTCCCTCATATGCTCCATGACTTCTTGCCAAGCTGACTCTTAGAACCCTCCGACTTCTGTCAGAGACTTGTTGTGAGCCCCTCCTGTAGTGGAAATCAGACTGCCTGGCTTTAAAATACTGCCTCCACCACTTCCAAGCTGGATGACCCATTCCAAATAGGGTCCCTCTCTACCTTACTTAGCTCATCTTTAAAATAGGGATAATACTTGTACTTACCTTATAAAGTTGATATGAAAATTAAATGAGATAATCCTATAAAGTGTCTAGAAGAGCTTATGTCATGGCAAAACACTCAGTCATGGTTAGCCCTCCTTATTGTCAATTGTTGTAATTAACAGTTAATTAGTTGTAATTGCCCGATGTTCAAAAGATGCTGAGAGCTGGTACTCACTAGAAGCCCTGACACCTTCTGGTTCTCCATCTTGGAGATTTAGATCTAATCTCTGAGATTTAAATTCCAGACACAAATTAGTACGGAATTTGTTATATTCCCTTGGGATTGAGAACTTGGACTTTTGTGCCCTTCTTGAATATGCCCCATTCTTCAAACCTTCACATTCCTGTGATTTCAAGCATGCACTATATTTATAGCATTTTGTAGAAAAGCTGAGAGGGTAGGAGGTTATAGACTTCCTATATGGAGAGGGAGTGAAGTATTCGAGTTAATAGTTTCAGAATTTTAATAATTTTTCTTCAATGTCTCATAAAAGATACTTGTTCTTTCTTCAGTCAAGATAGTACCTCTGGCTGTTCTTTTCATGCGAGCATCTTCAGGGTGCTGGTAAATATTCCATTTCTTTATTAGGATGCTTGTTATACAGGTGTATTCACTTTGTGAAAATTTGTAGACTGGACATTTATGATTTGTGTAATTTTTTGAACGCATGTTATACTTCGTGAATTTTACATTTAAAAAGGCTTGAATGGAAGTGCAGTTCAGTGTTCTTTACATTACAGGGTTGATTTTTCTGCTGGACTGGAAAAGTTTTATACACCCACACACATGTTAATTTCATGATTTGTGGTATTACATAAAATAGTTGTTACTTAGGTAATAATCCTAAGTATGCAATTATTAAGAGGTGATGTATTTCATTTGAGTTAAACACACATATGTTCACTTAAAATATTGTCATTCTTAAAAAGGTAACTAGCTCTTTTGTTTACTCCTGAGTGTGTATCTACTGTGTTTGGTCTTGTATTGAAGGGCAATTGCTTATTACCTGTAGATGTCACCTTATAGACTCAATTTGCCCACAGGAGGAAAAAATTCTGTTAAATGAATTATACAACTTGATTAGGTATTATTCTTTTTTAAAATTGAAGTGTAGTTGATTTACAATATTGTGTTAGTTTCTGGTATACAGCCAAGTGATTCAGTTATACATATATGTATATATCTATATTCTTTATTTGATTTTATTCCATTATAGTTTATTACAACATACAGTTCCCTGTGCTATACAGTTCCCTTGCTGTTTATTTTATATATGGTAGTATGCATCTGTTAATCCCCAATTTATCCCTTCCCCCCTTCCCCTTTGGTAACCACAAGTTCGTTTACTGTGTCTGTGATTCTATATCTGTGTTGTAGATAAGTTCATTTGTATCATTTTTCTAGATTCCACATATAAGTGATATATTTGTCTTTGACTTACTTCACTTAGTATGATAATCTGTAGGTCCATCCATGTTGCTATAAATGGCATTATTTCATTCTTTCTTATGGCTAATGTTCTATTGTGTGTATGTACATTATGTATGTATGTGTGTGTGTATATATATATACACACACACACACATATATATATATATATATATATTTATATGTATACACACCACATCTTCTTTATCCATTCTTCTGCTGATGGACACTTAGGTTGATTCTATGTTTTGCTTATTATAAATACTGCCACTATGAACATTGGGTGTATGCATCTTTTCAAATGAGCTTTAGTCTTCCAGATATATGCCTAGGAGTAGGGTTGCTGGATCATGTGGTAACTCCATTTTCAGTTTCTTAAGAAACCTCCATACTGTTTCCCAGAATGGCTGCATTAATTTACATTTCCACCAACATTGTAGGAAGGTTCCCTTTTCTCCACACCCCTCTCCAGCATTTATTACTTGTAGACTTTTTGATGATGGCCATTTTGACTGGTGTGCAGTGATACCCCATTGTAGTTTTGAGTTGCGTTTCTCTGATTAGGTATTATTCTGTGTAACATTTAAACTGTTTTTTAGAGACATACAGGCCTTCTTATAGTGTTAATATAAATGAAGCATATTTTAACAATTTAAAAGAAGAATCTCTTATGTAGTTGAATACAAAATCTTCAGAATATATTGTGAATTTTTTAAAAAGGCAACATAAACATTTGTATGTTATTCAATTATCTGAGTAAAAAATTCTAGTGGGAGGGGGCTTCCCTGGTGGTGCAGTGGTTGAGAGTCCGCCTGCCGGTGCGGGGGGCGCGGGTTCGTGCCCGGGTCTGGGAGGATCCCACATGCCGCGGAGCGGCTGGGCCCGTGAGCCATGGCCGCTGAGCCTGCGTGTCCGGAGCCTGTGCTCCGCAACGGGAGAGGCCACAACAGTGAGAGGCCCGCGTACCGCAAAAAAAAAAAAAAAAAGTAATAATAATAAAATAAAAAATAAAATTCTAGTGGGAAGGAAGACAGACTATATATTTTTCTCATATATGCTTAAAGTATAGGTGAAAGAACACTTGAGACTAATATAAGTTACTTTTTGGTGGAATGAATGGAAACCAGGAAAATTAGGAAAACAATTGAAACAAGATGATACTTTACAGTAAATATCTTTGATTTCAAGTTAATGAAAAAGTATAGATTGCCTACTCAAAATTAAATAACCTATAAGCACACAATAACTGTCTTAAGATAGTAATTCTTTAGATTTTAGGGGTACTTATCCTCAAGACCCATAGAAAATAAATGGACACACGCAGACAATACACTCCATCTGGAGGGATGATCCTGTTAGCAAGCAGCTCTAGCACATCGAAAGAAAAGACAGGAAGAGGGGAGGGAGGAGGGATCTAAAAGAGATGTGGGACAGGAGCCAAAGGTAAACGCTGCTGCCTTGTATGTCTTTTAATGACTGTGAGGGCTGCCAACTTTGGGGAAAAACTGAGGTACATCATTTTCACAAGGATTCTTCCCCTTCACACTTGGGAAATGAATTGCTTATTTCTCCCAGAGTTCCAAGGGATAGGTTCATTATTTTAAGTTATAGATAAAATGAGCTGTGATCGAAAGAAAATGCTTTGCATTTTCTGTCCTAGATAGAAGATACTCTTCCTGTCTCTTAGCAATACTCATTGAAGTGTTGCTATAATATCTTGTTTTTTATATAAATTGATTTTTTATTATAGTCCTCTGGAACTTTTCATGTTTCCTGTCATTTATAATAAAATAAATATATGGATTCATATATTTAAAGTAGTTGTTCAAAGTCTATTTTAAAGCAGTAAAAGTTGTTTTTAATTTTGTTTCTGGGGACAGAAAGAGAGAGAGAAAAACAAATAATAGTTACCTCCCAGAGAAAAGGTTCAGCCCTTGTATACTTAAAGCTTCTAAAATCTTAGGTTAGCCAATTTTAGTTTTCTTCATCTTCTAGCCAAACAGATTGTAAGGAAAATAATTGTCTTAAATAATATATAAATTTCTAATGGTGGTAAGTGCCAAATAATTTTGCTATGAAATTAAGGTTCTTAACATGAAAATTGTCAAGGTTTCCTGTGTTTATTTACATTTAAAAATATTTTTAAAAATTTTACAGCATACTTGTAGGTATGTAGTGGGTATTTAACTTTTGTCAATGCAATACTCATATGAAGAGGGAAAACATGTTAATTTAACTAGTAAATAGAAAAATCTGTTCACTTATTGGAAATTCAACTTGATTTGGATTTAGAAAATCTAGGTTCAAGTCTAAACTCTTCTGATTACCCGTTCTGTGATGGGGCAAGAGGACAGGGCCATGTCTCTCTCCTATACTCATGAGTCTCATGGTTAAATGCAGATGATAGTAACTAACATACTGGGTGGTTAATGGAATCAACAAACAGGCATACCTTGCTTTATTGTGCTTCACAGATACTGTGTTTTTTACAAATTGAGGGCTCGTGGTAACACTGTTGAGCAAGTCTATCAGCACCATTTTTTCCAACAGCATTTGATTACTTCATGTCTCTGTGTCACATTTTGGTAGTTCTCACAATATTTCAAACTTTTTCATTATTGTGTTTGTTATGGTGATATGTTGTCAGTGACCTTTGTTAATACTATGACTTGCTGAAAGCTCAGATGGTGGTTAGCATTTTTTAATTTTAGCAACAAAGTATTTTCAAATTAGGGTATGTACATTGGTTTTGGAGACATAATACTGTTGCACACTTAATAGACTACAGTGTAGTATAAATATAATTTTTATATGCACAGGGAAACCAAAAGATGAATGTGACTTGCTTTATTGTGAAATTTGCTTTATTGTGGTGGTCTGGAAACAAACCTGCAATATCTCTGAGGTATGCTGGTAAAATTGTATAAAAACATTTTCTAAATCTTAATGATCCATAAAATGTTATTATTCACTTGCTTATAGCATAGATTAACTGGAAAATTTACAAGTCTCCACAATGCTTTTTTGGGTAGATACATTTGCAAAACAAAAGACAGTGAGTGACAACATCTGAATTAAAATATTGCTTTCCAATAAAAAGTTCTAGCTTTCTAAAAAACCAAGACTTTCATGTTGATGTCACTATTATGAGTATTACTACTATATAAGCACTCAGAATAATAAGTTGGCTATGGTTGGACTACTAATTTTTCAGTTTTGCATCTTTTCATTTGATAGGAACAAACTTAGCCATTTTGTATGACAATGCCATTTGTTTACAATTTTTAAAAGCTAGTAATATTAACCTGATTGACTTTTCTCAAGTCTTCTTACATCTTACATGTTATCCTCATAAATTAATTAATCTGAAAGTTTACTGCAGCCAGTAGTTTAATTTTTCAACCTGCTGTGGTCACATACATACTGTGTGGATGGTGCAACATAAGATAGTGCTGTAATAGACAGTTTCAAATTTAGGGATGTGTGTAGTCGTTAGGGCGTATCTACACACCAGAAACCTCCCCATGTAAATTGCTTTTCGTGCCATGTTTTTTTCTTAATGCTCATCTGTAGTGACAAAATGGTGGGTGAATAAACCAACAGATGGTTTTATCTCAATGGCTGAATCATGGAATGCATCATTAGTTTCATATCTGTGCTGCACAAGGAATGCTGGCTTTTCTGTGGGCATCTGGCTGGCAGTTCCTCGAGGGTTTGTCACATGCATAATCTAAGCGTCCCAGCTGTGTTTTCAGTTCCCTGGTGTCTACTTTGGCATGAGAAGGTGCTCATGAGCCAACCTAATCCTCTTGTTAATTCTGCGGGCAGCTAGAAGAGGACTCAAATCCTAAAACCCTAATATCTACCCTGGTATACTTCTTTCGTTTAAATTGGCTGGTTTGTCAAAGATTTTTTTCTCTTTAGTTTTGATCAGTGAGATTTAGGGTTATTATAAAACAGAAGATGCTTCATTTCAACTAAAAACATTGATATAATGAGATAAAACATGTGTAGGGTAGTAATTAATGAGGTTACCATTAGATGCGTCACAAAGGTTTTGTTGTTGTGTTTTAGCCCACCAAATGAAAGTAGTGTCTAATGCAACACTTTCCTAATTTATCATAAAAAGACAAATCCTCTCAGATTAAGGGTCTATAAAGTTTATTTGGAGGAATAGCAAGGTTGACCTCATGAGCTCAACAATTTGTGAATCTCCTGAAGTCCCTTGGATGTTCTAGGGAAGTATGGGTTAAAACAACAAACACCTACAAAAGTGTGCTTTTGTATGACGATGAAGCAGAACTACAAATAAAACTAAAAATTACACATATAAAATATATGAAAATGGGAGAAGGCAAGATCAGGTGAAACATCACTTTTGTTTTCTCATGTGTATAGATTACTGACCCATTGTGAAATTGTATATTAGTCAGATTTTCTGTGATAATGTCACATAACACCAATACTTCCATGGATTGTATCAAAAAACATTTATTCCTTACTCAGGTCTGCTAGATGGCTGAGGCATCTCTTCTCTAGGCTCCAGGCACATTTAGGTGTGTTCAATATATCTGTCATTCTGAGATGCAGGTTGAATAAACATTAACTAACTAGGGCGTATTCTTCTGATGGCAGAAAGGAAGAGATAAGAGGCCAAACCAAAACACATAAGCACCTTTAAAGCCTCTGACTGAGTAGGTTGTATGTCATATCCTCTCATATTTCTTTGGTCAAGGCAAACTACATAGTCAAGGCAAACATCAATAGTGTGGAAACACGTACTTCTTCAGTGATGGGGTAGGGAGGACAAATATTTGTGGTATAATTATTCAATCTACCCATAATTTGTTCTTTGGATGACAAATAATAACTTTCCTTTCTTCCTGCCACAAAAAATATTCACCCCTATGCCAGTAAAGACCCCTTCCTCCCCTCAAAGTTTTATGCTCTTATGACATCAGACTTGAAGTTCAAAATCTTGTGATAATCTCTACAACACAGCTGCCCCTCCCCCGACCCCCCACCCAACATTCAGTGGTGGAACAGGACAGGATAATCTCTAAAAATGTGTAGTTTCCTGCCACCCACATCTGGCCCCAAAGCCAATGTCATTAATTTTACGTTTTCCTTCAGGCATCCCGCTTCTGGTATCAATTTCTGTATTAGTTTGTTTTTGTTGTACTAATGGTACATAACAATGGATTGAAGCATGCCAGTAACTTACAGCAACATACAGTTAATTTCCAAAAATGGTCCTGTGGGTTGGCTGCGGAGGCTACGCTCTAAGCTGTCACTGAGGATCGGCTTGCTGTCACATGTCCGTCATCCTACAGCCCGTCATCCTACAGGCTGAAGGAGCAGTTGCCACTGGGAGAGCTCTTTCCTTGTGGAAAGATCTAAAGTGCAAAAGAACAAGAGAAATCACACATGCACATTTTAAGTGTTTGCTTGGATATGGCTTATGTCACATCCTTACATTCTGTTGGCCAGTCAGTCACGTGGCCAACATCAATCAACTGAATAGGAATTTTACTCCTCCCGTAAAAGGTGTGAGTGGGGAGTAAATATTTGTGAAAGTAGTACAACCTATCTCAAATGATTAAGTGGGTAGTAGCCAAATAAAATATAATTTTGGACTTTAGGGGGAAAAAGTTTCTAAACTTACCCTGAGAGGAAGCTATTACCTTTACAGTATCCTCCTTTGTTTCCTTGGGCAATTTTCTCAATGCCATTCAGAGTCTTCACCGTTCTAGTTCCACACAGAACTCGCTCTCCTAGAACATTCCTTGTAGAGAAAAGAGCTGGGAAGAAGTAGAACCATACTAAAACAGCAAAACAAAAGTCACTCAAATTGTAGGCCACAGATTTTTTTTCTTACCTTGAAAAGACTGTTTTCAATGAGGGAATCATGCATTTCAGGGTTACAAAATTGGCACTATTAGTTTCTTGTGAAATGTGACCTTTTAAATGAAATAGCTTTACATTGCTGTCATCGCTAGAAAAGGAAAAGGGAAATAAAAACTAAATAGAATTTCAAGTATTTAGGCTTGAAATTACTTGAATTTCATTATCTCTAATGCTCATTGACTCCATATAATATGGCTTTATCAGTTATTATAAAATATTAAAAGACAAAGTGGGGTAAATACAAATGCAAAGTAATTAACATAATAGAAAGTTTATATCTAGCATCACTTTATAAACAAAAAGTTTAGTTAAAGAGGATTGTCTGGAGTTACAAGGTGGGTTAATATGCCTCTTAATAGCAGCATTATGCATTAAAATACCAATGAAAAAGGTAAAATATGACTGAATCATTGAGTAGCAAAGTTATAATTTTAACATAATTTATGTCATAATTGACCAAAATTATTTTTATGATAATGACTTACTCAAAAGATAGCTTTAAAAGAAGATAAATACAAACTGCTAGAGGTACAAATGCTTTTTTATTTTATGATTTTTCTTTCACTTACACTTAGAGGAGCTTCATTTATTCCTGCACAGGTGTTTCAACTTTTATAATGTGTTGGATTCAATTCAACAAACCTTATGTCCCTAACCATGGGCAAGATGCTCTGGGGATATAAAGACAAAAATGGCCCTTTAGTTGGTGATATTATAGTTCACTGGGGAGAATGTCTGTCGTAGTTTGTCTTTGCAGAAACAAATTTGCTCAGCTTTTAAAATTTTAAAAAAAGTACTAATCAATGTTACAATAAAGAAGCAGGACTTCTAATAAAGATTGTGATGAACTGTCAGCTCCTCTCCCTGCCAGTCCACTGAAGTGCTCAGTACTTTTTGTTCCAATATCATGAAATGACACTGCTTGAAAAGTTCCACGCAGTTGCCTATTTATTTTATAACCTGTTTAGCAGAAATTGTTTCCATGGCTTCCGGCCATTAGGCGTATCCTAGCTCTGTGACTTGGCATAGAAGTGCTTCCTTCCATCTGACTTAATTTAAGCATCTTCTTCAGCTCTACCTTCCAGCCAGTACCGGAGCCTTTCCAAAAAGGGTGCTAGAAAGAGCACTGAACTGGCCATTTGAATATCCATGTTGTAGGTCTGCGTGCATGACCATTTGGCTCTACCTTACTTTAATTTTTAACTTATTAAAAAAAGAGGATTTGAAATATATCTTTTCAAGGTCTCTTTCAACTTCATTTCATCCTCTATGTATTGCTTCCCTTCTTCAGTCTCTACTGCTCAGTACAGTAGAAGTCCTCCAGCTTCAGAATCAAAGAGCCTGGTGTACACTCTGCTTGCTTTGTGGGTTTTGGTGTCCTTATCTATAAAAGTGGGACAACGATGTCTTCAGTTCAGTTATTTGGAAGAGTAAACTAGCTAGTCAGTACAGTGCTTAAGACACCACTCAGCACAGAGCAGGGGCTTTCCCTTTTTGGTCTCCCAAGTGTCACACAATTCCCTTTTCCTTTCCATCTCTTTTCATGTTTACCCTTGTTTGCTGCTTGGGCCTCTACAAAAGGGCCTGGCTAGGTGTTCTGAGAACAAAAGAGACATGAGCCTTGCTGGGTCCTAAATAGGCTTCTCTTTGGAAAGACCAGAACTGGATAATGGGTATGACTGCCTTAGTGGCCCTGGGTGTTTGTGACAGGAGAAAGCTTCTAGTTTTATATAAGAAAAGGGTGGCAAAGGAGACACAGTTACAATAATCCTGCCTGAGTTTAACTGAGATACTCCAGGACTGGTTTATCTGGAAATCGAGCTCTCAGAAAAAAGCACTGCTGAGGTTAATGTTCAGCAAATTTCCATTGGTCACATGCCATCTTCAATATTTCTGCCCCATTTGTCCTATTATTTGCTTAATATTTTTTCTTGAAAATGATCCAAATTAGTCACTCAGTCTAGTTCAAGCAGTAATATCTGTAAGATCATGTTTTTGATGTGCTAATTATGTTGATTTCTTAATACATATAAGAGTAAATATATAACTATTAACATTTAAAAAATATTTCACCTAAAACCCTCTAGATCATCTCTGGGAAACACTGACTTACTTTTGATTAGAATTGGCAAATGGCTGTGTGATGGATGGAGGATTAGGTATGTGGAATGGGAAAAAGTCTGTCCTGGGGAACAGTGGCTAGTGGAGGCTCCAGTCTTTCCATGTCTATTGCTCAGGAGGGCTTCCTCTTGAGAGGTGGTTTGATATTGTGTTAAGAGCACAGATTTTAGAGCCTGACTGCCTGGGTTCAAATCCCAGCTATCGTCTTTTAGCCATGTGTAGCCTTGGGCAAGTTACTTAGCATCCTCGTGCTTCAGTTTATCTTTAGAAATGGGGGTAACAGGAGTGTCATAAGAATTTTGTGAGGATGCAGTGGGTTAACATATGTAAACCTTTCAGAATAGTGCCTGTTCTGAATGTAATTATAAACTGATATTATTATTGCTATTCTTCTCCTAAGAAAGAAAGACTCATAGTCTCCAATAACATGATATGTTATGAAGACCTGAGTTTAGCTTTAACAGCCCAGCTAATATTTTACTATAAAACACCAAACCAAATATTTTGGAATATACATATACATATATTTTTAATAAGATAATTTGGCCTTGGTTCATAATTGTTAGGCTACTTCTGGTAAGACTTTATGCATTCCCTTTTCTACTCTTCTAAAGTGCCAATGAAAAGATTTCATATTCAAAATTGTATTATTTACTAATTTACACTGTGACTTAAAATAATCTATCAAGGTTTAAAAGTTTAAGTCCACAAAATACTGTCTGTAGTCTGACCACAACTTTCAAAAAACACATAATACAGAATGCATGATATTTTAATTCTTTAGTGATATATCGAGGAATGATATTCCAAATTGTATTATTCATACAATGAATCAATAAAGCTTAACTTTTAAAAATGCTAAGATAAAGAAATTTTCCATGCCCAAGGCTCATGGTTAACTGTGCACATTAACATAAGTGCAAGAAAGCAAATCACATTTTATTATTTTTCACTTTGATGACAATAAATAAGCTACTTCATGTGAAAACTAATATATCCTCATTCAAATGCTCTACTTTTACTCTCTGATTGTTGTCAGAGTTGCCCTGTGAGTGGAAAGTGGGTGTTAGCCAGATGACTGTAGACTATTCTCTGCGGGGGATAGTTGCTTAGATGATCATGTTTCTGAAAGGATGTCAGGTGACTTCCTTATGTGTGTAGGAAAAGGAAAGAAGAGTACAGAATATTTTATTTTTCCTGTCTTGTCATGAAACCTGGCTTAACTACCTGGCTTGTAGTTAAGCATAAAAGAAACACCACTCTTTCTGATGTTGTGTACTAGCTCTTAACCTGTTTTTACAGCTTTCCTTATGTATCGATACATTTTGAGTGTATGCTAAGGTCCCCTTTGATAGGTAACTCATGAAGTAAGTGGTTGTTTGTAACAGTCATGCAATATCTGGGATAAAAGAAGATAATGCAATTAAAAGAAGAGAGAGGGAACAATACATCCCTTTGCCTTTAATCCCCAGCACTGTTCCCATATGTCTGATAATGTATGGGTGCAAAGTGAGTTATCAAAGTTCATCACTGGAAGGCAGGAAGGATCTGGAACACCACTTCTACTCTGAAGGCTCTTCTATTAAATGAAATAGACAACACTGTTGCTGGGTTGGAAAAAATACACACCAAACATGGTTCTGTTTCTGAACTAACTTACCTTCCATTTGAGAAGGTAAAATATATGCATGTAAGCAGCTAAGTAACTTGTGAAAATTGATAGTCCAAAACATTCTACAAGGTAGATTTTATTCAAGGACAAAATAAGTGTTTTATCCATTTGGGAAAGGTGAGAGAGTGATCTGAGATGACTTTTTTTGAGAAAAGAGGAGCCAATGTTTATGATAGGCATAGTGAAAGATAGGCATGGAAAGGTGGGGGAAATTGTAGCAGTGTGCATCATGGTGAGAAAACAAAGACTGTCGGTCACCTGGTTGGGGGTGCTGGCTGATTTATGAAAGCAGGAAATGGAAATAAATCTAGAAAGGTAAAGAGGGTCAAATTTTGGAGGGCTTTGGATGCAGGACGAAGGAATTCAAATTTTAGTCTATCAGCCAGAATGTAATTGAAAGCTTTTGAGCAATAAAATACGTGAAAACCTTTGTGTGTGTGTTTTAATAGGAGCTTTTGGTGGTGGCATTATGCATACATTTTCCTTCTAAAATATTTGTCTTATGTTTTCTACAAGTATATTTATGTTGACAGCAGGAGCAAGTTAAGAAATTAAAATAATGAATATATGAGAAATCTGTATTTCAGACAAACTACGTGTTGATGGTGTGTAGGATAATTGGATGTACTGGGGTTGGGGGAAGCTAGAACCTAAATCCCAGTCAACTCTTCGGAGTGACTACAGGTATGTATGCACTGAAGATATTCCTGTTATTGTCTATGAACTGTAAGAGTTATTTCATGTCATAAAAGGTTTAAGAAGCAGTAGTTATCAGGAATAATACAATCAAATAATTCTTTAAAAAAAATTTAAAAATCTGTCATACATGCAACCAGCTGGATATATTTCACTTCAGGTAAATTAGGTGTTCTACACAGGTTTTCCACCAAAACTTGTTGAAAATAGCATTTTGTTGCTATGACAACCTAGAACAGCAATTGGAAACTAGAACATTAAAGGTGAGACAGAAAAGACAAATAGTTCATATTTAGCTAAATTTTTTTTTTTTTTTTTTTTTTTGCGGTACGCAGGCCTCTCACTGTTGTGGCCTCTCCCATTGCGGAGCAAGGCTCCTGACGCGCAGGCTCAGCGGCCATGGCTCACGGGCCCAGCTGCTCCGCGGCATGTGGGATCTTCCCGGACCGAGGCACGAACCCATGTCCCCTGCATCGGCAGGCGGACTCTCAACCACCTCGCCACCAGGGAAGCCCCTGGTATTCCTTTTTGATTTTTATAAATCCAGGGAGAAATTTGAAATTCTCAAGTGTTCAAAAATGAATAGTTTCCCCTCTTAAAAGCGTATAGATTTAGAATGTCCAGTTATATTTGCATCATCTGCTGGTTATTAAATGACTCAACTATCCTTTATTTTTTTCTGAATCTCAAAAACTTTTTTCATCTATTTGAGCTTTAATTGCTTTTGGTAGATTCTGAACATTTTGATCCTTAGCTCAGGATATGATAGCTATTTATTGATTGAAACTCTGGTTTTCAAAATGTGTTTTATGAATCCTAAGTGTTCCACAAAATATATCTAAGGTTTCTTTGGAAGGAAGCATGGTCATTATGGCCACTTGGTTTAGGTGCTTTCTGTTTCTTTTAGATTTTACCTCAATGCCATGCTAGGAATTGCAGTTGTGGGGCTCAGCAAAGGAGTAGGTAGTTTCATAATTCAAAATGTTTGCAGCAATTTGATAAAAATACAATATTTTGCATCCTAATAATTTTGGCATGAATTTCAGATAACCATTTGAACAATAAATGCACATTTTCTATTTATAGTTATAAGATATCCTCAGTATCTTACATTCAGGTAGCAAACATTATATAAGAATACATACAGGTAGTGAAATTTTATATTAACATTCAGATAGGTAAAACTTTATTGTGTAATTTCTATTTGTAGCTTTTGAAAACACTTAATTGAAGTCAACATTTATGAATTCCTAGGCACTGGGATACAGGATATTTATGACATGATATTATTTAATCTGCCCTAAAGGAAATTGATGTGTTTACATAAAGAGACATAATATACCTAACTAACTATTGGAGAAGAAATATAGTATACCATTTTAAAAAATCAGAGCAGGAACATAATTTTTTTCTGGAAATTAAAAAATAAGTCTCATATAGGAGGTAACAGTCAATCAAAAAGTTGTGGACAGGCATTGCTCTGCGCAAAGTAGAACTTTGCCAGGCAAATCAGGATGTATGGTCACCATATTCATGGAAGACATTACTGATGCAAGTACGTAGCTTTGTGGAGACAGAAAAACAAGATTTAGAGTCTCTAACATTTTCATCAAGAAATGTACATTTGAATCTTGGATTCATGTTCATTCTCTCTTAGAAAAAATATCTTAAGCTAAAATGTGGGAGACTCTGCAATTTCTGCAGAATAGGAAGGAAAGGTTTAAACTAAGATTCTTGAATGCAAGTGATGTGAATTCTTCTTGAAAACCTGTCCCTTTGCAAGCTTAACATCTGTCAGTTATCAGTAAAGAAAAGTAAGGTTTGGAGGGTTCTTCAGACTTGTGGAAGCCTCCTTTCATCCCTGCCAGGGGATGGAGGAAATATGGAGGAGAGGAGACTGTCCTTCCTGTGCTGGATGCCGTATCCAAGGTCCCTCCCACCCCCCCACCCCCACCCTCATTCCTGTAAGCAGAAAATGAAAAGGGAGAAGTGCCAAAATCTGGCTTCAGGTGAAGGTGAAAAACTTAATTCAGAGACTCGTTCATTCTTACACTTATTTACTTGATAAATATTTATCAGGCACCTACTGGTGGAAAATAAAACCAGCTCAGAATTTATAGTCTAGGGGGGACAGACAAACGTTAAACAACCAAACAAGTATACCCTCAATTTTAACAGAAAAAAAAGTACAATATGTGCTCCTTCAACGTTTGTTGAATGAGTCACAGATGCAGTCATAGAAATAAACTGGGAGAGAGATAAGCAGGGGCGGACGTGGATTATGTGGTCAGGGAGGAAAGGTCTTTCTGCAGATCTAGGCAGAAAGAAAAGGACGGTGTCTTCATTTTATGAGCAATCGTAAAGAGCTTCTTAGCACCCGGAACTCTGAAGTTGGGTTAGAGAAATCAATGTACAGTCTGGGAGAAGACCCCAGCCTTCTAGTGACCCTCAATGTGTGAGAGTAAGCCGGGTGAAGTAATCTGTTTAGGAGGGGTTGATGTAGATGGGTCGGGGAATGAGTTGGGGATGAAGATATCCAGGCCTACCTCTGTCCCCCATTTTGTTCCCAATTATGTATTATTTTTTTTTCAAAAATCATTAGGTTACATGCTAATGAGCCCCAGTGGAAATGAACCTGAATCCACAATGATCATCCCAGTTTTGTATTAAGAACTTTATATCTTTTTGCAACTGTTGTATCATTAGACTTCACAAATATTTAAAAATCTAAACCATTCTTTTTGTTTAGTATCAGAGTAAATGACTCCTACCTGTTAGAAAAGATAGGAGGTGCTTAGCTAATAGATTCATGATGATTTCTTGCCTCTCTGTTCTTGAAAGCTCTTGAAAATTAAGGCTGTCTCATGAATCTTATGTGTTCAGTCTTTGGAGAGAAATATTATAGCATCAACTCCTTATGTAATATTGTCAGTTTATTTTTTTCTGATATAAGAGATTTGACAATAGAAATGTACTAACTTTTGCTGTTTTTTTCCCCTTTGTGTTCAGGTTTATTTTAAAAGGGCTTCTTTACAATGCAGAATATTTAGACTTTATTACACATAAATGATAACTTGTATATATATTTTTAAAAAGCGTAGTCTAGAGGATAGAGACTTTTATGGATGCCAGTAGCTACCAGTTACCTGACAGTTGTGTTCCTTGCTTTTTCTAAAGTTTCCATTTTGCTGTGCTGCAGTGTACACATGCATTTGGCACATAAGCCTTTACCCTGAGAAACAGTGTATGAACAAATACTGAAGTGACAGATGTACCTCCAGAAGGATATATAAATTGATTTTTTTGTCCTAAAAACTTTGATTTTTCCCCCAAATTCTCTAACTTTATATGTCATTCCACATAACCCATTTTATTGCTATTATGGCTGCTCTGACACCATTGTTTTCTAGTCACTTGATATATTTGGAGAAACACCGAACATTTGTGCACACAACAAAGGCATATTTTATGTTTTCTAGGTCTTTAGCTATTCCTCTTCCTATACAAGTTCCTTCTGAATAAAATGGAGCACTTTTATAGGAGGAAATATGGGTTCATCAAATATTTATTTATAGGTTTATGGTCTCTTAGTTGTATTTTCTTTCACTCAACCTGGCACTCAGTTTTATTTTGCTTTGTTTGGATTTAACATTTATGTGGCATCTGCGATATATCGATCTGTTACTCACAGGATCATAGGAAAATTTTCCAGGACGCCTATTTTCTGATTAACTTGGAAATCAAATAAGAGAGTGGACCCATTAGTTATAAATTGACACTGTCTGTTTTCAAGGGAAGAAAGAGAGAGAAGGAGGGAGGGAAGGAGAAAGAAAAGAAAAAAACGAAGGAAGGAAAAGAAGTGTTAGATTTTCCTAACTTTAGAGTGAGAGAATTATAAAGCTGAAAAGGACTTTAGAAATAATCTACTTCAGTGATTCCCTACCTCTTTGACTATGATGCTCTATTTTTAACAAACATATTTTTCCATGACCCCACATAATAACAACTGTTCTTTCAGTAAATATTGATAAAAAACGTGGAAAAATTTTTTTATGAATTTATTGACATTTAAAAATTAAACTTGCATCTGTATACATCTGGAAAATTAGTGTGTATATATTTATATTATATATATTACTGACATCCTGGCTGGGGATGATTCTTAGTACACATAAAGATTAAGATTTAAAAAATTTGTGAAATATTTCTGGGGCCAAATGCCATTCAGTCAGGAGGCACAGAACTTCTTCAACTCATTCTTTTTTTATATTTTAAAAGTGAAAACCAAAAGAAATGAAGAAACTTACCCAAGATCATATTAACTAAGAATTTGGATTAATGATTCTGCTAGCCAAATAATTTTTCCATATTACAGTACTCAATAAGGAATTTGTCAATTACATACCTAGGTAATTCAAGCCGGATACTTGAAGTAGGGATGACTTTAGCTTATAATTTTTTTTTGGTTTAATTACCTCAATTTTGCTTGTTTGTATTAACGTATGTTAAGACCAGATTTAGTATTTCAGCCAAGATTAGAATAAAAAGTATTGGCCCATGGTAAATTGATAACAGTGGTACTGATTGCATTGCTTTCAGTTAATAAAGAAGCACTAAAAGGATATTTCAATTTACTGATTTGATATTTAATTACACATTCACATAAATTCATATGATTCTTCAGATCCAATAGTATATACTTCTAGTAATTGAGTTCCGTAAATATTTTTAACCCATCACCTGAATGGTCAAAACATGTAACAGACTCAATAGTTCCTAAATTTAAACTTTTAAATGATAGGAAGGTAGTTTTTTATAGTGTATATAATTCTTCATTAAATTTCAAACAGCATTATGAACAGTGAAGCTCCCTAAGATAGCCCTATAAAGACTAAGGCTTCTCCTGGGATTATGAGGAAGAGTAGAACTGGCTCTTGAATGAGGCAGGTCATGTATTCCATAGCACAGACATGGTTTGAAAAGAACAAGTAAATCTGGGGAATTTGACCAGCTGCTCATCCTTGCATTCAAGGCAGTCACAGGATTGCACAAATGCCAAGGTGTCACCTCTGAAGAATTGGGAGGAGAAACCTTGGATTCAATGGTCTCTTCCTGGAAGTGACAGCTAATCATTATGTAGAAAAAAAACAGTTTTCGCCTACTGCTGAAGTGGTTATATTGTAATAGTTTTATTTTTCACTTTCAAATATTTATTATGTCTTGGCAGTGCTATTGATAATGCTCAGGAGAATCATTTGCCATCTTTAAAGTGTAATAGAATGAATAAACTAGTTACTATTGGATTCCAATGACATTTCAAATATATTAATATAAAGTTGTAATAATTTTAAATATAACAAATCCCCTTTGTAGCCCATTGCGATGGACTGAATATTTGTATCCCCCTCCGTATTCTCATGTCGAAATCCTACTGCCCAATGAGGTAGCATTAGGAGGTGGGGCCTTTGGGCAGTAATTAGGTCATGAGAGTGGAGCTCTCATAAATGTGACTAGTGCCCTTATAAAAGAGACCCCAGAGAGCTCTTTAGCTGTCTTTCCTGCATGTGAAGACCTAACCAGAAGTTGGCAGTCTGAAACCCAGAAGAGTGTCCTCTTTAGAACCCAACCATGCCAGTACCATGGTCTCCAATTTCCAGCCTCAAGAACTGTGAGAAACAAATTTCTGTTGTTTGTAAGCTACCCATCTATGGTACTTTGTTACAGCAGCCCAAACCGAGTAAGACAACCACCTTTGTCACTTTTTGCTCTGGAACACATATGAGTGAACCCAGCTGAGGCTGAAGCCACTGTACAGAGTTGCCCAAGTGAGAAGCCACTGAGTGCAAATCAGTACCTGTAATTCAGACTGTCTGCTCCTGAGGCTTATTAATGGGCACACAAAACAGATGCTTGCTGAGAATTGCAGACGTTTGAAAAGGAATAGGGAGAATGAAGGAGGAGGTTGTATATTTGGGGCATACGGATTCCATAGTGTTTTATTAAGGGCCCTGATGTCACTTTCCAAGACTTTGGATTCCAGATACTGTTGCTCAATTGATGTTTCAGAGCTTCTGGAGATGCATTGGTTGACTCTGCCTGAGATTTCTTTGGGATCACTCTTGTTGAGATCACCTTTCTATTCTGGGCCTTGAAGAGTAATGTTTTAGGTTGTTGAATCAATGTTGAACTCCTTAGCCTAATCAGTTTGAATTTCTCATTTGAGTTGCTTTTTTTTTTTTTAAACTGGGCAAAGAATCTTGACTTGCAACAGACCTCTCTCCTGATTTGCCAGTCACCAGTCACATGGTCTTGTCACACCTTGGTTTCAGGGAATGTGAAAGCCCAGCTCTACACATGCACAAACATTCTTCACATAACTTTAGGTTCTCTTGGTTACTCTTGTGGGAGCCCTCATCTCCTGATTGATCCAAAAGCAGTTAAATTTCTGGGACTAAAATATGTTTGCTATGAGAAAGTAATTTGTCTCCTGTGATGCCTTGTGTGTATTCACAGGAAAAAAACAATGAAAGTCATTTGTTTAAAAAACTAACATTTGTTGCTTTCCCCTAACTTTCCATAACTTTGTATTTTTGAAAAGGAATTTTGCTGACAATTTTAAGTTTGTCTCCTACTATATGCTATATTAAAAAAAAAATTAAGACAGACACCCTCTGCCCCATGCTCTTCAAAGAGAATATCAAGTACCACTAATATTCTATACTTATGACTACCCAAAATGTGCTCTATGAATTTAATGATGATCCATCCAGATGTTTTCTAGTGATGCAGAAACAAATAAAGAACCTGGTCTTGTCAGCTGGTCTCCTCAAAAACATCATATCTGAAAAGAGCCTTTAATGATTTGTTCTGAGAAGTCAAACAGCTACCAGAATAACTGCTGAGTAGCCCTAATTAATGGGCGTGGCCACCCTGAACCGATATAATCATAGCCTAAAGATAAGAAACTATACTAGGAAGCCTGTGCAACCATATTGAGGATATAGTTATTAATATAATTTGGATTTTCTGAAGTACAAAAACCATGGGGCTCCCCCTTGCCAATAATGGCTTCAAGGTCTTGACGGCTTTTTAGGCATTAGGGACATTTGGGGGGTTATCCATATGTGGAAAATTACACCCAGTGCTTCTATTGTAATCCACTGGCATTCATTCCCAAACAGGGACCTTTCCATGATAGCTCTGAGCCACATGATTATCTGGGAGTAGGATGGCATGAAAGGAGCTCCCATTCAGAACCCTACCTAGTCCTTCAGGCACCTGGAGCAGTCATCCAGGTCATCAGCCAATGAGGATCATCACACTGAACCTGAAGGTGGCTAGAGAATTCCTGCAAAAATCCCTAATTCCTCATTCCTCCAGGCTAACCACGATACTCATTCACACTTCTTCCACTATAGCCTTTATACACACAGTCATCATTACATTTTTTCCTCCACACTGGACTCTGAAGGCACCTGGAGCAAATTTCTGACTACAGTCATACCCAGTGACACTCTATGACATGATTTACAGGGCTGAGCTTACATATACCTCCAGTTGCTTTGAGGACTTAATGTTTTTAATTTTCCATTCAAGATCCCAGCAATACCTGTTTCTTTTGGACCTTTAGCTGGTGGAGAAACTCACAAAATCCATATCCTTTACATGACTTACCAATTGCCCATGGCCCTGGAATAAATTATCTTTAATATTTGTATAAGGAAAATAAAGTAATAGACAATATTATAATTATTTTGGAATTCTGCTTTCTTGAGTAGGGTGGATTTAATAATCCTTAAGATCTTTCCAAGTGTTAGAATTTCTTATTCTATATGACTTGTCTTTACTATAGAAAGATTGACTTTTTTTTCCCTAAGAAAACAGTCCAACAAGTGTTGAGTGTACTGGTGGCTTATGAAAACAAAAGACAGAGAGGTGCTGTAAAAAACAAAGGATTTCAAAATCATTAAAACCAAAGGATTTCATTTAACAAATCCTGGTGCATTTAAAGCAACATAATGGCAAAATACCAGTTCTACTGAAGCCCATTATGAGAGCCCCCTCAGGGTTCCTATCATGGACTAGATATAGATAAAACTCTCAGGAACTGTTTTTCAATACTCCAGGAAAATGCAGCATCCTTGGGTGGACTGTTATTACAATAAAGACCAAGCCATGTTATGGAAAAGTGCCTTTGTAGGTTTTAGAATGGTTTACTTCTGATGTAAATCCCAGGTCACTGATAGATGATTACAAAGAAATACATACCTTTATGTCCAGGAAATTCCCAAGTATTCAGAAAATTTATTTTATGTTGATGGTTTTCCCTAGAGCTACAAAGACTGAGATTGAAATCATTTGGGAAAACTGTTTCAAATATTCTCTTTAATTTACTCCTTGGCAACTTAGTCAAACAGCCTGCTTGGAAGTAATCTACTTGCAGAACCTAGGTGGAGAAAAACCTGCCACACTGTATAATTCACGGAGCATGTTTTGGCTCCCACTCCGCCAATCCATTTTAAATAGTGGCTAGTGCCCTGCATCTAGCAATACATATGAGCAAACAATTGAGCACAGAAAAAAAAAAAAAAAAAAAAAGGCCCCACAACTTGGCATCCCCGTGGACATTAATCTTTGAGAAGATCAAATGGATCCAACTTTCGCCAGAGTTTAATAGCAAAGCTGTCACATTTTACACAAATGAGTATCCAGTCGTCTAGCGAATGGAAACAGGAAACCGGGAGGAGCGGAGAGGAGGTGGGGCCGCTGACTGGACTGTTTGCAAAGTGGCTCCAGTTTTTAGGGGAGGGGCCGGGATGCTCCGCATGACAGGAGAGACGAAGTAGTTAAAAATTATTACTCGCGAGGGGCTGGAGCCTCGGCATGTGGGTATATAAGACGGCGCCTCCAGCGCAGAGCTGCTGCTTTGCTGTTGCGGGAGCCGCGACCAGGAGGTCGCATGGGCCCAGCCTCTCACTTGCCAGAGGCAGAGGAGAGGCGCCAAGGGCGCGGTGGGATCCAAATCGAGGCTCCTGCCTCACCTCTGGGATAGACACGGGACCCCCTAACTTCTGTTGCCTCTCCCGAGACGCGCACCCTGAGGGTCGTGCGCTCTAGCCCGGCACACTCGCGCGCGGCACCAGCGCGCCCGGCGCCAGGTCTGGCCAGAGGCGATGCGTGCAGGGGGCCGGGCAGTCGGGTTCGGGCGGCCGGAGTAGGGCCCCGCGGGGAGGCAGGGAGACAGCGGGGTTAGAGCCCCGGCTGCGCGGCGGGCAGAGGCCCCTTCGCTCCACGCCACACCTGCTGCCGCCGCAGCCGCCGCCGCCGCGCCGCGATGAGCCGCGTGGTCTCGCTGTTGCTGGGCGCCGCACTGCTCTGCGGCCACGGGGCCTTCTGCCGCCGGGTGGTCAGCGGTGAGTCCGGGGCCATCCGCCGAGCGCACGAGCCGGGAGAGAGGGCGGCGGGGCGCGAGGGCGGTGCGGACCGGCCTGTCCTGGGGTGGAGGCTCTCCGAGGGGTTGGAAACCCGTGCGGGGTAGGTAGGGGGCCGGAGGAGGCAGGGGGGAATTGATTTTATTCTGCTTTCTCCCCAGCCCCACTAAACACACAGAAAAGTTTAACTGTTTTTGAAGCGCCAGGTTCAGTAGCTGAGAAGCGAGCCCCGCTTCATCCTGAGCAGTACAGCGTTGTCTAGGACTACTGTCGACTTTCTTTGTAAGAGAGTTGGCCGCAGGGTAGGGCTGGTACCTGTAGAAGGGGTGGGGTACGGCGTAGGCAGAGGGAGCCCAGAGACAGAGGAACCGCTGCAGAAATGCTACCCCATGTCGTCCTGGCTCAACTTCAGTCCTCGCCCGCACAGGGTTCACTCAGATGATTTCCGAGACCAGACCTGTTCGCCGTGTGGGGCTCACAGACCCAGGGGCATGCAGCCTTTGTTCTCAGGAGGGCTGACAAAGACCAGGGGACTGGTCGTTGTGTGAGGACGCCCTTACACACCTCATTCCAAGTTGGGGACTTCTCAGAACATGAAGTCTGCTCGAGTTGGGTTGAGGTGTACATGGTCATCGATGCAGGTTTGTGCACACAGTGGGTGCCCAATTAGGTCGGTCGAGTCAGTGCAAGGGAAATGGATCGGAATTGGCAAGCTTCCCGGAGCTGGCTTTGATTTTTCTTTTCCTTCCACTTTCATTGTCCTATTGTTGAGCAACTCGTGTTGCATTCATTCTCTCTTACTTTTGGGGAAGGTCTCTTAAAAAACATAAAGATTCTCAAAAACCTAGGATGAATAAACAGGACCTTACAGGAAAATTGAGCATAGCTATCCTTATTGAAATCTCTTGTGATGCTAATTAAAGTGTTGCAATAAATATTTGTTGAATATATGTGGGCATGTGTTTTAAGTGTGGGAAGTTTTTTAATGAAAAAAGCACGAGTTCCTTTTCACGTTCTGTGCATCTGTGTAACAGGTGTCACTAGAGGTAGAGGTAGATGACAGCTAACAGCAACTTAATCAGTAGTGAAACTAGACCTTTAGAAACTGGCATATTAAGCTTAATCGTTACTGATCTTCCTGCAGCAATGTGATGTTCTACATCTTCTGAATATAATCCTTCAATGTCTGGTTATCAATCACTCTCCACTAACTTTTTGGCCCTCAGGAGACACTGGAATTAAATACATTGTGAAATGTCACTTGGAAGTGCGTGTTGCTTACATTTTTTTCAGGCTGTTATTATTATTCATTTATAAAATGAAAACTTTACAGTATCAAACAAGGAGGTTACAAAAGCCATAGCATTAGATCCCATTCCCCCTATTTTAGCTTAAAAATAAGTTCACCATAGAACTCATCTGAATGTGTAAATTACTTATCTGACTGCCCTTGTCTCTGTCAGATTTATTCTTGCAAATGAATTAACAGCAGAGATCAGGCTTTGAGCATAAGGTGTTTCTTAAACACATAGAAACACTTCATTGACTTAAATAATATCCACTAGGTATATTCTTATTGTATGCCTTAAACTTTGCAAAGGGAGAAAAAGAATACATAAAGTTAAAAAAAAAACTTGAAAAAACTGTTGATGAAAAGTTTATTTTGTGTTCTATTATTGCATAAATTGCTGCAAACCTTTTGCTCTGTTTTCCTATTAAGTATTTATAGGCATCTTGTAGGTGCCATCTGGAAAATTTCTAATTAACTGAACATGATCTATTTGATTTAACATAAATGATGATGTTTACTTGATATTAAAACAGTTATGTTTTTCTTATGAATAATTTAATTGTCTTTGGCCTTACAAACTCACATTGAAATCTAACCATTAGAAATTGATTTGTGATTTTATCCTTTGAAGACTAATTTTTTACAATATGTATTTCAGCCATAATGGCATGAGTACAGAGGAGTTTAAAGCCTGACATTTTGGAAGAAGTAGGTCTAATGTCTCCCTGGTTGATGTTAAGCTTTGAGAAGTACATAAACTTTTTCATGCCATTAGGAACCATTTACCAAAATTCTACTCAGCTGTCTGTCAAGTGAAACAAACTCTTTGGAGCCATTATTAGGAGCATACTTACAATATATGGAATACATTTTCTAATTATTGAATATCAGCACAACCATTTATAATTTCTATTCAGTGTACCAAAATAATTACTGCAGAAAAAAAGACAGGAACTCTCAAAATAATGCTTTATAGCAATTCTCATTTTAGTACTTTATTCAATAAGATACTTTCTGATACTTTTAGCTACACCACCCTTTTTAAAGTTGAGAGCATTATTTATAAATGAAGTGAAAATATTTAAATGAGAAAGAACATTTCAAACATCATCATAATCTGCCCCATAAGATTTAATAGCAGCTAGCAGTAATAGAAAAGTATTTGTGTAGATTACTGGCTATGCTTATTTTGATTCATGGATAGGCAATAAAAATATAAACTATAAGGATAATGATCAAATATTTTTTTAGTGAATTTGTGATTCTAACTTGGGAACTATTTTTAAGGTCTTGGACCTGTACTGATTTGTTGTACACACAGATGTGTAGAGGATATCTCTGGGGTCTGCCATCATTTAAATCTGTGAAGTGACTGGTGGGTAATGACACCTTTAGAACAAAGATAAGAGGATTTTACTTTTGGGTATAAGGATACATATGAAAAAGAAGAGTTCAAAATTCAGGTCTCTGAGATGGGAGGATATGTTTGAAGAGCACATGCATATTCTTAAGCATTTGAAGTGTTTTGAAGTAATGTGTGTGTCTGTTTTTACTTTCTCTTTTTAGTGCACACAGCAGTGATCCATCAACCTGTTTATGCTGCAGAAAGCAATAAGTGTATTTCATGGTACCTCCACATTTCTGCAGAACACTTTAATATGTATTAATTTGAGCTTATTTAAATTGGCAAACATTTTATTTAGAAGACTGGGCGATTTAGACACTTCCGTTTTGATCATGCAAATGCCACAGAATATTGCAAAATCATGGGTGGTGACCAGTAACCTAGATCAAGGGAGATACAAAAACTTTTTAAAATTAAAAAGAAAAAACTGCTGAGCGTATTCCAGCCTAGGGTACTATTTTCCATGACATCATCAAAAGCATAAAGTGATGACAGTGCAGTTTTCAGAGATGCAATTACTTTAAGTATCTCTTGGGCAAGAAAAGAACAAATTAATCTTATTACCAGTCATGTAATAAACTACACATTCACCATAGCCATTAATCCTTAACGGCTGTTTTTCATCATTTTATGGTTTTGTTTTTGTAATTCTTTTTCTGGAAGATGGCAATATCTGTTACATTAACATTAGAAAGTGGACAGTGTTGTATAAAGGTGTCCAAAGTGGAAATTCAGCTGATGGTCTCACTAGCAATTTTACTTTCTCCAATCCTCTCTCTTCTGTTAGGTACTCTGCACACAGGTGGACGGATGGACACAAGATTGTTTCTTTCACTGTTTTAACATATTACTGATAATGTAGCACAGCCTGACAATTTGACTCCTTATAATTGGGAAAAGGTTCAGTTTGGACCTTGTTTGTTTTACTTGGAAAGTAGAAGGGCTAGATAAAAAAATCATTAAGGACATAAAAGATCTGAAAATCTGAGATAGATGTTCCAATATGGATCCTGTGTCTAAATGTTCAGTAAAAGAAAATCTACATTCTGCTTAGAAACAAACCCTCAATGTACAACCCCTAGTATATGTTAGCCATCTGGTATCAATAACAGACCAATGCTGAACGTGGTAACATAGGTCATAGTAATAATGTACATATTAATCAATCCCTTTATTCATGAAATTCTTCACCTTAGAAAAATATATCTGAGACCTCCATGGAGGCAGCATAGAAATCTGGGGACATGTATGAACTGTGGAGCCAGTCTGCTTGGTTCTAAACACTTTACCATTTGTGAGCCATGTGAGTTTGGCAAATTATTTAACATTTCTATGCCTCCCTTGCCTCATTTTTAAAATGGGATGAAAGCACCTTCATCACAGAGTTGTTGCAGGGTTAAAGGGGTTCAAACACAGTAGTGCAGGTTGTTTCATGGACACAGCTGCCGGCCAGGAAGCTGTGAGGGGGCGCTCAACGCGGCAGTCCCTGTGCCTGCAGCTGAGGCAACCTGGAGGAGAGCATAACTTTTTCAAAGCTGAGCAGCCTGTATCACCAGGAGAGATCATCTTTCCTAATTTACCCAAAGGTGTGGATTGTGCTGGCAGTGAGGCCCTGCACACTAAACTATTGATAAATGTCAGGCTTTTTTTTTTTTTTTTTTGGCCGTGCCACATGGCATGTGGGACTTAGTTCCCTGACAAGGGATTGAACCCGTGCCCCCTGCAGTGGAAGCGCAGAGTCTTAACCACTGGACAACCAGGGAAGTCCCCTGTCAGGCTATTATTATTGTCATTATTTCTTTAAAACTCCTAACCACTCTCACTTTTTAGGTGAGAAAACTGAGGTCAGGAAAGTTTAAATAATGTCCCCAACGTCCCCACAGTTCCAGTACAGTTCTGGGATTCCAAGCCAGCTCTTAGTGATTGAATGCTTGAATTCTTCACTCACGCAGTTTACAATTTATCTACTTGGTTTACAATTTATTATCTAGATCTTGATTTCAAATACTGGATTAAAAAAATAAATTTCATCCCCTTCTCAGAAAGTTTGTGATACTTCCCAGGTGGAGATGTAGGGCTTGCAGATGCCACCATCATGCAAACAATGACCAAGACTACAGTTTTGGTTGTTTATCAATATAGGAAAACGGATTCGAGCACAATCTTAATAGTGCACTATGCAATTAATTGCATTATAAAATCTCCTGAAAAAATAAAATTTATTATAACAAAACATTTTTATAATGAAATGTCTTAAAAAGTAGGTGTAATATTGAACACTGAAAGCAGAATACTTATGATTGAGAACATTCCCTTTTTTAGTTTGAAAGTTTTACTATTGGAGGTCATGTCACATTGTATGTTGTAGTTGCAGCATATTTATTCCTTTGATTTTGAGTAGAGTAAGAAAGAATTATGAAAAACAAATTATTCTGTGGGATTCTAGTAAAATGTCCAAAGTCTGGTCAGTCTGCTTTGGGGAAGATTTATCATGTAGGTCCTCTTTTGTACAACTTGTTTTTTTTCTTTGCAACTAAAGGTAGATCATAACTGAACAACAGGAATTCATAACCTTCCATGTTTTTACTGAAAAATATGATATAAATTCAATGCTTATTTAATTTGACAATATATGATTATAGTGTGAGGTATAAGAAAAATGTTCTTACTTTCATAACTAAATGAAGACTTAACTTCCAGAAAATTGATAAATATAAGCAAATCAAAGCCAAGTCATAGATCCTTTCTATTCAGGAAGAAAAAAGTAAACTGCCATGACTTTATGAGTTTGGCCCTGCTTTTACATTGTTGCTAAAAGCATCGAAAACTCTGCCAATATTTAGCTCTAAAGGAATTTTCATGACTGAGAAAAAGGACAGAATTATCTATGCATGGAAATAGTAGCAGAATCTTAGCTGTGATAATGATAGGAATGTTTATTTTAGTAGGCGATACTGAAAATTATCTCTAAATTAAAGTGCATGTGTATGTATGTAGTTGTGTGTGAGTGTGCGTGTGTGCATGTGTGTGTGTATGTATGAAACCAGGAGGTGTAGAATCCTGGGTGAAAGGTCTTTCTTGCACATAAGCCAACAATCAAGGGAGGTTTCCCACTACAGGTGTTAGGTAACATTTAGTAAATTATTGTTAGACAGTATCAAGGTAGCCTTAGTGTGATAAAAACTACTCTATGGTTATCTGAATATTTTATGGGGGGTAGGATAGTAGATGGAAGATTAGATGTAGTAGATGGAAGACTAGCTTTCTGCTGGTCAAAATAGTCGATGGAGGATTTTATCTGAATATAATATTTAAAAGTAAGAGAAAAGGAAATTCTCTATGTGATCTCACAGAATGAGAAAGGAGCTAATTATAAGTGTTCCCTAAGAAGATTAGCCTTTACCGAAGTGGGAAAGTTGCTTCGAGAAGATCCGTATTAATGGGACTTTTCTGGGAATTAGGGCAACATTTGTTTCCCAGCTGTTGGGAGTTCCACTGCTATTACAGCCAAGTGTGATCAGCTGAAATCGTGGTGAGCAGTTCAGTAGCTGCTGTTTCTGCTGATTTTGCTGCAACTTGGACCAAAGTTGCACCATAAGGTGGAAATCAGTAGTAAAAGAGAATTGGATATGAAGAAATTCCCAGTGTCAGCTTTAACTGATTTTATATAGAGATACCATAAAAACTACAATGTATCTATAATTTCCTTAAAACTGCTTTGCTAGATCTGAACTGCTAGTGACTTTTCAGTTTAAAATTTGTGGACACAGCTGATATTCAATTAATGCACTTTGGAGTTAATATCTGTCTGTAGTTGGTAATTGGTCACTGTCCTGATCCTCTGAGATTCCCCCTGCTATGCAGCCACTACAGTCTGCATCCCCTCATCTAAGACCCTTGGACCACTCCATCATCCACAGCCAAAGCGAGGATGCCCGGCATAGAGAGTGCCAAGGCTGGCTGTGATCCAGGGCTTGTGCAGTATTAGTTCTTAATTATTTTAAATATAATCCCTGTCTATGGATTTTTCTTTAATTATTATTGTTATTATTTCTCTACAGACTAACACTTATCTACAGATTGACATTCCTAGTACCTAATAGTGATATTAGGAATTTCTACAAGACACTTAAAGCTCTCTTATGTATTTAATTAGAAGTGCTATTTTAATTTTATAAATAAGGTAATTTTCATCATCATTCTTGTATTCTCACCATAAGTAATAAATCTCTGCTGCATTTATTTTTAGTACGTCAAAGATAATGAGAAGAGACTTTTAGCATATATGTCATACCTAGGCATTTTCCGAACTTGTGCTGGCTTTGTTACATAAATAATTTTTACTCATTAAAACTTCTGGCTAATCTTTTTTTTTTTTTTTTTTAATTTGGCTTCTTTCTATTATCTTGCAAAACAATCTCATTGGTCAACTTAATATTTCACAAGTGCTGGAATCAAATTGAAGTCTGAGAGTTCTTGGAGTAAAAAACTGAACAAACTGAAAACTCAAGGGAATGTAGTCCAGATATATTTTGAGACTTAGAAATATGAAAAAGATGTAGAAGATAAAAAATGGAAACAGAGCTTGCTTTAAAAATACAGGCATAAAAATCACTAGGCTTAATGGCATTGCTAGAGTATTTCCAGGAACAACCATTTTAAACAATGAAGACATCACAAACCCTAATAATAAATTAGGAGAAGTTTTTAAAAAATAATAATTTTATTAGGATCAACCATTGGGACTTCCGTGGTCATCTCTCCAGGATTATTTGTTTCAGACTGGTTTGTCCTCTTGACGTCTCTTTAATTCCAGTTTCCCCGTGGTCACTCATAGGAGCCTGTTATTTTTCATTAACAATTAGTTGGGGCAGTCTCTTAATTTGTTCTTATTATTCAGTGTGTTGCTCCTGGGTCCAGATCACAGTTAATGAGACAAAGAGGACAACTGGCTGTCTTGCTTGCATTGCTGGAACTGCTCTGTTATTAGTTGGCTGTTCTCAGCAGTGTCAACTTATTGAATGCCTATTACTCAGACACTGTTGTGAGGTTAATGGCCTTCCACTGATTTCTGCTCCCTCCTGCCTCTAAGTGTCATCACCAGTCATTAATTGCTGATTCTGGGGGAGAATGGATGTGATACCGACGCTGGCTCAGTGTGATATACTGTAATTAAGAATACAAAGCTTGAATGCTTTACTTTTTTTGCCAATGTTTAAATATAATACACCCCCCCCCAGCCCTTCACTACTGTCAAATTTTCTTGATTGGCTACAAAATTAAATGTGTAGTGAAAAAGCCTTCAATCCCAACAAGAATTGTAAGCAGTGAAACTATGCCTTGATTTCTTAGCATGAAGTAATTTGCCTTAATTTTACATAAAATACTAGATAGTCTATTTTCCAAGGTCAAACCTCAAGCTGAAATCAGAGGGACTAAAAGGGTAGTGGAAAGCTGTGGACAGCAGGCTGGGGTTAAGGAACAGTGACAGAGAGGGATCCACGGCAGTTTTTAAAGTTGACAGCAGAGATCAGAGGTGAACGAAGGAAGCTAATGAAAAACAAAACAAAACAGCATGACTGTTCTGGAGATTGCGTCTATAATCTTGGCATACATATTTGTGGTAAAAAGAGATAGGTGTAGGGCTTCCCTGGTGGCGCAGTGGTTGAGAGTCCGCCTGCCGATGCAGGGGACACGGGTTCGTGTCCCGGTATGGGAAGATCCTACATACCGCGGAGTGGCTGTGCCCGTGAGCCATGGCCGCTGAGCCTGCGTGTCCGGAGACTGTGCCCCGCAACGGGAGAGACCACAGCAGTGAGAGGCCCGTGTACCGCAAAAAAAAAAAAAAAAAGAAAGAGGCAGGTGTAAACAGTACAACAATAGGAATTCCACTGCTAAATCCTGTACACTGTAATATCCCTGTTACATATATGGCTGTATTATGACCCAATATGATCATTCATATTTGTAGTTATGTCACTAAGTAATTAGGAATATTCATTGTGCTCAATTCCTAGAGGTATGTGAAATTCAATTTTAAGAGGGCTTTTAAGTCAAACTTTCATTGCCTATGTATTTAAGTCTTCACTGATGTAGTCTGAGCAGTATAGTGATGTCACAGCAATGAAGCTTGATAATAAAAGGTGATATTTCATTAAGAGATCTCAAGAATTATTTTAAGCTTAACTTGTGGTTCCATTTAATATCTTGACACAAATTTATATTCTCTATATAGTGACTTCTAAAATCATTAATAGATATCAGGATAGATGGTTAAACTGAGTGCTGTAATTTATAAAAACCTTTAAAATACCAGTGAAAATAAAAATTACATTTTCAATTTCACCTCCAAATTCTGAGTATTCTATAAGTACTCTAGCAAGTTAACCTGTCACTTCTAATACAATATTATATTAATAAATTGGTTTTTAAAAATTTATTTATTTTTGGCTGTGTTGGGTCTTCATTGCTGTGCGTGGGCTTTCTCTAGTTGCTGCGAGCGGGGGCTACTTTTCGTTGCAGTGCACGGGCTTCTCACTGCGGTGGCTTCTCTTGTTGTGGAGCACGGGCTTTAGGCGTGTGGGCTTCAGTAGTTGTGGTACGTGGCCTCAGTAGTTGTGGCACACGAGTTTAGTTGCTCCACAGCACATGGGATCTTCCTGGACCAGGGCTCAAACCCGTGTCCCCAGCATTGGCAGGCAGATTCTTAACCACTGTGCCACCAGGGAAGTCCCCAATAAATTGTTTATTATTAGTGTTACCTTCATTCTGACTTCTGTTAACTTTCAATTTTAATGTATTTGCTCTCAGATATATACAATAAAAACAAATATTTACACCTTAAATTTGCCACTTTATTTAAATTTCAATTATTTAAATGTATTCACTTCATGATACCTTATGTAAATTTGCTTTTTTTACTTGTTTTTAATAATTCCTTTATGAATTATGATTCTTATTTCATAATTTTGACCTTTTAGCTTCCTTTACTGTGAATACCTGACACTTTTTTAAGCTACTTTCACTCACTATGGTGTCAGTTTACAAAATCTAAGCCAGGAGAATTATGACTTCCCTTTACAAAAATTTCCTTTAAAAGTTTATGTTACAAGTTTATTAGGGAATCAATTTGCTTTTGTAAATTGAAATAAGAATCTAGAAAATAAACTTTATGCAGTGGTTCAATGGGAGAAGCATTCTTGGCAGATTGTTTCTGTTTTGATTGGTTCTTTCATTTTAATTTGTAGTAAGTAGCATTATGAATATGGTTCAGATAATCAGTACATGGGCATCTTTTTTCTTCAGGCCAAAAGGTATGTTTTGCTGATTTCAAACATCCCTGCTACAAGATGGCCTACTTCCATGAGCTATCCAGCCGAGTGAGCTTTCAGGAGGCACGCCTGGCTTGTGAGAGCGAAGGGGGAGTCCTTCTCAGCCTTGAGAATGAAGCAGAACAGAAGTTAATAGAAAGCATGTTGCAAAACCTGACAAAGCCTGGAACCGGAATTTCTGATGGTGATTTCTGGATAGGGCTTTGGAGAAATGGAGAGGGGCAAACATCTGGTGCCTGCCCAGATCTCTACCAGTGGTCCGATGGAAGTAGTTCCCAGTACCGGTGAGTAGGGATCCTGAGGACGCAAAGGGGGCTACTCAGAGGGCAGAGGACAAAGGGAGATTTCTGTTATCTGTAGAGGATGTCAGAATAGAACAGGCGAAGTCACTGAGAAGTGTTCCTGCTGCTCTGTACTTGGCAGAAACTGGTATACTGATGAACCTTCCTGTGGAAGTGAAAAGTGTGTTGTGATGTATCATCAGCCAACAGCCAATCCTGGCCTCGGGGGTCCCTACCTTTACCAGTGGAATGACGACAGGTGCAACATGAAGCACAATTACATCTGCAAGTATGAACCAGGTAGGAAGCATTGTAATTCCGTAGGAGCAGATTTTGTGCATATTTGCTTATATTAAGTTTTATCTTTAACCTTCACTACCTTTGGCTTGTTTTGTTTTTCTGCTGTGAAACATGGAATTACTTTGCAGTTTGATGACAAAGTATTGAAGCACACTAGGCTATAAAGCAAACTGCCCTATGAGTTAAATAGAAGGGAGCAACTAGAAAACATCCAGAGGGGTTTTTTTAAGAGAAAATAATTATTTCTAATATTAAGGCCAAACTGTGTTTTTGTAAACAGATTTTATGAAGAATAAATATCTATTTAAAAATATTTCAAAATTTAGTATAGTGTGTGTGAAGTAGGTGTAAGACACCAAAGCACCTGTAGGTTTACACATCTGATCCGTAGTTCTTTAGATTTTCTGGTGAATTTAAGGGAAGCAATCAACATTCTCCTGGGACATTAGCTTATCATTTCATGACGTGATACTTGGTTTGTGCTCCTCAGTGAAAGTCAGAGAACCATGGTGCAGAAAAGTAGGGGCGTGTGCCTCGTTCTCCGCGTGATCCTCATTCTTTGGAATATGCCTCGGCAGGCAGTTCGCTTTTGTTTGAACTCTCCAACTTATTGCCGTATGGAGCACGTGGGAAGATCGCACTGACCTGAGCTACGCTAGTGTGGTTTCCTGCTGAAATAGTAAATTTGAGTTCCTTTGACTAGAACAACTCAACTGAATTGATATCTGACCAAAAGAGAGACTAATCAGAACGATGTAAACTCATCGTTTTAATCATCAAAGAAAGTCAAATTAGATATTTAGGCTATGAGGATTTTTTTTTTTTTTTTTTTTGCTGCTTTCCTCTTTTCAGTGTTTGGAAGTTTCATTTGAACTCTTCCAAGGGCTGTCTGCTTGACCTCATAACATGTGTTCGTGGAAGGCAATTACAATCAAGTACTGCTATTTCCATTATTCTGTTGAAATTACATGAGTCTTCTTCTTCTCATAAGACTGTAAAGCACAAGGGATTATTTGGATTAGATTTACCCTTCTCTTATGTTTATCCTGTTCTTGAGTATATTAGCCTACTTTCTTTATCCCTGGTGAGTTTAGTCTTTAAACCTCTTGGTTGCTAAATGCATCATTACCCTCCTAGAAGCCTTTGCAAAGCTATATCTGTTACACACTTAGGTTCTTTGTCTTAATTTTTTTCCTAGAAAAATATGAAGTTGAAATTCTTTGATATTTTAAATTTGTGACACTGTGTGCTTGAAACTATTAAATGAAACAAAGTATATTACAGCATATTCTTAATACAAGATTATCTTCATTCTTTGAGCTTTTAGGTGACCCTTTGTATTTTATTTTATTTTATATCATATTTACCACATTATTCAGGTCACTATTCCCCAGAATCCTCTTGTTTTGTATTAGGTAGTCTAGGTTTATGTTACTCATGGAAGAGCATTTTAGACATAAAATTAGTTTTTCATTTATCTTCTATATTCTACCTAAATCTTCAAATACCTATAGTTTTTTAACAAGATTCTTTCACGTATTTTTTGTTTTTGAAGCACATGTACACTTCTACAGTGTAAAAGTTCCTAGAATTATTAATGTATGGAATTTTTCTACTTTGTTTTACTTTAAATATTTTCATTTTTATATATTTTCTATGTAGTTAACCTTCTTTCCTTGAGCTTAGTGTCTTATTTATGAAGGATGTTGGTTTGATTAAATTCCTTGCTTGTATAGTCAGTGCTTTTCTGATGGTAAGTAGTTAACTTCTTTGGCTCCGGATGCGCAGGCTCAGCGGCCATGGCTCACGGGCCCAGCCGCTCCGCGGCATGCGGGATCTTCCCTGACCGGGGCACGAACCCGTGTCCCCTGCATCGGCAGGCGAACTCTCAACCACTGCGCCCAGGGAAGCCCAGTAGTTAACTTCTTAGTGGTGAGGGGATTGGAGGATCAAGTAGTGAGACTAATTACAATTTACAGATTATTTTGAACTTTTTTCTCCAACTATACCAAAAGTACCACGTGAACTTAGTCTCCTGCTTCTGTTCCTGTGTACTGTCTAATAACATGGCTACTGATAACCAAAGTGGTAAAAAATTAACCTAGCTCTACAGAAACTGAATAATTCACGGCTGAGTTTTCTCACTCTCTTCTCCACCTTTTTTTTTGTTGTTGTTATTACTGTTCTGTGCGTTGAATATCTATTCTTTGGGTCTGTCAGTGTTATCCAAAGACATTTTAAGGGATACTTCTGAATATTTTTATATTTATTAAAATTACATTAAGTACTCTTTTTTTTTTTTTTTTTTTTGTGGCACGCGGGCCTCTCACTGTTGTGGCCTCTCCCGTTGCGGAGCACAGGCTCCGGATGTGCAGGCTCAGCGGCCATGGCTCACAGAGGGCCCAGCCGCTCTGCGGCATGCGGGATCTTCCCTGACCAGGGCACGAACCCTCGTCCCCTGCATCGGCAGGCGGACTTTCAACCACTGCGCCACCAGGGAAGCCCTACATTAAGTACTCTCGCTCTTAGACATTAAAAATAGTATGTAGGAGATTATGTTTCTAAAATTTTGTTACTTAATCGGCAGTTGCAGTAAAGTTTGTTAAAATATTTTAAAGATAACCAGTTCTATGTTGATAAATTGCATAATATCTGTATTATTTGTTCAGCAAATACCAGTTGAGCACCTAGGGGCATAGAGTGCCTAAATTCTGTGTAGGCTAGGACTGTGTCGGGCAAAGTATCAGGGTAATATACGTGTATAAGAATAATAAATATCATTATAGGATGGTGTATGATTAAGCTTCTAATGAATAGAGACTATGTGACCAAATTAGAGTAAACATGACATTGAAATGATTTAATATTCTAAAACTAATGTAAGATGCTGCATGTGTTTTTTTCTTTTCCATTAATTGACAAAAATAAACAGAATTATATTTTTGGAACAAATGAAAACAAATTTACAGGTTATTTTCTTAGTAATTCAATTTATTTTCTCTGAACTATTAATTTAATGAATAGTGCCCTAGGGAAAAAAAAAAATTAGGCAAGAGAGCAGTACCAGGTCATTGTAAGAAATTTCAACAGTTTTCAAGTGTGTGACAATTGAAGAAATCTTGCCTCATAAAACCAGGGAAAGAAACAACTTGCAAGCCTTAATTTATGATTATTTTTTAAAGAAGTAGACACTATTGGAAAGCAAATCTAAGATGACATTGTTTGTAGGGGACAGAAATGTGCTTTAGAACATTTTTACTCGAATCATCAATTCCAGGTGCAGTCCATATGCAGTTATCTGCTGCTTATTGTTGTGATGAGAAATCTAAATTATACACCAATAATAGTACAGAAATAATCCTGCTGGTCTTTGAATCGCAGTTAGTGTCTCATGTTATGCTCACCAATTCTTGCCTATCTTTTCCTACTTTTGTACCTCCTTTGTCATTATTACCTGTAGTCGGTTATCATCAGCATAGATGCTCTGGATTGCTAAATGCAGTTTGGGGTTACAGGGGTTCACCCAGTGGATCCAAGTTGCAAAGAGATCTTTATTCAGAGGTAATTAAATATTGACTTTATACTTAGATCATTTCATATAAATTTAAATTCAAAATACAATTAGCTGGAATTTTTTTTAGAAATCAATGTTTATTTTGCTTTATAATAAACTTTTATTTTCATCTGCATTTGTATTTGTCTTATTTATCATTATGTATGACAACTGCACTTATTATTTACAGAGATTAATCCAACAGCTCCGATAGAAAAGACTTATTTTACAAATCAACCTGGAGACACTCATCAAAACGTGGTTGTTACTGAGGCAGGTAATTAGTTCACGTCTCTAACTCACCTATCAAGAGAAGAAAATGTACTTTTACACTTTGCTTCACGTTGGCCCCAACTTTTCTTGTTGCTTGGTGAAATAGTGCACTAAATATAGGCCTATGGAAATTTACTTTAGGACTAGGTTAGAACAAATGATGCTAAGCTAGTTTTTGAATAGAAAAACCTATTTTGTTTTCTTTCTATTTTCACTTAAGTGGATGTATCTAGTACTAAACTAAGTATATCCTACACCAAAACGTGGATCCACAAGGATCTTCCCCAGTATGTAGGTGTTATGATGTAAATGGGTGCATTCAGTGGCCTATATACAGTTGGGTACTGTTAAATGTTTAGGGATTGGCTGGGGTGGGCTGGGCTTAAAAAAGCCTTATTTGTAGACTTTGAGTTTTCTGTGGTGTGGATACTCCCACCCTGGTCAGTTTCAAGCTACCAAGTGACATCACTGAACAGCAGGTTGGGTAGTAGGCATCCAATGAGCTTTCAACTCTGTGTCTCCAGCACGCCACTGTCTGCAAAAGACACAAAATGCAATCCCAGTGCAAATCTCATGTTAGTCAAAAACTGCTCTTAGGCTCCTTTAGGGGCTTGTTTTAGCATGGCCCTATGCCAATTGGACAGGAATATTAATTTATACTAGTTACTTCGTAAAGATTGAGCCAAAGACCCGAAGTCTCAAAGTCTTTCCACAGGTGATGCAAAATCCATGAAAGAGTATGAAATACTTTCTTTTTTCTTTACTCTTATATGTAAAGGATCATGATGGTCTTTTGAAAAGGAAAGGAAATGCGTCTTGAATCCTTAAAATGCTTGCAGTCACCTTAACAGGCTCAAGAGTGGATGAAAACATAGCAGATTATCCCCAAAATACCCCATCACTTGACGTCAGTTAATTTTTCTTCTCTTAACAAAGGAAATGATGTGCAGTTAAATGGAGAGTTTGATATAAATCCTGTCCACTTTGACCAGAATTATTTAGATTAATTATGATGATGGCTTTCAATTTGCTAGCTCAATGCATAGTTTTCCAATTTGCTTTTCTTGTATGGACATGATATTAAACTTTAGCACTTTTCACTTTCAGGTGTCTGATTTTAAAACCATTCAGAACATGTAAATCTAATTAAATAGATCAGTAAATAATTACATTAGGAGTATTTACCCTCCTATGACATTGAAAAATTGTTTGATAAAGTCATTTTAAGCTGTATGGGACATCAGTGTGGCACTTTTTTATTTTACCAAGAATACCTAACGTTATCAAATGTGATAGAACAGGATTAAAAGATGATTCATTTTAGAATTTAATGAAGATCAAGTGTTTATGCCTCTGTAGTCTTATGTCTCTAGGTTATGACTCTATCATCATTTAATATTTACATATTTTGGTTTAATCTCAGAGAGTCACGCATATCATCATGGCACTGGGCTTATTAGTTAGGATAATTACATATCCAATAAATCAACAATTATTTTAATCATGATTATTCGTTAATAATCAGTACTTGTTTCTCAAAGTAATAACTGAGAAGGATTAATGAAGCGAGATAACTGAGATTATTAATATGTTGTAAAAACCAGTCCCTATCTTAACTGAAGATTTAATAATAGTTTTGGAAATATGGACATTTAAGTGGAGCATGGCAACCATGCAGTATATTTTGTTTTTAATTTCTAATGAAACATGAATATATTATTTCATTAGATTATTCAGTATTCTGGGAAGAACTGTACTTGGAATCTTATTGATAATAATTATACTTTGCCTTAACTTTTTGGAAAGATTTTATACAACTTTCATGTCAGAATCCTGCCTCAACTATCTGTTTACGTTAAGACTGTTTTACTTTTGTAGGAATAATTCCCAATCTAATCTATGTTGTTATACCAACGATCCCATTGCTCTTACTGATACTGGTTGCTTTCGGAACCTGCTGTTTCCAGATGCTGCATAAAAGGTAAATAACTCATATATGCAGAGACAACTTGAAAAGCTTTCAATAGGTTTTCAGGACTCTTTAAAAATTTAGCGTAAAATTATATTTTTAAGTTGTCTTAAGAAAGTTTTGATTTTCATGTCTGTCAGTACATACCCGTATGCATAATCTAATAAAATATACCTCGATTATAGGATTATGAATTATCTCGTTTAATCCTCACAAGCCATATGAAGTAGGTATCCTTCTGTTTCCATTTTTCAGTTGAGAAGATGGTGGCTTAGATGAGTCACACAGTTTGCCTTGGGTCTCATAGCTAATGTGTGTGATGGACCTGAAATGTGAATGCTTATAAGCTCACAACATATGCAACTATGTTACACTGTCTCTTTTTATTAAATATAAGCATTAATGCTAAACCTTTCAATCCTGACCTCAAGTTGTATGAAAGACTTGAGTTTTGTAAGTGAACTTTGTAGTACCTTTTCAAAATTTTAATTCATAGCCTTCTGTTTTATTTCCAAAGGATCTTTTAAGTATAAGAACTATAGTATAATGGTAAAAATGGGTTACTTTTTAGTAGGCATCTTGAAATAAAGTGATATGTCTTAACAGCAAGATTCTTGAGAGTATTCTTTTATATCTGTTTACGCATACCCTGAGTTACAGGTGAAATTTTTTCATATGTGTCAGTTTGGCAATTAAACTAAAACATTAATGTATGAAATATAAATATATATCAAAGGAAAAAGGAAAAGATGTGGATTTTAATTAGTGCGTGCTTGCTAGAATAAATTAGACATCTTTGTCCAAGTGTTTTAAATAACAACTGATTAAGAGAATGCTTCCTTCAGGGAAGGACCTGCAAATAAGTCATTTTTCTCTTTTGACTTTACTTCATCTTCTTCTTTTCCTGAAATGAACCCTAAAGAATTGCTAAATAAAAATGCCCCAGAAAAAAAAATTAAATAGATGTAAACTCTAAATGGTTCACATAAATTTTTTAAAGAATCCAACCTGTGATTTACTGGCTGTTTAAAGAAGACATTTTGAATAATGATAAATAAAGCCTGGCAAATTAATACTACCTATTGTGACATATTTTGTCCTCTTGACTTTCATATATATATATATATATATATATATATATATATATATATATATATACACACAACACACTTAAAATTATTTTTCAATATTTTATGCAGAATAAAGACAATAGTAAATATCTAATTTTTACCCTTAATTCCTAAGGCTATAGATGGAAAGAAAATTTATGATTACGGCAAACAATGAAGTAGAGCGAGGATTTGATATAAATCCCCCATAACCCAGCCAAACTGTTACAGAAGAGCTGTAAATAACAAATCAATTTGAAAAAAAAAAGGATTTGAAAAAAATTATGTAGACCTTCTCATTTCTAAAATTAACATTAGTAAAGTGCCTGTTTTTGGAGTTTTCTCTGAAGTTCGTTTTCCTTCTTCCAAATAGTGTGTTGTTGTGGAGATTCCGCTCATTCTCAAGTCTTCCAGGTTTTTATACTTTGAAGACCCGTGGAGTTTTCACTTGTTTGAAATTCTCAGAGTGAGAAAATAAATCAACATAGACTACCTCTGAAATTAAGCTGTTAGCGCTTAATTCATTCTCTCTTAGATCCTCCCCTTTTTCCTTTCTTCCAGGAAAGCAAGGAGAAACTTCATCAAAGACTCAACTCCATTGTCATCTGAATGCCTTGCAGAAAGTTTAAATTCCAATCTGGTACACATGATGGCTTCTGTCATTCCATGTCATGTTCAAAATAAGAAGTCTTGTTTCCTTAACTCATAATAACTCCTAAATTAAATAAATACTAATGCTACACAAAAGCCACATTAATAACTTAACCACCCTTTTGTTTTAACCATTTAGGAAACTTTCATGTTTTTCATAGACTTTGCTTGGCTTATTTTCCATTCATGTTAGATGACTTCATAGATAGAGATGTACTGATCTTACTTAATTGGGTGCAAATCTTTAAAACATATCATTTAGATACGGTAATTTATTAGTAACAAATTCACAGTTAAATTGAAGTCAGTTAAGTAATATAAAATTGTATGACTCAGGCTTGTTTAGGAAGACTTCATTTCTTTCTTTGAAGGAATTCTGCAATGTCTGATAGACAGACTGATTACCATCTTCACATACTGGAATAATCTAGAATTTTTTGTAGGAATGAAAAGTATGCTGGTGAGAGAAGAAAGACGCTTTCATAATAAGGGTCTGACATATCTCCAGTTGGACCAAGACATGCCTAGTTTGATAAGAAGTCTCAGACATTGAACTTATTACTTCTTCTGTTTTTCAGTAAAGGAAGAACAAAAACTAGCCCACACCAGTCCACACTGTGGATTTCAAAAAGCACCAGGAAAGAAAGTGGCATGGAAGTATAATAATTCATTGACTTGGCTCCAGAAAAGAAAATAGAGTTTTGTAATTCTGGATCTGTATAAGGAATGGCATCAGAACATTAGCTTGGAATGGCTTGAAATCTCAAAGGATGTACAAGATGAACTGTAAGCTCCCCCTTGAGGCAAATATTAAAATAATTTTTATATGTTTATTATTTCATTTATAAAATAACGCTGTGCTGATAATGGAGTGAGACATGCTTATTTTGCTAAAGGATGCACCAAAACTTCAAGTAAATAGGATGGACCATGCAGATTAAATTGTTATGAACACATCAGAGAAGTATGTGCATTGGAAGCAGTTATTTTTGTTTCTTTCACCTTTCATAAGTTGTAATCTAGTTAATGTAAGGTAAATTGCATTGAAGTTTACAGTGTGCAAAATATTTTTCCTTTACATAAGTGTTAGATAAAAATGGACTGTTCTTGTATTTATTTTTACAGTGTTTCATTTTTAAATACATGCTGTTTTGATTAAAGAAATGTATCACTGTTGTCAACTGAATTCACACACACATAAATATATTACCATAGAAAAAGTTTCTTTTCTAGAAATGGCTCATCTTCTTTTAGTTTCTCTGCTTTGGGTCAGAGTAGGTTTAGGAAATCTCTTCAGAAATAAGAAGTTATTTCATTAACCGTGGTATAAATCTAGTCAAATATTTTACTTGGAGGCAAGAATTGTCTAATTTCAGTTGTGCAAGACATGTGCCTTACAATTATTTTGCATTTAAAATTCAACAGATTTTGTAATAACTTTGTTAATAGCTGTATAAACAATAATATACTCAATCTAGAGCAACAAAAGTGGCATACATGATATAAATCATATGTCTTCACGTATTGCCTATGTAACCACAAGTAGCTCTCTGAGGGTTCTGGAATCGATTTGGCCCCTACCTTGCCAACAACACAAAGATGGTTGTGTGGGGTCTGGGACTGACCCTGGAGGCCGATACCTACAGAGTTTGTCTAAGGTTTTTCCTAGCTCCATTTAGCCTCTGTCAGCATATAAGGCGGTTTTACAGTTGGGACTAGTTGAGTGGTCACCACTAGTGTGCAGTTAAGCACAGCACACTGACATTTCCGCAAGGAAAGAAACTGAATTAGTATAAAAATGGGTTGGAGGGCATCAATGATCACGTGTTCACTGTTCACGTTTGGCTGAGAGAGTAAACTGGGGTGCCTCCGTCCTATCTTCTAGTTTCTTCAATGCTTGTGGCTCCTTCTCAAGAGAGAGTTGTAACTATCTGGTCTTCAAATGTCTCTGTGCTCCTTTTAACCAAATAAAAAGTTCTTGTTTCTGAAGAATGATCATTGGTGTTGTCTCAATATCTTAAGTGAACAAACTACAGATATGTTTGCAATAAACTAGGGGAACAAATGACTGTTTACGTGTGGTAAGAATGGAAGTTATGGTTGTACACTGTTTTAAACCTCATCTTTTCAGTTAGATAATGAAGAGCTTTCACTAAGGCAATTCACAACTCCAGTTGGTTGGCAAAATTAAGAGGCAAAATAGAAATTAGTGGGCATTGGTCCTTTTTCAGCTGCTCAGAGACTGAGGAAATAGGCAGCTGCGTTCTAAGCTTAGATCTGCCCACATTTAGCACTTCTTTTTCTTTTCTTGGCGACCCATCTTTCTGGGCAGAATAGGAGACCAGCTGCTGGGATCTACCTCTTCCCTCCAAGCTCCCACCATGCATTTCTTCCTTCAGTCAGGACTTGATGGAGGGAGACTAGGCTTTCCCCATGTCTGTGCCACCCACAACTGCAACAGCTGCAGGGCAGGAGAGGCAAAGCAATGGGGAAGGGACTTGGTTTTGCCTTTTATCTTGATCCAGAGCTGGATTACTCTTCCGGTGTCAATTACTAAACACATAAGTTCCTAGAGTTGGGATAATGAACTTCTGTCTTATTGGAAGATGGTAGAGAGACTGTCCTAAGGGTTCCTTAAGCTGACCTTTGAAAAATAAAAAGGAATAGATGTTGTATTTGTATATTCAGAGCATACTTCTAATAAATGTTGTGAAATGCAGAGCAATATTCAGGAAATAAAATCAAACAGCAGACCCTACCCTTGCTGTTCCATCCTTCCTAACCACTCCATCCTTCCTATTAGGAACAGGTCATTGGAAAGGTTTTAAAAAAGAGTAGTGTGTTCAGGGACTCCCAATTTTTGTCCTAAGAATAAATCCTGTGATTGTTTACCAAGAATTTGTAATCCTCAATCATCTGGATACACCTTTTCTTTTTTTAATTTTTACTGCAGTATAGTTGATGTACAATGTTGCATTAGTTTCAGGTGTACAGCAAAGTCAATCAGTTATACATATATCCACTCTTTTAGATTCTTTTCCCATATAGATCATTACAGAGTATTGAGTAGAGTTCCCTGTGCTATACAGTAGGTCCTTGTTGGTTATCTGTTTTATATATAGCAGTGTATACATGTCACCTTCTTTATATGGTATTGTTTTCCCTTTCTCTGACCATTGCCCAGAGAGAGTCTTTTGCTAGGACAACTCATGATTATCTACTGTTCCCTTCTCCCTGAAATTTCAGGATCTCTCCCACTTACACGGTGGTCCCCACTGCCTCTTCAGTACGTCAGTAACAACTATTCCTCTCAGGTGTAGCCCAAGTCTCCTTTCTTCCATAAGGCCAATATAAACTGATTGACCCCTTCTTTCAACTGCTTGAAACCTTACTCTCTCTTCTATTACTTTGGACCATATAGACCCATGCAAGAATGTGTGTGTGTGTGTGTATACATTTGTATTAATTTGTATGAATTTTGTCTTCCTGAAAAAATCAGTAGATTTTGTGTGGTAAGCTAAATTGAAGTTTACACTTACTCTGGAAATGATCCAAGAGTTTAAAGCAGTGGAGCAAATTCATTTATTCCACATTTTTGGCCTTCCAGTGGGCAATTCAGCTGTGTCTAAATAAGTTTTGCACATGTTAGAAATATCCACTGTAACTCATCTATCAGAGAAAAACCACATTTGTAATAGTTGTATTTCTTTGATATGTCTGATAATTTTTGGAAACCTAAAAAACACTAGCTTGAAATAAACGGACTGTATGAATAATCCAGGTAAAAAATGATCCAATGAAAGTATGACAATATTAGTTAATTTAGCTTTAATTTTGGTACAAGGGCGATATATGGACTTGTGCTATTTTGCTGTTTAATTAGCTTATTTGAGAGAATTGTGCGATCAATTTAGTTCAGGTCTGTGACATGAGCTTACAATAAATATTTTTGATAAGTGGGAAAAATATTAAGGATGTGCTCAAGTTGGATTGGAAATGCATTTGGATAGAAAAGCAGGAGAATTACTGAGATTCTTATAATAGTGATCTAAGCTGGAATTAGACAATTTACAGCAGTCTATTTTAAACAATAACATACTTTGTGCAAATAGTTTATTTTGCTTCTCCTAATTTTGCTTAAACTTTAAGTGTAATAGTATATGCTTTAAAATAACATTCCTTTAAATAAGAGAATATGATCAAAATAATGATTAAGAACAAAGGAAATATCTGTGAAAGAATAACTGTTCACAATAAAATCAAACTTTATTATTTTAAAGTTACTTTGTATTGTAAAGATTAGTTTTTGTTTTCTCCCCCAGCATTTCAGTGGCTTAGGTAAAGAATCAAGGCTTTTAGAAATGATTTTTTCAAAACTCTCAATTTCCATGCTTCTTAAAGTGGAATGGGAAAACTGCCTGATTTTCATCTTTGCTTCAGGAAACACTCTAATGTAGAAAACTTTGTATCCATTCTGTGAACCTCGGAACCCGGGAGCACACCCCTGGGCGATTAGGCAGTGCACACTGGTATCCAAATGAGGTCACACCAACCAGGAACCATCTGTTGTTTTCTTGGCACGTGAGTGGTCCTCCTGAATCCCCCTAAAGAGTAAATTGCAAAAGAAAATTGTAGATGTGTGATCAATTGATATAAATATATATATATATATATGTATATATTTTTTTAAGCAAATAAGTTCAAAACTGAAGATCAAAAATATGGTTTAATTGCCATTGCAAGTCATCTGTAAATATTCTCACCATCACTCTAGGCCAAGAATTAGAAATTTTCACTGCTCAGTAAGTACACAGAGAAACTATAGCAACTAAAACAAAATTTATATGTAATTTTTTATGATTTACTCTTATAGCAAGCATTTCCTTGCTTTAAGTATGGCATTTTAATGGGTACCAAGAAATTTTCTAAGGCACAACTCTGAGAGCATCCCAACCAAAATATATGTTAAAAGCTAATCCTTTTATTAAAGGAGATATGTCCTAAGTATTATGAGGGGCTTTGTGGTAAGACAATATTCCACATTATGTGCTTTAGGATAACTAATAACTCACACATAAAGTTGATTTTAGTTCTCTTGGGCAGCATTAACTTTTTAGCATTAGACAAGCACAGTCAGATTTGAAAAAAAACCAATATTTCAGCTGAAATAGGCACATTTATGATATAATTTCTAGTGAGAGGCACACATTTTCATCTATCTTAATTGATGAAATGCTTTTAATTTTCATAAATGTTAATTATAGCAATGCCTAGTTGAGTTCATTACATAGATTTTATTTCCACAGGATTATTCCCGTGTAATGCAAATGAATATAAAGCAAATGTATAGTACCGTTATTTAATGACAGAGAATTGACAAATATTGTCTCCCACATTAATTGTGACAGCATTTTAAATTAATCTCTTTTATATTTATGAAGGAACTTAAAGCCTTGTGTACTTTGGTAAATCACTGGTACAATAGAATATTTCAGCTAAGCTTTTGTTAAAAAGTATCCTGAGAGACATTTTGCCTGATTCTTTATCACCTTTGGGACTTATATTTAAGGGAAAAAATTGTGGTCTAGAAACTCACCCTTTCTCTCCTGAGGGAGAGGAGTATAAATCTCATTGGCAACCATGGGTTACTCCTTTTCTAGATGTAACAAATGCGTTCAAGCTGTTTGAAGGCGGGGGTTGTGATTGGACTTCTGCATCCTAAGCCTTAGTTCATAATATGGTTCAGAAATATTTACGGAACAATGTCAATTCAAGGTAAGAATAAATACTGACTCAAAGTGATATGTGACTTAGAAGTTAGTAAAAATAAACCTCAAATGTTTGGGTATTTTAAAAAGGAGTCATTTGGTTTGCTTCATATCTTCAAAAATAATTTCATATTTTTTTAAAAGACAGTAGAATCCAGACGTTGATTACTTGAACAAGGATTTTAAATTACCCAGCACGTACTGGCTCAGTGGCTGTTATTCAAAGAATCCACCAGCAGGCCTGAGGCCAAACAGCTGAGTGTTCTGTCTGTGTCTATCACTTCCCATCATCTAACTACATACACCATTTCAGTTCTACTGTGTTACTTCTCTTCGCCTTCATTTTCTGATTTGTTCAATGAAGTTATTTCCTTCCATTATCTCAGAGATGTGTAAGTACTTCAAAAATATGAGTGAATGTCCAGACCATAAAGTATTAACCTAAAATTTATGTTTCTACAGAGATGCTATATTTATAAAGGAAAACAAAAATCATTAACTTCTTTGACTGAACATCTGAGTATAAGGGTTGAAGACCATTTTTATTTAGGGTAGTGGTTCTTAAACCTTGGGTTGCATCAGAATCACCTGAGGGCTTGCTCACACAGACATTGCTGGGCCTCCACCTCTAGAGTTTCTGATTCAGTGACTCTCTGGCAAGGCCAAGAATTTGCACCTATAACAGTATTTCAGGTGATGCTGATCTCCTGGATTGGAGGCCACATTTCAAAAACCAGTAGTGTATAGAACAAGTCTCAGAATAGTCAGCAGAATGGGTTTTCTCTTTGTGTCATTCACTTAGTTTTATAGAGAGAAGACTTTTGACAGCCACTCATGGTGCCTTAAAATCCAAACAGCTGCCTAGCAAGCACAAGCCTTTGGGAAGCCAGAAGATATTCAAGAACATGTGAATGACTAATAAGGCAAATTCTTCACCACTATAGGGAAAAAATAATGCTTCGAAGAACTTATTCAAGTGATATATCAATAGTAACATATGCATAATTTAAAATAATGTATCCTTTTGTAATCAGTCCTCCTTTTTAACACAATATTAAAGATGAACAAAGAAAATCATGTAACTCTCTAGACGATCGATTACTCAATCATGATAACATTATATTATACAAGGTATTGCCTTGTGTGGGAGCTTTCTTACTTGCTAATGAATAACATACTTAGACTCTCTAGAAATTGGAACCAAATATGAGATTTCAGAGATCTGGCATGAGTTGCTGGCTTAATGTAACCCAAGCATCGATAACATCAGCAGTCATATTTTCTACCTAGTGCATGAGGTGCCTGCCACACAACCCCCATTAACTCTAATTGAAGTTGTACAGCTGATTTCCCCTCTGAGCAATAATTCTATAAATCTCCCTCTAAGTGGCAATATATCTTACCTTTAGCACACTCTTCATTTTAAAAGGAAAGTATAAGAGAAAAATTGTAAACAAGAATGCTATCCTATTCGTCTTGAATATGCAAGTGTCATCAAAGCAGAATAAATATAAAACTAAGCTGAACATTTAAGAGGACATGAGACATTGGCTTCACTAGAGAACACATATTCGGATCCACCTGTTTAACTGTCTGTTAAGAAAGTCTTGTATTCAGTCCAATTATTATGACATATGTATTAGTATGTGTCCATATAGATAACAAGTTGTTTACACTTTAACAAAGTGAAGCCCTTTCCTCACAGTATAGATCGCTACATCTGCATTTGTAGATTAGTAATTTGCTCAGTACTGCTATCAGGTTTAATCTAATCCAGTAGATGTTAGTGCATTAATATTTTATTAATTTTCAAATATAGAAAATATGCTGCAAAATTTATTTTAAAAATCTCGTAATAAAAATTGTTAATATTTTTGTGCCCGTACTTGATGCCTTACATGTGTTATCTCTTTTAAACCTCTCAATAACACCTAAGTGACTTGCCCAGACTCACTGGTAAGCGTTAAAGCAAGGGTCAAAAAAGTAGTTTGAGCACAGAATCCATGCTTTCATGGCTAGTCCATACGGCACCTAAAATTTAATTATAAATCTAAAATCTAGCAGAATTTACTTTTTATTTGTTGAATGTATATAGATTTCATGGAGCTGATAGATGGCTACATTATTTCTAGGTGGAAATAGAGACACAGATGTAGAGAACAAACGTATGGACACCAAGGGGGGAAAGTGGCAGGGGTGGTGGTGGTGTGATGAATTGGGAGAGTGGGATTGACATATACACACTAATATGTATAAAATAGATAACTAATAAGAACCAGCTGTATAAAAAAATTAATAAAATTCAAAAAAAATAAAAACATGTTTTTATCTTCCATGAGGGTTAGTTTGTGGGTAAGAGTTTTCTTTGAAAGTCACACAAGTCAAAAGAATGAGCAAAAAATCACACCTCTCTAAAAAGTTCCAATTGAAAACCTCATTAGGACACTGGATGCCAACTTATTAGTGCTTCTATTTACTTATTTTAATGTTATTCTCAAAGTATTTGTTTTTTAAATAAATCAATTTTTATTCTGTAAAAAAAAAAAGCTAGTGATACTTCAAACATATTGCAGGCTCTCTAGGTTGGTTTTCATGCAGAAATTATTCTGGGTCACTGGACGCCTGGACTAGACTCTAAATCAGGGTTGAGAATTAGAGGAGTACAGGCCAATTTGGCCCACAGACCTGTTTTTCTTTGATTTGTTTGAATAGGGTTTTAAAGAATTTGAAATTGAAAATAAATGATTCTAGCTAAGGTACATACTCTTCAGTTCACCCCCAGGCCCAATACTGCATACTTTTCCTGGCAGTCAGACACATCCACATGTTATGCCTAGTCTCTAAAGGCATCTGATTTGTAACCTTTGTTGATAAAAATTAGTTCTGTTTCTAATGCTCAGGTCCACCCAGGAGTACTATGCAAATAAGCCACAAATAAAAGTGAAAAGTCACAGTTTTGTAAATGAGGAAATGAAATTAAGACCCTGATGATTTCTGCACTCCCTAATCATTGTTGAGTGATGAACTCATCATGTAGCAATGCTTTCTGGAAATATTGAGTGAGCAGTTTTACATATTTACCTGACAAGAATCTACACCTCCTTCTTCGTAGCCTGCACACACCATATTTTCTGTAATGTTATACTCTGGCATCTCTTGTTGGCATTTCTCATTTGATAGAAGGGGAACATCAGCTTCTTGCAGTATGTCTGCAGGAGGACCTGTTCAAAATGGATAATGCAGCCAGCCAGTCAGAAGTCAGAAGTGATCATCATTGAAGGAGCCATCAGTCTTTTTATTTCAATAGTTCACTCTCATTACTGAGTACTGTGTGTATACATAATGGAACTAAATGCTAAAAGCACATAATAAAGCCCATCTGCAGATTTTGCCAAGTGGGTAACAGTAAAACACTTCTTTAGTTCCCAAGGGCTAGCAGGGATGGTGGGTTGGACTAGACGGTCTTTAGGTATTTTCAGTAATTTCAAATGGTTACAGCATTGCTTATGGGGGAAAAAAGCCCGCCAACACAAAAAGCTTCATTCATGGAAATCAGCAAAGTCTCAGAAATCCAGCAGTGCTTTTCATTTGGCACCTGAAGAGGTGCTCCCTTATAATGGCATTCAGCTCCTTCGTGGGGCTGTATGAGCAAACAGGTGCGTACTGAACAGGAGACGAAGCTCAGAGGAACTGTGCCCTGGTCTCAGGGCAATCAGCTTGTCATCCACGTGCAGGGGAAGAGAAAGGAGGCATTTAGTAGCAGAGTATACTTCCATGCTTTTCACAAAATGACTCATCTACTGGAAGCATGAATCTCTGTTTACTGAAATACTAATCCCAAGAGGGATGTGAAAAAAACAGGTGTCTAGTGCACCCAGAAAAGGTACATGATAAGCACTTTCTAATAATTAGCAATTCTATTTGCTTTCTCAGGAAAGGCAGAAAGTTGAAAATAAGCTAGTACATTTGACAGCCAATGTTGTTGCAAAAATGTATGTGCCCTCATTTCTAGCTAAGTTTCATCACCACACTAAAAAGACAAGAAACAAACGCGCATGCGCACATAGGTGTAAAGCAATGTATATGTAATCAGTGGTGTGTTGGTAAATGTTTAATAACCGATTTTTCAAGAAATAAAAACAAAGCCCCACTGTGTATTGTCTGCCAATTTGTCTGTTGTAAACACTGCAAACATGGTCAATTTCAAAGTATGACAGTGTGAAGTTGGGAGGCGATTACCAGCTGGTGCCAGTGACTTCAGAGGCTGGATGACTTTTCAAGTTTGACAATGAACTTGAATTTTAAAAAGTGATTTAGAGAGGTTAAGATGGGGGAGAACTTTCAGCATCTCACTGTCATTTGTTCTATGAAGATTGAGGATGGGCTGGTAGAATTAGTTTTAGAATTAAAAATAAAAGAAAATTTTGCTGCTTGTCAAGGAAGAAAAAATTGTTTGGATATATGATAAAACTTTTTGGTAGAAAGAAATTTGAGCAGTGTTCTTACCTTTGATATTTGTCAACATGAGTTACCATGAGGATAATTGAAAATATACATATTCATACCAAAAAACCCACATAAAAATGTCAGTAAAGTTATTTAAGTTTACTAGTTGCCTTAATTTAATCAAATAATACTCCTTTCTCTCTTAGTAAGCAACATGTTCATGATCTTAAAAAATTAACTAGTGTAATATACTCAAAGGGGAAAAACTGGGGTTTTAGAAATAGTTGGAAACCCTAGGAAAAAGTTCATAACATTTGTTAAAATTGCCACACCCAAGAAGTATTTAAAAGTAATCTGTTTATTCCTAAATGAAATTGATCTCAGATGCAGATTTTTTCTTGTCTCCATACCACTCCTAGAGACTTTTCCTAAGTCAATTAAATGCATATCTTTAGTGACAATAAGCAAATGTGAGCAAGTTTACTCAACTCTTAAAACAATAATAATTTCCTATGGAATAAAGAGTCTTAAATTTTGTTAGTAGATAATTTGCTTTGAAGAGTACATTGTGGTCATAAATGTCTTTTAGCTTGAAGTCTGATAGAGAAAATATCTATCTAAGAATCATTTTTACTCTTTAGATTTCAAATTTAATAAGTCATGACATTTTTCAAGTGGAGGAAATACAATAATATACAGACTTTGACTTCAACATACTTTATGGGCAACGGAAATGAAGCATTTCAACAATATAACGTAATTGCAGTGGAGAACCTTTGTCAGAATCGTCAGGCAAGGGTTTGACTTAGATTTTATGCTCTCTTTTACAAGAAGTATTTTAGCTGTGAATCCTTTGCTTCTGGGACATGCACCTCTCCACAAGATTTTGTGCCTTTTCATCTTAAATGCAATTAGGATTTTTAAATATCATGGATATGACCTGTTGTAACTCTAGAGACCAGGTTTTTCCACCCAACAATACTGCTGTTCCCTTTTGCTTAACTATTAGTGAGTGGTCAAACTCTAGCCTAGATGGAGTAACTCCTATTAGGAATTTTGAAACCAGTGAAACTTGCAGTTACGTTCAGAGGGTTTGAAGTACTAGAATGCTTTTTAAAAAAACAAAAAAAAAAAGTGTGGTTATTTTTTTCCATTGTAAGACATGCTTTATTTGCCATGAAGAAAGAAAATAAATTTTCCAATTTAACTGTGGCATTTTTTTATTTTACATAGTTTAATGTGAAAAAATGTACATCTTAGAGTTGATGAAATATTGCAAGGACATTGGAATAAATTTTATCGAGGTATCGTTGGCATACAACATTATATTATTTTCAGGTGTACAACATAATTCGATACTCTTTGTTTGGAAAACATGCTATTAAGTAATGCTGGTGAGTCATTGGTTTATTAATTTATAGTCTTCAATGTAAGATTCATGCTATATCTGAGTCTTCTTGTCAGTAGGCAGAATGAGCATGTTGAAACTGATTCCCTTCTCATCTTAGGGAATGTGAGTGTGAAACATTTATATCATAAATACAAATAGTTTTATTGATTTGGAAAATGTGACAGTTAATAACTTGGCTTTTGATGAGACTTTATCCATATGCTTTATAAAAATACATTTTTGTAGCCTTTGGTTATATTTATTTCAATAGGTATATATTTTCATCAGAGAGTTTATAATACTAAAGTTAGATATTGAGTTTAGGGAATGCTTGAATTTCCCTCTAATAAGAATTATAGTTTTATAATATGCTCCATGCAATTTGGAAAAAAAATTAACTATACAAATATGCAACATATGAATATAAGCCAGACAGTGCTTTTAAGAGATATTGCAGACAATTGTTATAGTATAAGAGTTTTTTAAAATGTTGAAAATATTCACAGGATAGAGCAATAGCATGCTTTTTACTAATAGGCGTTTTCTATTGAGTCTGATAATTTACCTTGATATACAAGTGTTCCCCAGCCAGCAATAGAACAAATTCTTCCAGGAGGAAAAACTTGATTTTCTTCGGGTAAACAAATAGGTTGTATATAATCTGTAAACATGAAAGAAAACAAAAACAAGAACAGACACACATTCATTTCCAAAAGTTTTAAAAATCAATCATTTTCAACATTTCATCTAAAAAAAGCCTTGTATTTTCATTTTATCCTGCCTGGACATTTTTTAGACATCAATCTTAGGGGATAGAAGCATTTCAGAGAAGCACTTCTTTGACAGTGGATTAGGTACCACTGATGGCCTTTTAGGATCTTCTCCATTGTCTCTATGACTCTGTTATTATGTACACAACATCCTAGTTCTGGAATTAGTCATTTACATTTGATTTTTTAAATAATCACAGTACTTAATAGAATGTGGTTCCAGTTCTATGAAAATCTTGGTAAGACTGTTTTTTTCAGGGTCAGTTAAGAGAAACTTGGGCAAATGTTCTGAGGTTTTTTTTTGTTATTTTCCCCAATTACCTACACATTCAAAAAGCTTTTAGGCGATTGTTTTATAGGGTACTTACGGAGGCATTAGCATTGGTGGCTGACTTTTTCAGCCTTTCTCCAACAGTTTGCAAGCCTCCTAACATTCATTCAACATCCATGACGTGTAAAACCCAAGGCAGACACAAAAGTGAATAAAAGGATAGGTCTAATACAATGAACTGCAGCAATCATCTGCCTTTGTTAAGTGCTCTCACGCATGCGGAGACAGAATTCCAGAGAAGCACAGGGACGCACTCTCTCCTGACTGGACACTGGGAAAGTCTTCAGTGTAAAGGTTGGAGCTGAGCAGAGCCCTTCAGGATGAAGTTCACTCCCTCAGGTGATTTCTTGCACCTTATCTAGGTATTTGGAGGAAGTCCTCCATCTGCTATTTTATTAATATTATTGAATCTCCTTTATGAATGACCATTCTTACTCACTTCGCTCTTTGAACATATGCTTGTCTCTCACTTTGTCCTACTCCGGCCTTTGTGGCAGATGGACCTATCTTTCTTTCCCATGAGAAACAAAGACGGCACACAATAGAGCATGACCTATTATCTCTGGGCTGCTCCTTGGAGTTTACTGATATAGAGGGCTCTTAGAGTTGTATTTTACTGTTCAATTTTCTAGAAAGTTGGATTTAAGCACTGTGATGAAGGTAATTTAATGTTTTTCTCTATATTCCCCAATTCCATTTAAATTATAGCGATTTCTATAACAAATTATCCAACTTTTATGGACTATTAATGCACTGGTACTGATATTTCAAATCTAATTTTGAATTAATTTGGGCAGATAGGATGACTAAAACTGATTTCTCTTACCTGTGTAATTCACTTTCGATTCAAGATGCATCATGGCAATGTCACTGTCCTTTCTCCGTTTATTGTAGTGTGGATTTATGACAATTTGGTCTATCAACCGAGTTTCTATTTGAGGAGAAGTCAGATTCGATGTCATATGCAGGCCTAGGACTGCTTTCCACTTAGATGGCTCTAAATTTCTCCTTAAGTTTAAGAAAAAGAAGAATAAGAAACACTCCATCCACCACAGTTAGTTTCTAGAGATCCTCACAGTAGGTATTTCAGAATTATGTGTTCCCATCCTCAAATATTCTTGAGTTTCTTTGAAGAATTCTTTAAAAATATTTCCTTAATTTCAATTTTTTCTGATCAGATCATAGAGGAAGCCTTAATTTGTGCTAATCTCTATAACTTCTCTTAAATCATCTCTTAATCTCTGGTTCTAGATTGTGGTTCTCAACTTCCATTTCCCATTAGAATCACCTGGAATGCTTTCAAATAATGCTGTTACCTGCTCCCCCTTCTCCATCTCTGGTTTAATGAGTCTGGGATGGAGAGGGGCATTTTAAAAATTCATTTTTCAGTTAAATCTCCATGTTGATGATAATGCATAGCCAGGTTTGAAAAACGCTGCTTTAGATCATATTCGAGTGTGGAGACTGCATCTTTGTGCAGGGTTTCCCTCAGCAACCAAAGTAGCTATGGTAACAATGGAAGGAGGTTCAGCAGCATCTCCTGTTTAGGAGGTCACTGAATTCACACAGAGTTCACATAAGCAGTAAAACCTATTATGATGTTTATAAGCTAATACATGAGCTTGAGTAATTTCCACACATAATGAACTCAAATAATTTTTCATACACAATGTTGACCACTGATAGTGTACTGGTAAAAGATAACATTTGTGTTATAGGCAGATTAAATTGGAGAGTATATTAGAATCTGAAAGTGTACAGGCACTCCTAAATGTGCTACTGGCCTGCAACATCTTCATGCCAAGAAATTACCAGTGAACAGCTGGAATTAAGCCAACTGAGCCATATTCACAATGAAGTCAAAATTCAATAAGTGCAATTAGAGCAGAGCTAGTGATTTAATTCTCAATAGTTGCAAATGCCTAGTTTAACATGGTATTTCAAATGTTAAAATACAAGTCACCTACAAATATATAAATATATAAAGAGCATGAAGTTATTTCAAGTCCATCTGTTTATCTTTTTATCTATCTATTCATTACATTGTTATATTTCCTAAAGGATTATGTTTGATCAAGTAGCAGTCTTCAGTAAAGCCGATGAATGCCCAAGCATCCAGAAAACACCCTCTGATAACTGCACTGCCTTAAAATCTGAGGAAACTTACTAAGTGTTTTATAGCAGTAAAACAACTCCCATTTGTGGAGAAGCTATTTTGTGCCAAGTGTAGTGCCAAACACTTTGCATCATCTCATTTTGCCTTTAACACAATTCTATGGATTTTACTATTAGAACAAACTGGGTGCTAAGAGTTTAACATTGTAGGGTAGAGAGGATTGGTGCCGACCAGCACTCACCAGCCTGAGACGCTTGTCTGCTCACACGCTGGCGCGGGTAGGGGCTAGGAGCTGAGGTTCGGGCTTTGGAGGTCAGACCCCAGGGAGAGGACTAGGGTTGGCTGCGTGAAGACAGCCTAAAGGGGGCTAGTGCGCCACAGCTAGCCGGGAGGGAGCCTAGGAAAAAGTCTGGACCTGCTGGAGAGGCAAGAGACGGTTGTTTCAGGGTGCACAAGGAGAGGGAATTTCTGTTCTGTGTGCTCACAGAAGGCAGAGCACCACCTAAGTGAGCTCCAGAGATGGGCGTGAGCTGCGGCTATCATCTTGGACCCCACAGATGGGCACAGACCACTAACGCTGCCACCGCTGCCACCAAGAATCCTGTGTGCAAGCACAGGTCACTACCCACACCACCTGGGAGCCTGTGCAGCCCACCACTCCCAGCGTCCCGTGATCCAGGGGCAACTTTCCCGGGAGAACACATGGCACGCCTCAAGCTGGTGCAACGTCAGGCCAGCCTCTGCCACCTCAGGCTCGCCCCGCATTCCAATTATGACTACTGTACCCCTCCCTCTCCCCGACCTGAATGAGCAAGACCACCTATTCGGCTGCTGCTTTAACCCCCTCCTGTCTGGGCAGGGAACATAGGCCTGAGGGTGGCCTACATGCAGAGTTGGGGTCAAAACCAAAGCTGAACCCCAGGAGCTGTGCAAACAAAGAAGAGAAAGGGAAATCTCTCTGTGTAGCCTCAGGAGCAGCAGATTAAATCCCTGCAATCAACTTGATAAACTCTGTATCTGAGGAATACCTGAATAGACAACAAATGTTCCCAAAATTGAGGTGGTAGACTTTGGGAACAACTGCAGACTTGGGGTTTGCTTTCTGCGTCTGATTTGTTTTTGGTCTTATATTTATCTTAGTTTAGTTTTTAGTGCTTGTTATCATTGGTGGATTTGTTTATTGGTTTGGTTACTCTCTTCCTTTTTTTTTTCTTTTTGTGAGTGTTTGTCTGTGTTTCTTTGTGTGATTCTGTCTATTTAGGTTTGCTTTTACCATTTGTCCTACGGTCCTGTCTGTTCGTATTTTTGTTTGTTTGTTTGTTTTTAATCACTGTGTGTGTGCATGTTTCTTTGTGTGATTCTCTCTATTTAGGTTTGCTTTACCATTTGTCCTGGGTTCTGTCTGTTTTCTTGGTTGTTGTTGTGTTTTGTTTGTTTCTTTCTTTTTATGACTGTGTGTGTTTCTTTGTGTGACTTCATCTTTTACCATTTGTTTTGAGGTTCTATCTGTTTGTTTGTTTTGTTCTTCTTTTCCTTGTGAGCCATGTAGCTGGAAGGGTCTTGGTGCTCCAGCCTACTGTCAGGCCTGAGCCTCTGAGGTGGGAGAACTGAGGCCAGGATACTGGACCACAAGAGACCTTCCAGCCCCACTTAATATTAATCAGTGAGAGCTCTCCCAGAGATCTCCATCTCAGCACTAAGACCCAGCTCCACACAACGGCCAGCAAGCTCCAGTGCTGGACGCCCTATGCCAAACAACTAATAAGACAGGAACACAACCCCACCCATTAGCAGAGAAGCTGCCTAAAGTCATATTAAGTCCACCAAAAACACACCACCAGACATGGCCCTGCCCACCAGAAGGACAAAATCCAGCCCCAACCCCCAGAACACAGGCATGAGTCCCTCCCCGCCAGGAAGCCTACACAAGACATTGAACCAACCTCATCCATGGGGGCAGACACCAAAAATAACAGGAACTACAACCCTGCAGCCTGTGAAAAGTATGGAGTTTCCTTAAAAAACTAAAAATAAACCTACCATATGACCCAGCAATCCCACTACTGGGCATATACCCTGAGAAAACCATAATTCAAAAAGAGACATGTACCACAGTGTTCACTGCAGCACTATTTACGATAGCCAGGACATAGAAGCAACCTAAATGTCTATTGACAGATGAATGGATAAAGATGTGGCACATATACACAATGGAATATTACTCAGCCATAAAAAGAAACAAAATTGAGTTATTTGTAGTGAGGTGGATTGACCTAGATTCTGTCATACAGAGTGAAGTAAGTCAGAAAGAGAAAAACAAATACCGTATGCTAACACATATATATGGAATCTAAAAAAAAAAAAACTTCTGAAGAACCTAGAGGCAGGATGGAAATAAAGACACAGACGTAGAGAATGGACTTGAGGAAACGGGGGGGGGGGGGGAAAGTAAGCTGGGATGAAGTGAGAGAGTGGCATGGACATGTATACACTACCAAATGTAAAATAGATAGCTAGTGGGAAGTAGCCACATAGCACAGGGAGATCAGCTCGGTGCTTTGTGACCATCTAGAGGTGTGGGATAGAGAGGGTGGGAGGGAGGCGCAAGAGGAGGAGATATGGGGATATATGTGTATGTATAACTGACTCACTTTGTTATAAAGCAGAAACTAACACGACATTGTAAAGCAATCATACTCCAATAAAGATGTTTAAAAAAAATAGAAAGAAAAGAAACCACTATATAAAAGCTTTTCCCCATCAATTATATTTATAAGGTTTCCTAAAATATAGTTTAGGAAAGCGAGAATAAACTTAATTCTCTCCCTTAATTTCCATCTTTCAAAGTAGAAAATTGGAGCACCAGCACCCCCAGTGGTGACAAATGAGTTGTGTGTATTTTACGGAGGGACAAAGAAAGCCTCTCTGTGTTTGAGCACGACTGATGTTTGGTTAAGGTTATTCCATCAATTGTAGACATTTTCTTTAAATGCTCTGAGTGGTGTGTTTGGGGCCTGTAGGCTCTCTTCGGCCTAGGTCTGGGGGCTTCTGCCATACTCCACCAGTCTGGGAAAGCGTCCTCCCTTCCAGCTGGGCCTTTGAATGGGGAATTGGAGATGGAAATCTGGCACTGGGGTGCTCACTGTTCCTGGGATGTCTTTGTATGTAAGCTTCATAGTCTATACTGGTACAAAATACACATTCAAAATAAAATAAAGTCATGATTCCAAAATAAATAAATAAATAAATAAATTAAATAAATAAATAAATAAATAAATAAATAAATAAATAAATAAATAAAATAAAATAAAATAAAATGGTAGGGCAGAGACTTTATGTGGGACGGTCTGATTTTAGAGTCTTCCCTTGCACCAGGATACTGGGGAGCCTCATATAGCTATGGGCAGGTTCTGTGGGAGGGACTGAGAACATGAGGGGCAGGTTGGGAGGCAGGAGAGGGAGACATTCCCGCTGCCGTTGATTACCTGGGCTCAGGTAGGGGAGGATGTCTCTGCTCCTACTGATTGGTGCCAGCTCCTTAACTCTCCAGGTGCTGGGCCAGGAGGGCATTATGTGCTGCAGAGGCCCTGTTTAATTATCAAAGGCCTTCTCACTTTCCCTTTTCGAGGTCAGAGGAATCAGTACTTTGGCCAAGTTGGACATAATGATAATTTCAGATGCTCTGACAGCACCCACTTCCACTGTCCCTTGGGACTCCCCTGCCCACTTTGACCTGTCCAGGGAGAAGGGGTAGGGTGAAATCTCCTCCCCGGTGTCCTGTCTCTGAGCTTCTTTCTCTGAGGACAAAGACTTGAGAATACAGAAGTCATAGCCAATGGTACTTAAATTTTATGAAGCAACTGAGAAATTTTCTAAAAATTCAGATTCCTAGTTTCTAGTTCTGGAGATTCTAATTTGGAAGGTTGGCATGGTACCCAAGAATTCATACTTTGTAATCACTGTTGGGATACTGAGCAATATAAAATCCTTCTAGCTTTTCTATTCACCCAAAGCCAAGAAATGGGGGAAGAAAGCCTTCCGAGAAATCATTGCAGATGAAGAAAAGGGACTTAATTATATTTCAAAATATTCTTGTTTCAAAGCATCTACTTTCCAAAAAAGCAAGGAGAAGCTATAAGACGGAAGACAGGTGGGGATAGGAGCAGGACATAATCCCATGGGATAGGCAGACCCCAATTCAGCTGAGGCTAAAGATGGCAGAAATAGCTTACCTTTAGGTAGAGAAAATTGGCTGAATTTTTGCTACATTTCACCTTTGCCTGCTCTGGCCAGAGTGTTTTTCTCAGTAGCAAGGGAAAGAAAGGTACAGTTTGATAGGAAACAGGAAGACATGATCCTGACTTCTGTAACCTCAAAGCCTAGCATACTCCTTGGCACACAGGAGATGCTCCACAGATGTTGCACTGGATGGGATGAACTAGCGCTGCCCCGTTCTATGTTGCTCTGTGTTGAGTTGTAAATAACTTCACTACTCTGAGCATAAGACTGTCCATTTGTACATGGAATTTTCATTGTGGTGGGAAGTAAATGTGGTAAGATAATTATGATAGAGCAACATAATATGCTGAAAGGAAAAAAAAGATCAATGGGACCCGATACTATAAATTGAATTTTTTTTATGTTCTACCATTACTAATGGTGGCATAAAGCAACCTCAGCAAGTTTGCTTACCGCCAGTCCCAATGTTTACCCACAGCACAGAACTTTTGGTCTCTATTAATCATTCTCCAATGAATGGGAAAGGATTCCTGAGAGAATAGCCAACTCCTTTTTTTAAAGGCAAGTAAAAATTAGAATGCCCTTGAAATGTGGTGGTATTGTCAGAGAGCAAGAAAATTTTCAAGAATATCAGAGGTAATTTTTAAAGAATAAAGGAGCCACATTAAATGGGATAACACTAGCTAGCTTTAACAATTTGGGCATCATATAATAATCATAATAATTATCCTAGTTAATAAAATACACTGTTAATGAAGGCCCATGAGTCGATAAAGAAACTCAAAAGCAAAAAAACAAAGTGTTTAAAAGGCAGTTGTATTGTGAAAGAAGGGTAGACAGGGAGGATGTGTTCAATTATTAGTCTTTATTTTGAGTAGGGACAAGATTGTCATACATGTGAGTATTTCTATTTCATTAAGTAGAAGCATGTTTTTAAAATAAAGGTATGCATTTATTTGTTTAAGTGTAAAAAAAGAGAAGTAAGAACAGGGAAACAGGAGTAAGCCAAATAATCCTCAGCATTATTTGACCTGGTGGATTATTTCTAGAAATTTAAGGAATCACCTTTGAGCTCCTTTCTTCACTTGACTCCCAGCCAGGACTATCCACACACTTGTGATTGTCCTTTCATTTCACTCTTTGATTTTCCTCAGTTTTTCTTTCCCAGCTCTTTTCTTCTCAAAAATCTAAATATTTAGAATACTCTAGAATTCTGCCTTCCACCTTCTTCTCTTCTTCATTAACAGTAATTCCATAGATGATCTCATCCAATGCCATGACTTTAAATACCAGAAATATGCTGAAAAATTCCAAATTTGTGTTTTAATTCTTGACTTCTCCTCTGAACTTTAGATTCACGTACCTATGTGCCAATTGGCCAGTAAATACCACTTCAACTCTGGTAGGAAGTCTCAAGTTTAGTATATAGAAATCAGAACTTTTATTCCCCTTCCAGTCCTGTTTCTTCCAATTTTCCTCATCTCAGTAAATGATATCAACACTCATCCTATTGCTCAAACCCAAATCCTTGGTTCTTCTCCTCATCTATCTGTGATCACTAGTGAGTTTAGATAGCTCTAAGCATCTGAACTTACTAATGAGATCTAGACATTTGTCCAGCTTCCTCAGCCATAATCTTAGGGCCACCATTGTTTCTTTCTGACTGGTCCCCCCAATTTTATCCTTGCTCCTCTCAGCAGTCTAATCACCACACAGACGGCTAATTAGATAATGTCACTCTTCTGCCTTCTAAATTGTCTCACTTCCCATTTACCATGGGCAACTGAGTCCTCACCAGAGCTTAGGATCTGGTCTTGCCTGCATCTCCAATCTTGTTCCTACCCCACTGCCAGTCACTTCCTGATCAACTGTGGTAGCTGGGCTTCTCAAGGTTTCTGTTTTCCTGCCCTATCCTGTAACATAAGCATTATTAGGGCAAAGAATTTGTTCGTCCGTAGAGCATTATTATCCCCAAAACTTAGAACAATGCTTGGCATAAGATAAGTGCTCAGTGACTGAATAGATATATGAAAAACAAGAAGCAATCCAGGAGCCAGAAAGATTGAGCACAACCAGTGGTCACACATAACAGCCAGGTAAAGAGAGGGGGGTTGTAAATAAAGCCATATCAGGACAAGTGGTTACACAAAATACATAAGGAAAAAGAGGGCACAGTAATGTGATCCAAGATGATGAATTAGTTCTCAAAGTAGAACTAGCTTCAGAGATTTGATGCTGGAACTTCTAGGAAATAAAACTTCTGGGTAGACTAATAACTATAATAAGATACCTGCTAATAAGAAGTGTGTTATTAAAAATAGTGTTAACAGAATAATGTCAAGGAAATGGGTTATAAAATATGGGCCGTGGGTGACTTGAAGAATGCATAATTTTAAGGAGATGATGCCAGGTTGGAAATTGGTAAAACCTATGAGAAAGGCAAAAATCTAAAAGATTCTAGTGAAGCAGTAAGAAATTTTTTACCTATCAAAAATATGAATAGCAACTCAAGCTTGAAATCCGTTGGAGTCAAGATCTATGCCATAACCAAAAACCAGTAAGTCTCTAATCTAATCTTGAAATCTCTACTCACCTAGGAAAATATTCTTCCTTTTTTGATCTGTAAAAATTACTATAATCTTGAAAAAGTATTATAGTATTTCTGCAACCTGAAGAAGATAATTTATTATTAGCTGATCTCCTAAAGCCGTAAAAATAGGTAGATAAATAGAGAAATTAACTAAACCCATGATGTTTATTTTTTAGAGTAGGTTTAAGTAGAAATGAAATAATTTTTAAAATATTATATTTGAGTAGATTCTGTATCCTAGACCTATTTAGTATGTTTGAGGCATTAAAAAGAATCCAAATTTTAAATTGTAATTGCACTATCAATTAATTAAGCAATGTTATTTTATAGTCAATACTGTTTAAAAAGTTGGTTTTCAAAGTTTTATTAGTGCAGTTAAATTAACTTAGCACTAAATAAAGTATAAATAGTACTCTGTATTTCTTGCCATACACCAAAACACCTCATTATGAAATCATCTACTTCAGAAATGTTAACACCTATTTCAAGAAATCATTTTAACAAGAAATGAGGTAATCCATATGGTGCATTTGGTCTTCTCTGAAGAGCAAGTTAAGGAATGGAAGATTGGCAAGAGGCTTCTCTATGGGTAATTTCATCATTGATATATGTCTATTCAATAGATGTGATCCAGACTGTAAATCTATAAATGACCAGCCCACCCACCATGGAGACTGAATAGTGGTCCCTTCTGGGGTCCACTTCAGGGATGGTGATGACTGGGAAGGGGTATGAGAGGAATTTCCAGGTGATAGAAATGTTTTATGTCTTGATAGGAGTGTCGGTTATACAGGCTGATGCATTTTCAAAACTCATCAAATTAGATACTTAAGATTATGCATTTTGCTATATATCAGTGGGAAAAAAATGAAAACAAATATTAAACTCCAGTTGGTAAGTTTGCTTTACACAGTGGTATGGGTTCACAATTTTCAATCTACTTTTCCATTCTAAGCGTGAGCAAATCCATAGATATTTTGTGGACAGCACAAATAAGATAAGAGCTACAAATATGGAAGGAAAAAAGACTAGGATGTACTCTATGGTATATTATATGAATTAGAGCTATCCTTATGAGTTCATATTTGTATGTACAGAACTATGTCCATTGAGAGGGTCTAGAAGCAGGACACACCAGCAGCTGCAAGGGGCATGGAAGATTTTGTTTTTCAAAATGTAAAAGGAACTAAAATAGCTAAATGGATTTGGGGTTTCTTATAGAAAGCTTGATTTCAGGGCAAAGGCAGGGAAAGCACAAGATGAACCTGGAACATCTTATTTTGCCAGAAAGTAAAAATGTTCTCAAAGAATGGGGATATATCAAGACCAACAAGGGAGAAAGCTTGAAGGGTTTCCCCAAATATAAGGATTGTCTATAAAATAACTTGCTTGTATTAAGAAAAATAACAAAAACAAGAAAGAAAGCCTGAGAAAGACAAAGACAGTAAGGCTGATGGAAAGGCTATTCTAGATTAAAGATGAAAGAAGCATAGCAAATAAATGCAGTGCATTATCCTAAATTGGTTCTCAGGTGGAAAACATACAAACAAACTACAAATGTTATAAAGGGCATATTTAGGACAATTGACAAAAGTGAATACATACTGTATTAGATAATTAGATTAGATAATTGTATTGACTTAATGTTAAATTTCCATGATTTTCTGTGATTATGTAGGAAAATATCCTTGTTCTTAGTAAAAATAAAAAACAGGGTAAAGAGGCACAATGTCTAACCTGCTATCAAATGATTCAGAAAATAAATATTTCTCCAAATTGGAGGGAATTAAAGAATGATAAGAAAGTTTTCATAGCATAAAATGTAAACAACTGGTGAATCTCGGTGAAGGTACACAGGAATTCTCTGTACTGTTATTTGCACTTTCTGTGCATGTTTGAAATTATATCAATATAAAAAGTTTAGAAAATAAATGTGCTGAATGTCTCGTGGGTAAGACTTAGAGTCTTCTTTCACAGACCTTTCCTGAGCAGGAAACAATAAAAATTTTATTGCACATTTCTATAATTCACAGTACGCAAAAGCATTGCAGCATCTTAACTTTGTCCTGACAATCACCCTAGGAGGTAGATATCCTGTGGACACCCTACAGATGAGGATCCTGAAACCCACAGATACTAAGTCACACAAAGTCAGTAGCATAAGTTGGATCAAAATATTCTCTGGTTTGAAGTCAACCTTGTCTTTAAATCACAGCAAATATTTCTTAAAACTTCACAAATATCTCCTTTAAGGTTGGAAAAGAAGACAAGTCAGTAGTAGAGAAACAGAACAGGCACAGGGAAGTTTAGTGACATCCAGGAATACTGAGGCTGAGGGGTGGGAAAGAGAGTGTGGACAATCTGAATGCAGACAGCGAACTGTCCGATTAGACCATTTAACTTCCCACAGGTGAAAACTCCTCGAGCAGATTTACTTTGGGGTCAGGTCATTTGTGTAGTATGGTGTCAATAAGTTTCTTGATCTGAGTTCTTCTTTTTATTAGGAAATTAAGCTTTTTACTGTATAAGTAGAGTTTTAAAAAGACAAATAAGACTCAGTATTAGCATACTGGTAAGAATATTTTTTGGATAAAACTATTTGAAATAATATCAGAAACTTTCTTGGTTAGAGACATAAAGAAAAAAGTAAGAAAGCTCCTGGTAACCGGAAAAATAAGAACTAATACCACTGAGTGGCTAAGGAGAGTAAAATGCAAGGTTGGTGAGCAAACGTTTTTCATCACAATTCTGTTACAGCTTATGTTTGTTTGCTTTTGTTCGAACTGAAACTGTGTGAAAAGACATTTTATGTCCTATATGACTGAACATGTGTTTATATTAGACGAAACTGCTTTTCTATTTCCCTCATATATTTATGGTTTGAAAAGATGTTATTGGTATAATTGACCTATAGTAAGTACATCTGTAAGGTAGCTAATTGAAAGAAGTCACTACTATCACTACAAGCCTGGTTGACTTTTAGAAAGCATATGTTCTGCAAGAACGTCAAATGGACGAATTTACAAAATCTGAGGTTAATACAGGAGGTGGCTGTCTTACTAAGACCTACCTATGATGCAGCAGGAAACACTGAATTTCTAGCTAAAGATACCTTTTACTTGTAACACAGTTAGGATATAGGTTACCCATCTGTGGCACACCTAAGGCATAGAGTATGTATAGGTAAAGGTTGAAGTCATGTTTAGCAGGGGGTGGGAAAGTTGGCTGCTGTAGACATTTGTTATGATATGGCTGAAAACAGATTAAAATATAATTATCAAGAGGCAGCAAAGTTAAGAAGGTGTAGTTTAGATATGGAAGAGGCTATAGTTTAGTCACCCAGATACGGGGTGTAATGCACAGACTCAGACAGCTTTAGATGTAGATGGGCAGTGCCTTGGACTGTCCTTCTGGAGCGCAGGTAATTGGCCAAGCTGGGATGTAGCTGAGGGTCCTCATTTCCAGGTTCCCAGCCTTACGAGTTTGAGTTTACTCTCACTCTTGTATGATGGGTATTTCTGCGTAGGCTCAATCCTTTAATACTCCTTCTCCCTGGCCCTCCCTATCTCCCAAATAATTTTGACAGCCTCCTGTAGCTGATAGTCTGTCTCCATCCATCCAAGACCTTTCAATGCCTGTGTTTGTACGGAGTTAGTCTTTTATCCTGATTAACTAAGGCTGCATCCTCCATTCTGAGCACACACACTTCTCTCAGAGATTCTGAACTCTAGAGGCTCATTCTAATCCTCACAGGTAAGGTCATTCCCTGGAAGTCTCTTGGGGCAGGAAATCACCCTTGTCAGGGCTTATGAATCTTTAGGAGGAAGTTACGTTTTTTTCTAACTTAATTCAGAAGGGTTGGAGTACAATTACCTAAAGAGGTGCCCTCTTTCAGGCAGAAGAAGAAATTCACATGTTCTTGGGCCCAGGAATATTGATGTTTATTTCCAGGCCCTTCCACCCACTCTCTTTTCTCCTGTGACACTGCTTTAAGAATGGCTGCTCTAGAGGGAGAAGATAAATTCTAAAATTCAGCATGTATTTTGTCATATCAAAAAAAGAATTCGACATGGTTGATATTAGTTCTAAGTTTTAGTTACAGTTAGCATCAAAACAGATCTGACTTGAGAACTAAGGAAACATTTTTATGCTAATTCAGAGCAAAGCGCTTACACGTGAATTTCAAAGGGCACACTTTTTAATTTGTAACTTGAAGGCTATCTATACATGCTTTTTTTTGACATTGACACTTTGCTGACAATAAGTATTGTCCTAATTGGCTGATAACCAGCAAAATTTATATAGTGAAAACTAATTTTATACCTTAAAAAATGCTTACCTTGTAAATAGGTGGAAATTTCAATTTTTATGTATGTATGAACCATAATACTTGATCCAAGGGTCTAATGAAGAATAAATTTTAATTATACTTTCTCTATTTTTATACATGACTTTAATGGGAAAATGATTGGAAAGTTTATAATGTTATAAACAGCAGGAACATTTTCCTGCTGGGAGGGTTTGGGGAGGCTGCCTGAAATGGGATGCCTAGTGTCTGCTGGGGTCACCTCGTTGGGGAAGGGCCAGCTGTGATATCGCACTCACCCATACACGCAGTGGGCGGCCGACACCAGCCAGTCCCTGCTGACCAGAGAAGCCCCACAGAGCAGCCGGTCGTTATAATACACAGCAACGATCCAAGGCCAGGCTCCTTCTCGGGAATTATTTCCTCCAACGATCTTTGGGCTAACTTCTTGAGCCACCAGTTTTTTTCCACACGCTGTTAAGATCATTGAAGAAAGAACTTGTAGTTAATTTTGGTGGATTTCCTCTGGTCATGAAAATTGAGTGGATCACTGCAAAATAACTTTAGGTGACATAGTGACTCTAAACAGAATGATTGTGATGACTGAATAGGAAAAACTGATGCCATTGCTACTGCCACCATCTTCAGTAAAGCCTAAAGACGGTCTTCATAATGTATGGAGATTCCTCACTGATGTGTTGCAATGGACACTCCCTGTAGATCACAACAACAGGATGAGAAGACTCAAGTTTCAAAGTGACCTACAGGGTGATATTGGAGAGAACTGTATCCAGGCATATTGACTGTTTTCATTGTTGCCATTGGAGTAAATCTCAGGAGCTTGAATGATGGAGGTATTATTACACAGAGAAGCTCAGGATGGTGTAATTTCAAGGCTTCATTACAGTACTCCCATAAGTATTAAGTGCACATTTTTAAAATTTTCGCATATCACAGGGAAATTTAAAATTGACTCATAAAAAAATCATCTTTTTCAAGATTTCAAAAGACATGGAAATTCGTGAAGTATAATATCTTCTTAAATGCCTTTTTAAAATTCTGCCGCCTCTGTCTGTGTTATCTACTATTAATGAAATTTTGTGCACATCCTTTTGGGTGTATGGATAAATTTTAAAAAAGAAATAAACAGAATTTTAAACTGAAGGCTTGAAGGAGAACAGGAGGAAATATTTACTTACATTTATGGTTACATTGTAACAGAATCAGTGAATCCTCTAAGCACTGTTTACTGTAATAGAAGAACAACTGTATTTCAAAAATGGTGCACACAACATTTTAAAGCAAAACATAGTGTAAGTTGTCCTATTTTTTCTCTTTAGTAAAATGGACCTTTAAATGTGTCATACATAAAATGCATAGCAGAAAATCCTCAAAGTCAAATAAAGCTGAGTTCGTATCTTTAACTCTACTGCTTATTCTTCATGTGATTTTGGATAAGTTGCTCAATATCCCCAAGACTCAGTTTTAACATTCATAAAACAGGGGCAATAGTACTTTATTGGAGTTTTGTGAGATGTAAATAAATATTTGCAATGGAATTATTATTGTGTGTTATACACAATGAATACCTGATGAACGGTAGCTTCTGTTAGTTTCTGTGAACCAACCGTGGATTTCACCGTTCTATGATACAGAATATGCTTCACTATTGCTAACGACGGCCTATTCAGGGCCCCAAACTCTGTGTGAGGCTGTATACTTTATTCAGGGAATTCAATGATGAATGAATCATGAGTCCTGCTTTCAAGGGAGGCAGACATGTAAATATAAAATAAAGTGCAGGCATAAATAATTAAAAACTCACTACCCATTTAAATATTTGGATACCAACTTTTTTCAAAGCCAAGAATTCTAAAGAAAAATTAAAACAAAGAAAAAATTTTAAATGTTATACTTACTAACCACTAGAGGTCAGTATAACACAAGGAATTAAAGTACTTGCCCACACCTTTCCCTGATGGCAGCTACTGTAGCTATCGTTTGCCTTAAAACACACAAGTACACACAGATAATTTTAATGGTTTCTATTTACATATTTAACAACACCTACTGTGCATGTTTTTTAGGTGCTTGAAATTTTAGGGAAGAACAAGTCTAAAAACATAAAACATGGCCCAAGATGCATATGAGATCATTAAGTACAACAAAACAATTCAGTGTGTCTGGAACATACATGATAAGGATTACTTGAAATTACATGCATTCATGTTGTCTGAAAAATCCCCTAGAGCAGACATAGCCAATTGAAATATAAGTAAATATACATTTTATTGATAAGCAATGTGCATGCAGGTCTATCTATCTAGATATAGATAAATCAATATGCATTCATAATTCCCCAAAGAAGAAGTCTCAGTTAATGCTTCTTCTGTTATCCACCCATGGTTAGGAGAGAAGTCGTTTTTAGGATGTACCCCAGCATACTGTTAAGTTTCATTCAAACTTTCTACATCTACAATATCCATCAATGAAAACTCATATTCAAAATGGTTCATCATTTTTAGGTGTTAAACAATATTTAAGACTCTGTGGTCTGTGAAAAATGGATGAATATCTTTTCAGCAAGCACAGAAAAGTTTTTGGTTAACTTAATGGTTACCAGAGAATTAAACTGAGCTTAACACCTCATTCTTCAAGTGTTTTGGTTAATCAAATTTTCATACACAAACACACACGTAGGGTCTCAGTATACAGCAGTAAGTTGCTTCACTTATGGTCAGAGTGAGCAGTAAGTACATTTGTCCAGGTACGTTATAGAGATTAGAGGAAAATAGAATAACTTTCCTGGCCTTCAGTCCTGGAGTCAGAATTAGGTCAGCCCTCTGTATGGGAAAAAAGTCAATGCCATGATCCTGTGTCTTGCTTTCATCCCAGAGGGACAATATTGGGATACAAATGGATGGGTTTATATCTACTGTGTTGACAAAATGAACTGATTTCTCTCCCTATATATGCCCAACAAGTGGCCTTTTTTCTTTCTTTTTCCTTTCCAGAACTGTTATTTAAAGTGATATGCTGCCTTGGAGAGTTCAGAGGTAGCACAGTAGAATGGCAAGTGGAGGGCTTTGAAGCCAGATAAACCTGGGTTAGAATCTCATGTTGCCTCCAGGTTTGTGAACGAGTCCAGGTCACTTAACAACACCAGGCTTTTCTCCTCATCCTTACAGTGGAGCCATGCTACTTAAGTCAAAGAGACTAGAAATAACCTCTGTAACATTGCAATGTTTCTGCCACAGCATCTGTCACAGGACAGGCATTCAATAAACTGTTGATAAGCACTCTATATCCTGTACCTAGCACCATGCTTAGAACACATTGTCAATCAATATATATTAAGTCAAATTTTTTTTTTTGTTGTTATGTAGGACTACTAGACAAAAAAATGGAAGAAAGGGAAACCCAATACTGGCAGCAGCATGAATTGTACATTTCCAGTTATATCAGGTCAGACTGCTGGTACCTTGTTGAATGACCTTCTCTCAGTGGTGGGAAAATAGTAGTCTAGTCATGCATATGCCTCATAATAGGAGAAAAAAATGGGGATCTAAGTCGATCTTCATAGTTGGAAGAATCATCTTCTTTGATATCTTCTTCCTTTCCTAATTTTTTTATTATGACCACTAGTGAAAGGGTGTTTTCAAAAACACCAGATTTCATGGGGCAATAAATGTATTTCTGCAATAAATAAACAAATACATACATACATACATAGATACTAAGTGCATATATGTCTGATTCCCTGTCAACCCAGTATAAGGTGGCTAATTAAGGAAGAGATTAAGAATGTTCTGGATTATTGATGTGATGAAAGTTTCAAGTATCTTTGTGTGTAAATGGTGTCTCTTTCAAATAACATGAACATACATACAATAAAGACATCAATGTATAAAGATACTGGCATTTTGTTGATAAGCATGGAATAAACTAGTTCTTATTTTAAATATGCATATAATTAATATAAAATATTCTGTACTTTTTCCTTTTTTTCTAACTGATTCTTAAATGTCTATAAAATATAAATAAGAGACATTCTCAGCATACACACTGTTCAAGATCTATAATGATAATGCAAATTTAGACATGCTTTATAGAAAGGAAATCTAGTAGGCTGCTTTCTCACTTGCAGATGGTTTGCTTCACCCTTGATGAGACTAATAATATCAGTCAAGGCCCTGCAAATATTCATATAAAATATTCAACTGCAAAGTACTTTGGTACTAAAACTACTCCTTTAACAATCTGTTTTACTGGTTGAGCTCACAGACATGGCAACTTTTCATGAAGAGCTGAGTAATTATATAATTTCACTTTTCACCATTAAGTGTATTAAACAAAGAACTTCAAGCTAATGCACAAGCAATGATATCTTAAATCCTTGTCTGTTGTTACAGCTTCTTCTTGAAGTTACTATCTTCCCATCCAAGCTGGTCTTTAATGGAACTGTAAAATTCAGAAGCCAATTTCAACCGAAGTTATCATTAATTCCCAAACAGAAGAAATGACATAATCTAAGCTAAAACAGATCTTTGAATACAGGAAGGATGCTGCTTTTTAAAACATGAGTAAAAGCTGTAAAAGTGAACCTGATTGTAAAGAGCAAAGGAGAAAATGTAGACACAACTTAAAGTCTGTACTCTTTCACTTAACAACCATGTTCTATTTGCTAGAGAAAAGAATACCATGACTTTTTTATCCCTTTCTTCTCTTTTGATGATAACTAATTGTGTCACTCTTTTTAGTCTGATCAACATTGGACCTATTTATTCCAACTCTCACAATTTCTTTGTATGGGGTTTACTTGTTTATAAATCCAAGATTATGGATAAAAAGAATGTGGGAGTAAAACTTATTGAATCTCTATCAGTGTGCTCTCTAATTACACTGTAATACTTCATTTGACCCTGTTACCATATGTATATGAGGATTAGGCAATGTTATCAGATAGGATCGATTAGATCGATTAGATACTGTTTGAGATTACCTGAATAACAAAAAAATTAAATAACTTTCAAGATTATGTGGCATATATGGTGGTATTAAAATCTGACTGACTTCAAAATCCACCTTCTTTCCTGTCCATGTACAACTAGTCAAAGAACACATTTTGAGACCCACCTTGGTGTTAGTATTAAGCTGCCATTAGGTGTTGTGTTTAGTTGTACAAACGGTCCATGTCCAGTAGAAAAGATTGGCATGGATGAGTTTCCACTCCTAGGGAAAAGCACGCAGACAAAACAAAAACACAAACAAAAAAGTCATAAACGAAACTTCTAGTTATTTAATGCTGTGGACATTGAAATAAATTATGAAATTTCAGGCAAAGAGATTAACACTTTAATATTAAGCTTCAAATGTTTTGATGTCTAAAAGATGGTACAACTCAGTAGAAGAATTACTCATAATGACATGAAATGTAATTTTAATTTTTGCATAATACCTCTTGTTCTTGTTTGCCTGCTCATATATGTTATTTAACAGAGTTAAAATCAGTGCATATGTCATTTGAGTGTCTGATTTGTTTCATTTGACTTTTCTATGTTGTCCAACAATTTCTATAATGATCAATTATAATGACAACTTCAAAGAGTTGCCGCAACATAATTTATTAACCTTTTTTTCCTGTTGAGTGTAATTCATCTTTTAAAAAAATGCACGTTGTCTAAGAACAACATAGAAAAAGGAGATCCTCAGTGTTTACTTTTGTTGCTTTGTTCTTGATATTTCATTCAATTCAAAGCCTAACAGCCCTAATTTAAAATAGGAAGCTATGTTTTTGCTCTAAAAGAGGGAGTATGCAGCCTGTACCTCCAAGTGTCAAATGGTGAACCAGAATGGGATAAAAAGACACCTCCATGTGACAAAAGACATTAAGTTACTGGTCTTTCTTATCCCTGAAAACCTGTTACAGTTCTCAACTGTGAACCTTCACTGAAGATTTCTTTTAATTATCCACTCTTCCCTAGGCTTAGCTGGAAACTTTTAGCTTCTCACTTTCTAATCTTTTTCTTGCCTTTTATTTATTCCAGATTTTAATCTTCATATAAAAATATGCCTTTAGGCTGGAAACATCCTGATTCCTGCTATCTTCTCTGGGCTGGCAGGGAGATGATGTGGTTCCTATCTTTTAGAGTATCTTGAAGGACCCATCCACTCCCTCTTCAAAAGAAGGTCCAGTGTTTTTTCCAGGCTATAGTCAACGCTGACCCTTTTCTGTCTGTGTGCATAGAGGAAGTTTCCAAGGAACACTCATGGCTGTTATGATCAGTAAGAGGAAAAGAATGAAGTAGAGGGTGTTTCCTTTCTCTTTCCGGTAAGACAACACCTTAAAGAAACTGAAAGTGTCTGATACCTTTCATTCACTGAACAGAGAACTGGAACAATGGAGCTTGTATTTAATGTCCCAGAATTTATCATCTTGCACTTTCATTTTATAAACAGATAAATGTTAACTCAAGCACACAAATCAATCACCATTCCTTTAATAAAACCTGAAATGGATTTACCAAAGGGAAAATGAGTGTTGCTACTATTATTGCTAAAGATTAAGATATTCCTTCCATGTGGGAAGAAGAATCATCTTATTTAAGGACTTATATAAAATATATTTTTTTTATAGGTCAGAAAACAAAACAGGCATAAAGACATGCAAAAAAAAAGGAAAACACTAATCTGAAAAGATACATGCACCCCAAAGTTCATAGCAGCATTATTTACAATAGCCAAGATATGGAAGCAACCTATGTGCCCATCGACAGATGAATGGATAAATAAGATGTGGTACACACACACACACACACACACACACACTGGAATATTATTCAGCCATAAAAAGAATGGAATCTTGTCATTTATGACAAAATGGATGGACCTGGAGGGTATTATGCTAAGCAAAATAAGTCAGACAGAGAAAGACAAATACTGGATGTTTTCTAAAAAACAAAACAAGTGAACAAATATAACAAAGTAGAAACAGACTCACAGATACAAAGAACAAACAGGGGTTTGTTCACAGATACAAAGAACAAACAGGGGTTGCCAGAGGGGAAATGGGTGGAAGGAGGGACAAAGAGGTAGATTAAGAGGTAGAAACTTCCTATTAATCTGTCTCATATCAATTTAATTTAGACCAGCCAGAAGAAGCTATAGAAGGGTAGAGGAAAATTTCTTCCTCCCTGACAGTGTGTAATCTATAAAAATATCCAATATGTTGTACACCTGAAATTAATATAATATTGTAAGTTAACTATACTTCAGTTTAAAAAAAAAAGATCTCAAATGGCAGCAGAGGGTATAGAAGATCAGGAATGCTCTAGATCAGGAAGGACTTTACCACTGCAGGAATCTTTTAGTTAAGGACTCACACATTTAGGGAAGACAGGATGTGGATCAAAAGAGATTTTAGATGACTGAATTTTACCGTCGGTACAGCTTCTGGTACAATTCATCAAGACTAATCTTGACTTTTAAGAATATCAGGGAATGTCTATCCAATCTGAAGAGGCTCTAGTTGTGTTGACTTTACATGAAGGCTCCAGAAACATCATTGGAATTGGTTGATTAGTGTACCTCTTCACTGGGAGGGACAAGTTGGTGGATCCTAGTTACTCTCCAATCTCCCTTTTAGATGTCTGTCTTCTTTTACCACTTTTGGTTCATGTTCTCAGTATCCTTATTCTGCTGAATGCCTATGTGTGTGTATATTCTTCTAGGTAGTTTTCTATGTTCCCGACTCTCCATGATGAAAGATTTTCCAGGTGTGTAATCCAGATAAGCAACATTAGCCTCACCAGGGGCTAGTTACAAATCGTCCAGCTCTATCCCAGATCCACCCACAATTTTGAAACTCTGGGGGTGAGATCCAGTGATGAGTCTTTTAACAAACCTTCCAGGTGATTCTGACGCTTCCTAGTCGCAAACCATAGTCAAATGAAATATCTAATTCTTTACTTGTTCAGGAGGCTGCTCGTTGGTTTCCAAAGTGACTTCTAGTTACCTATAGTAATCTTACTATAAGCAATCTGTTTAAGCCACTGATAAAGTTAATTCATATATCAGGACCCACAAAATGGTGGTCACCCAGGGGCCTGGCCCACATCACAAATCTAAACCTAAGTCAGCCTACACTTACAGGAAGTGTTTCACTTCCTGAAATATAGAAAGAAAATGTAACACCAGTCACAATCTTCCAACTCATGTTTAGCTAGCTCACCTTACCCTAGAAAATGGGACCTGGTAGCCTATATGCCTATAAGGAAATCCCTGACCTTCATTGCCTCTTCTAATGTTCCATAAAACTCACTGTTGCCCCAAATCCCTCAGGAATAGTGCTCCACCGCTTGTGAGGCACTGTACCCCCAATCTATGGGCTGTTTACTCTTGAATAAAGGACGTCAAACTCGTTATTAAATTGTTTTAGTTTTGTCATTTGACAGCACTCATGACTACGTGGGGGGACATCTAGAAGAGTAATTCATTAAAAATATACATCAGAGTTGTGGATTTAAGCCTTCTATTATCTCTAGCTGTTTTTATTAGCTCTAGCTGTTATTATCTCTAGCTGTCTATTGCTTAGCTGTCTTTTTAAAGACAGATCCTGAGGGGATGCATTAATTTCTCTGGAAACTCAAAACAAAATTAAATTGAAAAAATATTGAAAAATTATTTATAAATCAGTTTTTAATCTAGTATCTCTTTATTACACACCTACCACTGGCATTGCACTGATAGGATTGGCAGTTAAATTTTTAACACATGCCTATTCTAGAAGAAAGACTAGAGGCAAATCTTTAAGAATAGACTATTTAGTAAACACTAAATGTGCTACCCTGGGATTCTGAAGTGCTGTTCCATAGTGATGTTTTCACGATCTGGTGGAGAAAAATAGAGATTATGTATACACGTGGAAAAAATGACACACATAAAGCTTGTATTCTAAGATCGTGTTCTATATATGCAGCCTCAAACTTTATATGAGAAAAGACGGCAGTTAATGGTGTAGATATATTGTTTGGGGTTATTCAGAACAACTGGAAAAAACATTCTTTTGGAAAAAACTTCTGAAGTACTCCCATAATTAAATTTTTTGTTGTAAATATTGGTATCAGCAACCTAAGAGTGGTGTATAGAGGCCATCAGTTCATACAAATATTTCCAGGTGTCAGTGCTGGATGTTAAAAGTTGGAATTTAATTAGAGACAGAGTAACTGCATTTCAAATCCTTCCAAATCAAGCTCACCTTTTTCAGACTGAACACAATTTATTCCAGTTTGTATTCATAGTAAGCAGAATATAAGCAGCAGAAGTTTACGACAAACTATTTCTTATTTTAAGAAATGATGGAGACAATAAAGATATATTCAATATTTAAAATATTCTTGGCAAAATAAAAGGTTAGCAACAATATATTAAGTCACCATTTATTATTTAGAAACAAAATCTCAGAACTGAAAAATTGAACTGTTGAGAATATATTCAAGGGATGATAGTTTTCTCCTGTCCTTATCTGTTTCTATTTTAGAATATAGAAGCCTCCCTCCCCCTCCCCAAACAACAGGATTTAAGGGAATGGTGAAGATATTTTGGTTTGGGGAAAACCATAATATCTTGCTGTTTTTATGTAACAAACTTTACGTGGAAAAAAGTCTTTGAGTAAAAAACAAAAACAAACAAATAAAATCCCTAACTCTGTTAACAGACTTTTATAGACTAAACAACTATGTTGCAGAAAATTTATTGGTAGATGATTCACAACTGACCAAAAGAGATTTTCTTAACCTTTATGTGTATAATTATATTCTCAGTAAATTCCTTGCCACATAAATCTCTCTGGGTTACAAAATACCCGTTTGAGTGTAAGTCAAAATAAAAGTTAAAGACAAAGAGATTTCTCCTTAAATTGTATTAATAAAAATAAGTGACATTTCACATAAAAGAGTACCTTAATTCCCAATAATATGTTTTCAAATACTTAGTGGGATAAATCAGGAATGATTTTTTTCCAAGCAAGCAATAATACCAACCTGTGTTTGTTGAAAACTTAGCCATGATTTTTTTTTTTCCCTTTTAATTATGTCCTACTTATAGTGGTCTTTTTAAACTCTCTAATTTTGTTTTGATCTGCTGGGGGAAAAAGTTTTCCAGAGAAGTTAAAATAGGCTAGTGTTGGAATGACAAGCTGAGGAATCCCCTGGATTAAGTCAGAGATGACCCTCACATAGGGTATTTAAACCTGGTTGCAGTAGGAAACAAATGTTTGTTTGTTTGTTCTTACTTTGTTTTTAACATCAGATGAAATCAAACTGCCAAACTTTGGAGATGTTTTGTACAATTTCTATGTTTTTTACTGAAACAAGTACACAAAGTTCCACGGGTTCCTTTGAAATGAGAGGACTACTTATCAGAATCACGGGGGCTTCTTTAAAGAACCAAGACCTCTGGGCCTCATTCTAGCCAAAATTCCAGCCTGGGTTCTATGGAGGCCCTAGTAGTTCATGGTAACCTGTAGGGGGCTTATATTTGGAGGAGAAATAATGACATCTTTATTTTTACTAGCTAATTGAAATATAGCCTTTTCTTCTGATACAAATTCAGGTGACTAACCACAATATTATTAGAAACACCTATACTTTTGCCACTAAAACAAATTGCAGATATCTTCAGATCACACTGCAGTTACTGTATAACTGTAAAAATATCATTTATTTTCATTTCTGATAGTACAATAATCATTGGAATCGCCAGTGTATCTTATTTACTATGTTAGTAAAGAAATACATAATATCACCCTGTATTTTTAATACTTTGATAATTTTTTTCAATGTAATGAATTTCCTTTGTAGTTATGTGTATTTTACTTTATGCAAAAATATGAACTTAAGAAGAGGTTGGCAAGTTTCACCAGACTGCCAAAAATGCGCATGACACACGCAAAAGAAGGTTAAGGACACCTACCCTAGATAGTGGTTCTCAAACTTCAGTGAACAGCAGAATCACCAAGAGCTATTCAAACACAGATTGCTCTGCCCAGCTCTAGACTTTCGGATGAGTGGGTCTGAGGTGGCGGTTCCAGAATATGCATCTGTATACATGCATCCCAGGTGTTGCAGATGCTGCTAATTTGCTTTTTTTTAAAAAATTCATTTTATTGAAGTATAGTTGATTTACAAAGTTGTGTTAATTTCTGCTGTATAGCAAAGTGATTCAGTTATTAACGTGCTTCTAAAATCACACACTGAAAACCACTGACCTAGACCACCCTGAATCTGAATGTCTGGGACCATGACCAGGTGACTGTAATGCATCACCAGGTCTGGGAGCTGCTGATCTAGCTTCTGGATTACAAATCAGTGGTACGGTGGTATGCTTGCTTTCATGCCCTTGCCCATAGCACATGTAATTACCTAGCCACTGTGTTTTCCCCAACCCTGTTAGATAATAAGCCTAAGATGAATCTTAGGAAGTTACACAGTTACAGTAGTTTGCTATTATTTTCTCTTTACTTATTTTTAATTAATGCATTTCTAATTCTAAAACAGGAAAAAAAACCCATCAGAGTTATAAATTGCAATTCTGGCAAATGATGAGCTTTTTAGCTAGGTCAGTTAAACCAAGTAAAATAAAATTTCTTTTCACCCCCTCCCCCTAGCGCCCCTACCTGACCAGCTCACTGCCTCACTCATCCCACCCTAGGGACATAGCTAAGACTAAAATTAAAATTTCCTTTGGTGTTGGACTTGTAAATTAAAATTTAAAAATAACAGAAAACATTATTTAATTATTTTTGTGTCAAGTTAGCAAATAAAAAGAAATCATTTAAAGTTGAATGTAGCAGTTATATATTTTCTATTAATTCCTATATCTAATCTTTGTTGTTTTATGTTAAGGCTTTTTCCCACATAGTTGAAAATTTGGGGACACTGACAGAAAATATAGTCAAGAAGAGGAACATTATTTTTCTACCAATTTCTTAAACTAATAGGAAACACAGGTTCTATTTTCAGTTTTCCAGGAACCTATTTTTAGTGCTAAATTGTGCATACAAATTTGCTGTAGTGCTTACACAGGAAATTAAATTATCATGCTCTATTTATTTGGCAGGTTAACTTAAAAAAATTTTACCCCTCACCACCCCCCCAAATTTTTGAAACACCTCTAAAATGGAAGAACATTGAAGTAATTCCGTTTCTTATTTGGGGTTTCAGAATGAGAGGCTCAACTTGATGTTTTTGATATTTGAACTGAAGGTATCTAGCCAGGACTATTATGCGATTTAAAAATTAACACCAGCTCCTCATAGGGCTGCCTCATGGGGATACATATAACTAACTCTATTTTTAAAACATTAGTATTTCCTGAATTTTGTAGAGCTGTACAGACCTGATGACTTCTCGTTTTTAATCGCTTAGCAGGGCAAAACAACTGCATAGTTCATTTACTGGGTTAGCAACAGGGCAGTGTGCTTTCCTAGGAAATACCATTTTAAAAATCACTACTCTAAGTTTCCTTAACATTTATTCTTGCATCAGTATAAAATGTTTTCTTTCATACTTTGATCAGAGACATGAAAATGTTATTCAAAGTACTTTTTACTTATGCAGCTATCAATGGCAGGGAATGAAAATGTTTCATTTAGAAGAGGAAAGGCTGATGAAATCTGCCTCATATGATTTACTAGAATCTGTGGGGAATTGCATTTTGTATCCTATCTGAATAAATAATCTTGAGAGACTACAGTGCCTTTTTAATAAATTGACTCCTAAATTACTTCCCACTGTACCAAACACATCATTTTAAACTCGCCAAGTTTTCTTTCATTACCAGGCACCACTCTAGACAAATTCTCATTAAGGCTCTAACTTTCTTTCAATTACTAGAGCACTATGGAGACTACTTAATAAGTGCAGGTCCAAAGATTAAAGTCTTTGCAGAGATTACCTGACTCATTTCTGAAGAAAACAAGCGTCTGACCTTCACGAAAAATATTGTATCCAAGAGTGGGATGTACTACTCGCTTTTCACACACTAAAAAAATCTAGTTTTCTGTCCCTGTCTCCATCTGGAAGGACTGTGAGTCATTAGAAATGAGGTCAGTGAACTAGAGAGTAAAATATGGTTGGGGGGGAAAAACATGTAAATAGATGGTTGTGTGGAATTGGCTGTCACCCACACAGCTCAGGCCATTTTCTAGAAAGCCTTTCCTGACATGCCCAAATTGAGTATAGGTTCTCCTATAGCACATTGTATTTATCACATTATGTTGTAATTCTTTTTTTTTTTAACATCTTTATTGGAGTATAATTGCTTTACAATGGTGTGTTAGTTTCTGCTTTATAACAAAGTGAATCAGCTTATTTTTGTGTCTATCACCACCACATAAGCATTTAAAGCAAAAACAATGTCCCATTCATCTGAAGACCAGGCACAATATCATTACCAATGCTTAGATTTCCGATCTGGGAGTAAATAAAATAATATATTTATATTAGCAACTATTAAAAAATAATAAAGATAAAATGTTTCCTTTCCAATATGTTCTCTCATGCAAATGAAGGAATCAGCACTATGTAATCACCCAACGAATTTTATTCAAATTCATTCAAAATATTTCTGCCAAAGAAGATATCAATCACTTTGATCTTTGTAAATGATTCATCTTAACCCCGATCTATCCTCAGGGAAACAATTCAGTTAAGATTCACAAACCACAGTGGAAAGAACACCTGTGTTTATAAGCATATAGTGATGCTTAGGTGACGAATTGGGACTCAAGCTCCTGTGTAATAAAAGCCCAATCATCCAGGGCATTTAGATTCATCCATTGTGGACACAAGGTCAAGTAACCCATCTCCTCAGCCTAAATTTTACTAAGTTTCTGAGTCTATAAAATAGTTCCTCAGCATTACTGGCAAGTTTAGTAGTGGAAGCAAAGGACTGCCTAGGGCCTCACCTGCATGAACTTGCTATTGAACTAAAATCAACACTAAAGTAGGAACCTGGAGTCAGCGCCACTTATGCAGTGCTTTACTTGAAGTGGGGTTAAACAATTGTCTGTTTCAGTGTTTTGTTGATTCTTCATCAAAAAACTTTATTTCCCCTAACCTAACCTCCTCCAAGACTCTTTATGTCTCAAAGCTCCCCAGGTTAAAAGTGTTTTTGTTAGAACACAAACTATAATGTATAATAAAAGGGATATATATATAAATTGCAAGGTTTCCAAATAATATACATAAACCAAATTGATGATTATTTACATGATGGATGGTAAAATTCACTTCCTCCATTTGAATTTGACAAGAACTGCCTTCCTGACGAGGATGACATCACTTGCATGAGACTTGGAGCTGGCGAGTTCCCATTCTGAAGGAACAGCATTTTGGGAGGTAAAGGGAGCTGAAAGCTCTCAATCCAACTAGTAATTATCCAACTTCTAGTATCCAAGAAGTTATAGAGCATTTCTGACACTCTGACTGGGGCCTCAACACATTTTCCTATTGTAAAATATCTCTATGTGGTGGTTAGGTGCTATTTTTGGCACTGGTAATCAATGTAACTCTCCAAGTCTACTAGAAATTAAACACTGCACTAACATTATTTCTAGTGGAAAATATGTTTTGGGTTAAGAAATAAATTTCAAAAATCTGTGTATAGAATGATGACTCTATGAATTATTAATCAGCAAGAAGGGCCCCTTAAGAGGAAAGCAATCAATTACCTTTGATTTTGATGAACTAGAAATAGCTGAGATAACTTGGAAATGCTGGGAGTATAGGTGGATGTGGACTTAAATTATTTTCCTTTGTAACTTTGTGTAATCTTCTAAAATAAATTAGAAAACAATTCTCCAGTTCAAGGTGGAAAGGAAATTATAATGATTTATAACTGGCAAATGTACACTTCTGGCATACATTTATTTAGCTAGAAATATTTATATTTACATATATACTTATACATAAAGAATAATTTATTGCTTCAACAAATATTTTTTAGCACCTGTATTTTGAAACAAATATAAGTCTAGATATTAGCAATGCAATAATGGATAAAATAGACATGGGTCTTACATTTATAGACTTCTTAGTTTACAGCCCAACCCGGTAAATAATATAGTGCTATGAGTCATAAATAACCATATGTGACCCAATATGGTTAAGTCTCTCAAATCATGAATACCAAAGGATCAGAATGGTGAATTAGAGTTGACAGATTATACAGCTTAAATGAAGTAAATTATTACTACTTATCACCCACCATTTTTCACCTCATCACTTTTGAGACTGATGGGAAGGTAAAAAACGAATATAGTGAACTTATATATTTGAGGTAATATATTATGATATTAAACTGGGATGTAAAGTAAATTTTTGGTGAATCATTAATACGGAATTGTCCCTTGAATTAAGTCTTGTAATTTTGCATATTCTTTATCACAATAATTATACTGATACAGATCTTCTGAAAGAACTATTATGAACATGTCACAAAGATACAGCAAAAGTGTGTTCTCTGCGTTACCCTTGTGATTAGTTATATACATTATAATATAGCATAAAATGGAATATTTCTTTTTCTTAAAAATCTACAGAAAATATTTAATGACATGAGAAATGTTCATGTGTAAGTAGGCTACAAGACAGAGCATAATATGGTATTTTGTATGATTTTGTAATATACTATTTCTATATACTTATATTTATGTAATATTTATAAAAAGGTTATTAACTGTGGTTGTTGTTTGAGAATGGGGTTAGGCAAGATTTTTATTTTTTTCCTTTTGATCATGTATATTTTCTAAATCTATAACTTCCATAAATTTTAAATTTCTTAATAAACCCAATTTGAAACCCATAAAAATACTTGAGAATAATTTAAGAGAGAGCTGGGTAGAATTACTTACCCTAGTCCCATTAGCTGACAAACATCATTTGAAATCTGGGTCGTCCAGTTCTCAGCACAAGCTACATGCCATATGCTCTGTATTCTGAACTGCACCAAACCACGGTTTGTCGTGCCATTGAAGAGACGCACTAAAGAGATTAGATCATACATAGGGTCATTGTGACCTAAGTTGATAAAAGGAAATGATGGACTCTAAACATGCAATGTTCTTAACATTGAGAATTTAGAGATTGATAGTATGTAATTTTTCGTAACAGTATGCTGGAAGTCTTAAGTTGAAAAAGATAAATTCGGTAGACTTAATTTTGCTCTTTCATATGACTATAAAAAGGGAAAGGGCAGAGATATGCGAGTTCACTGCATACCAATACAGCAAATAAACAGAAAATAAAGCTTTTTGAAGAGAATGTCTTACAAATGTGTTCTCTAAAAGAAGGAAAACTCAAGTTCAGGAATAACTGTAAGCATTTTTTTTTTCCTACTTCTTTCTCCAGAAGCTATTTTCTTTGCCCTTATTCTTTTGCTGTTTGGTTTCCGTCACCTTCCCCTCTATCTTACAACCATTTTGGATAGAGTGTTAAGGCCATTAGTGACTAAGTGGGGATTGGGTTAAGCTAAGCTAGTTTATCAAACAGGTAAAATATCACCCATCATAGTTTTACCCACAGACGCCACATTGTAATTCTGTAAGTGAATGTTATGTTTACATTTTTTCCCTATTATAAAAAGAATAACAGCATGCACTTTAGAATTAGACAGACTTAGGCTGGAAACACAGCTCTAGCCCTTGTTAGGTGTGTGATCTTTGGCAGCCCCTTAACTCCTCCAAGCCTCAGCTTTCTCATGACTGAAATAGAGTTCATTCTAATTATGTTAAGTTTGTTTTACAGCACTTAGTTACAGTGCATGGCACATCATAAATAGCATTAAGTATGTGCTCTGAAATAAAAGTAAGACAGAGTAAAAGTAGCCATTACTCCTAATGTGATAGAGATCTGGAGTGGGGCTGGACAGGAGTCGCAGGCAGAAGGAGTAGTAGATACTGAAGAATCAAGCATGTGAAGGAACAAGTCTAAGAAAGACAGTTATAAATGAGCATGAGGGTGCCTCTGTGTGTAGGCAATGTACAGAGTATAATAGTTAATAAGAGTGATGCTAGTGTGCCTGGTGTGGGCTGTTGTCTCTCTGTGGTATTTTATGCTTTTTACCTGAAGATGGGTTGTCCTAGACTTAAAGTTATTAAATGTAGTCAAGTTTAAACAAACAAACAGAAACAAGAGTTTGCATGTTAGCTTTTATTCTAACCAGAATGGTGACAGCGGTGCTGAAATCACCGGGAGATCATAACTTCAGAGTACCAAAATATATCCTAATAAATATAGTCATAATCTTCCTTTCACATCTGTAGAATCCAAATGTAGAGGTTAAGCTGGTAAAAAGTATTTTCCTAAAAATAAAACGTACCACAATGTGCTTCATCTGAGCCATCCTTACAGTGTGGAAAACTGTCACAGAGATTCACCAGTGGGACACACTCTCCATTTTTACACTGAAAATTGTCTTCCTTGCAGGGCTCTGTGGGGGAAAAATATGTACTGTATAGGATAAAGAAATGACAGACGGTTCTAGAGTACCCATCCCATTTCTGCCCCTTTAAACATCCTGTTATTTGCCACAGTGCATAGTTAAAGCTGGCTTTGATATTGGCTATGACTACACACTTACTGCTCAGAATGTTTCTGCAATAGTTCTGTCAAAGCCAGAGGCATGGCTTAAGAAGAGCATGTATAAAACCTTAAGCATCTCCTTTGCAGCAGAGGGCAGGGCAGTTGCAAGAGATGGCTGAGAGGTTTTGGACATACCTCTCCCGCACCATCTCTGTGAGTCTCAAATTCTTCCAACCCAAATGAACATATTGGGCTGGCCAAAAAGTTCGTTCATAAGATGTTATGGGAAAACCAGAACAAACTTTTTGGCCAACCCAGTACAAGTAACAACCACTGGCATGTTACACAAGCATAAAGAGATCTCTTGGTTTTACCATCCAAATGATACCTCCAAACATTTATTATATAGAAATGTGGAAAGGGCCTTTTGGTGGGATCAAAGTTGGACCAGGCTGGAAGCAGTGAGCTTGATTAAAATGTGATGAGATGGGAAAAAGTCATCTAAAGAAATGGAACCTGCAATAGTGGTAATATGAAGGGAGGTAGGAATGGAGAGCCAAACAAGAAAAGCAGGGTTGGAGTCATGGGAATGTGCTTGGACATTAAGAAACAGAAGGAAAATGAAGAGGCTGGACAAAGAAGGAACTGAGTAGATCCGGTAGTTTTTTCCAGAATTTGAGCTGTGCAGAAAGATGTCTACTTGAAATACTCATTGTGTAAAAGGAGTGAGAACTATGTTTCCTGTAAATGTTTGTTTAAATCTTAAGGACTTTTGCCCTGGGAGAGTCTTCATCTCACTGGAAAGAGGGGTTTGCTTTCCTCAAGTTGTTTTCTGATTGACTTGGGAGGGGTAGCTACATCCTGATATTAGGATTCTGTTGGGGCCACACGGTATTTGGACCCTCTGAGAAAGGAAATATTAGCTGGGTATGGAGAAGCTTGAAGTTTCTTCCCCTAGTGGTGCATGCACAACAATAATGGGGAAGAAAAAGCACTTGAAAAAAAAAAAGGAACAGGGAAACCTGTATTTTAAAAGCTATTAGTGAATATTAATCATTGACTACTATACTGTACTGTTTTCATAGATACACAATTCATGTTAAAATGGTTTCAAAAACAAATGGTACTGGTCTCCATAGAGACTTTCTGAATTTATGATGGCCAAATGTAATGACACCTGAAAGGAATAATTTCTGTTGCTTTAGAATCTAGGTTGTAGCCCCAAATCTGTGAGCATTGACAAATACTGTAATGTTCTAAAGAGAGGTACTAAATGTAGCCATACTAATACTTTAAAAATTACTGAAACTAGTCTGGTGACTATAAATTTCTAGCTAGCACCTATTTCCAGCTATGAAAAAGAAGTTTCGAGTTTTTTTCTAGAAACAGACTAAATAAGGGTCTTAAGGAATAGTGTTTTCATGTGCAATATGGGAGGAAGTTGCCATCCAGCAAACCAAGTGAAGGATGCCCCGAGAGAACCAACTCATACTGGGTTGCCTTAAAGAAGAGAGGTCATCTCACTCCCCAGCTGAAAGTTTGTTACACTGCAGAGTCATAAGGGCTAGTGCTTACACGGGACTAGTGCAGGGACTTTCAGGTACTTTTTTCAGCTGGGACCACAGTAAAAATACATATTTTAAATTGTACTCTAGGGCATACCCCAATGTGTATATGTGTGTGTGTGTGCATGTAACTAAATTAAAATTTACTTTGTTCTGTTATTTCTATTCTATTCCATTCCATCCCATCCCATCCCATCCCATCCCATCCCATCCCATCCCATCCCATCCCATCCCATTGTATTCTATTCTATTCTATTCCATCCCATTCCATCCATTTTGCTCCATAGCAAAGAATGGTGGCCAAAACTCAATAAATTGATTTCATGATACACTTTTTTTTTTGTTGTTTCCTGCGGTACGCGGGCCTCTTACTGCTGTGGCCTCTCCCGTTGCGGAGCACAGGCTCCGAACGCGCAGGCTCAGCAGCCACGGCTCACGGGCCCAGCCGCTCCGCGGCATGTGGGATCTTCCCGGACCGGGGCACGAACCCGCGTCCCCTGCATCAGCAGGCGGACTCTCAACCACTGCGCCACCAGGGAAGCCCTCATGATACACTTTTTGAAAAATACCAGACTAAACTGAAGTATAGTGAAAAATTTCATGGGAGATGGTAACTTTAGTGTCCTAAATTTTGTGGGTAGATAGCTATATAAATAAAGATCAGTATTCACTTCCTGTGTAATGAATTTAGAAGCCAGACATTTGGCTGGAACTTTCCTTGATGATAGTTAGGTATAAGAGAGAGGGTGGCAGTAGAAAAAACCTGCATTTTCTCCATGTGCAGGGCAGTGCATGAGTTTCGTTTTGGCCACATGGACACTGGGAAAGATAACTGAGTGACATTCGCCTGTCAGGACAAGCTGGCTCCAGCACAAATACGTGCGGGAATGAAGCCTGGCTGGTGGGGATTATGAGCAAAGCAGGGTTATAAGAGATCACAGGGTAAGTAGTGTACTACCCATGCCTACTGTGCAGTGGTCCTGGGGAGGGGGGAGAGGAACACACCAAAGAACCCACAACTCTGTTCTACAAAAGAGTTAGCATTTGTCCAGGAGCTACTGTTAGCTGAAAGAAAACTACAGTGGTGGAAGATTATCCTTTTCTGCCTCTCTTCCAACACTGGAGCTATGGGAAGATGGAAGGGAAAGAAAGTGGGAAATAAGTTAAAGACAATATTTCCACCTTCTTCTACTTTAAGATATCGGGCCAAGATTTGTGCCTGAGTTGGGAGATTAAAAAAGAAAGAGCTGTGACTTAGATGATATTAAGGTTTTAATGTTGTATTTGACTGTACGTTTTAATACCTAAAAGTGAGGTTTAATTACCCAGTTAAGAAAATTGCATACCTAAAATAACTGGAAAAATGAAGAGATCTGCCTGAAATATCCCAGAATAAAAAGAGAGATTTGGGGCTTCCCTGGTGGCACAGTGGTTGAGAGTCCGCCTACCGATGCAGGAGACACAGCTTCATTTCCCGGTCCGGGAAGATCCCACATGCCACGGAGCGGCTGGGCCCATGAGCCATGGCCGCTGAGCCTGCGCGTCCGGAGCCTGTGCTCCACAACCGGAGAGGCCACAACAGTGAGAGGCTCGCATACCGCAAAAAAAAAAAAAAAAAAAGAGAGAGATTTGAAATAAAGTAAGTAGAGAAAAATAAAGTTTTATCTGTTTATATTCTCATCGGGTCCATTCTTTAAATTGAATGTACAATGTACTATCTGTAATACCCTTATGCCTTGTTTCTTCATTTTATATGCTTAGGACTTGACAAAATGACTGGAACAGAGTAGGAAATCAGTAGGTATTTGTTAAGTGTTAAGTGAATTAATTTATGTTAAATGAGTGACATGCCTCAAAAATCAGTATGAACCTTAGTAATAGAGTTGACACAATACAAAGAAATCTTTAAAAGTATGATTTCAAAAAAACATTTAAAAATTAGGCAGCTGATTGGCTGATGTTAACTCTATTGATTTGAAAAATAAAAATTGATTCTGTGAATTATGAAGATAAAATTTACTGATTTGAGTGGTGGTTAAAACATAAGCTCTGGAATCATATGACTGGTTTGATCTGAAGCTTAGCCATTTCCTTTTTTTTTTTTTAACATCTTTATTGGAGTATAATTGCTTTACAATGCTGTGTTAGTTTCTGCTTTATAACAAAGTGAATCAGCTATACATATATATCCCCATATCTCTTCCCTCTTGCATCTCCCTCCCTTCCACTCTCTCTATCCCACCCCTCTAGGTGGTCACAAAGCACCGAGCTGATCTCCCTGTGATATGCGGCTGCTTCCCACTAGCTATCGGTTTTACATTTGGTAGTGTATATATGTCCATGCCACTCTCTTACTTTGTCCTAGTTTACCCTTCCCCTTCCCTGTGTCCTCAAGTCCATTCTCTAATAGGTCTACATCTTTATTCCCATCCTGCCCCTAGGTTCTTCATGACCTTTTTTTTTTAATTTTTAGATTCCATATATATGTGTTAGCATACGGTATTTGTTTTTCTCTTTTTGACTTATTTCACTATGTATGACAGACTCTAGGTCCATCCACCTCACTACAAATAACTCAATTTCGTTTCTTTTTATGGCTGAGTAATATTCCATTGTGTTTATGTGCCACATCTTCTTTATCCATTCATCTGTCGATGGACACTTAGGTTGCTTCCATGTCCTGGCTATTGTAAATAGAGTTGCAATGAACATTATGGTACATGACTCTTTTTGAATTATGGTTTTCTCAGGGTATTTGCCCAGTAGTAGGATTGCTGGATCGTATGGTAGTTCTATTTTTAGTTTTTTAAGGAACCTCCATACTGTTCTCCATACTGGCTGTATCAATTTACATTGCCACCAACAGTGCAAGAGGGTTCCCTATTCTCCACACCCTCTCCAGCAGTTATTGTTTGTAGATTTTTTGATGATGGCCATTCTGACTGGTGTGAGGTAATAGCTCATTGTAGTTTTGATTTGCATTTCTCTAATGATTAATGATGTTGAGAATTCTTTCATGTGTTTGTTGGCAATCTGTATATCTTCTTTGGAGAAATGTCTATTCAGGTCTTTTGCCCATTTTTGGATTGGGTTGTTTCTTTTTTTGATATTGAGCTGCATGAGCTGCTTGTATATTTTGGAGATTAATCCTTTGTCAGTTGCTTCATTTGCAAATATCTTCTCCCATTTTGAGGGTTGTCTTTTCATCTTGTTTATGGTTCCCTTTGCTGTGTAAAAGCTTTTGAGTTTCATTAGGTCCCGTTTGTTTATTTTTGTTTTTATTTCCATTTCTCTAGGAGGTGGGTCAAAAAGGATCTTTCTGTGATTTATGTCATAGAGTGTTCTGTCTATGTTTTCCTCTAAGAGTTTTATAGTGTCTGGCCTTATATTTAGGTCTTTAATCCATTTTGAGTTTATTTTTGTGTATGGTGTTCTAATTTCATTCTTTTACATGTAGCTGTCCAGTTTTTCCAGCACCACTTATTGAAGAGGCTGTCTTTTCTCCATTGTATATTCTTGCCTTCTTTATCAAAAATAAGGTGACCATATGTGTGTGGATTTATCTCTGGGCTTTCTATCCTGTTCCATTGATCTATATTTCTGTTTTTGTGCCAATACCATACTAGCCACCTCCTTTTTATTTATTTTTGACCCTGGGCAAATAAATTAGTCTTTCAGAAACTCAGTTTCCTTCACTGTCAAATAGGATAAATACTACTTATGTCTTAGGTATATCATGAGAGTAAATTTTTATAAAGTTAAATGCATTTAGTATACCAATATGAATACATTGAATGCAGAATAAATTTTATCCTTAACAGCAAAGTATTGATAGTAACATTTAGAAATCATCCTTTTCATTGATATTTTTAAGTTACTATTCTTACTTCTATGTTCTGGTTGTGCGACTTTCCCCTCCAGATAATGCAAGAAATCACACATAATCCTTTCCTCTGGGTATCTCACAACAATAATTGGAGCTATTGGTATAGGTTATTTTAAACTTTGATGAAGTCTATATTTTTTCATTCCAAATTTGTTACTTTAATAAAAAATACTTTAAGGAAAGCATGACTGGGCTGGTTGTTTTTACAAATCTTTATCCAATGAGAATAAGTTACATATATCAAGTATAATACTATTAGGGAGGTTCTTGTAAATTTAATTATCAATTTATTTCACAAACACATATTTTTTTTTTTTTTTTTTTTTTTGCGGTACGCGGGCCTCTCACTCTTGTGGCCTCTCCCGTTGCGGAGCACAGGCTCTGGACGCGCAGGCTCAGCAGCCGTGGCTCACGGGCCTAGCTGCTCCACAGCATGTGGGATCTTCTCGCACCAGGGCACAAACCCGTGTCCCCTGCATCGGCAGGTGAACTCTCAACCACTGCGCCACCAGGGAAGCCCCACAAACATATATTTTTAAACCAGGTTAGTGAGATGATAAATGGGCAAAGACAGCTACTTACTCTACAGGCAAGTATTAATGTTCTAACTGAATTTACATTTTAATCTTTCTAGTGTTAATTTTCAGTTAGCAAACAGGAATACTTAAAGCTAGGTACATATGTTTTTGAATTTATATATTCTATTTTAAATCTATACTTAATAAGCATTATATTTATTTAAAAACCTGATGGCCTAATTATGTACCCATAATCAAATATCATAATATACTTATAGAATGTTAGTCACAGCTAGTTATTTTTATATTACCCCATTTCTTTGTTTTCATAGTTTGTTAAAATCATTATGTAAAAATGAGTTTTCAATATCAATAATTTAATAATAGATAATTTATTAATAATTTTACTCTTTTACTAGTATAGCCAGGCTATATTTAATTGGAGAACACATATCCATTGAATGAAAATTTAAATATCTGAATATCTGAATAAAAATATGAATGAAAACATGTATAAATATCTGAAAATTGTAATTTATTTTTGTGCTCTAGCCAAAGCTGTTAAGGTTATACCGTATGAACATAGAAATATTAACCTATTTCTATAAGATGAATATATTGGATGAAAAAATACTGTATGGAGCAAAACAATCTATTGCTGCTGAACTGAAAAGAATGACAAATTCTGAGGAGAAGTGTGAATAAACTCTTTCAAAATTTCCCTTTACATGCATGAACTGAATTCTGATTCTTTGTAACATATAACAGCTCGGCTTCATTAAGAAGTCTTTAATCCAAAAGTTTAACTCTCTGTGGCCTCTTATATCTTATTTCTGATAATTTTATACCCATAGTGAGAGAGAGAGAGAAAAAAATATTACTAAGAACTGAATTTTCCCATCTCCTTTTTATGAAGTCTCCAGTAGCCCTGCCTCATTTAGTCAACATATGCTTGGTTTTAATGGAACTGAATTGATCTCTAAGGCACATGCCACACAATCTGGGGAGGGCTCTAAACCCCTAAATGTAATCAGCTGCCACTTCCACAGTTGCCAGATAAGCACTATTGAATTCCAAATTAAGATTCTGATATTCAGAAAAGAGCAATGAAGGGAACTTCAGAGGAGAGTGATCTTAATAAATCTATATTTCATATACTCTAGTTTAATGTAAATAAAATGTGAAAACTAAGATAAAGAAAGGAGATACAAAAATATGTTATATAATTGTTTTATTCATCAACTGAATGCTTTGGAAGGTGTCCCTAAAATATCTCAGAAGATAAATGAAGCACATACATGCTGCAAATTTATGATATTCCTTTGATCCCTTTTTCCTAAAATGACCAGCAAAGCAGAGCACCAATATAAACAGATATGTGTGCCTAATGTCTCTTTCCACTACCAGTGTGATTATCTGCCACTGCCAATTCCCTGTTTCTATAATTGCTTTTCAGCCTTTTGGTGTAAAAATCTCTCTGGGAGAAGATTATGCTGATGATGACTCAATCCCTCCATTTTCTACTCTCCAGCAGCATCTGTCCTGTGGCCAAGAGGGATATGAAACCACATTCCCAGCATATTAAGCACACAGTGATGGTCATGGAAGACTCCATTTTAGCTTCAATTTCTCTAAATGATTTATTACCTAAATAACATAATCATAGTAACTGAAATCTAGTGAAAGGGTAAACAAATATAAGCAACACCTATGCCATAAATCTCCAATCTATTTTTTGTTGGAAGCCATAGATTACGTTCTTTTGGCTTTTATCTTGAAGGGAAATTTATTGTACTATTTTTCAAAATCCTAATGTATTTATCTTATTATAAGACTCTAATAAAAGCTAGTAACTGTAATATTTTTAATAGAAGAGATGTTGCTGCCTTTCTTTTCCCAACCTATTCTCTTTCCACTTCTTTCCTCCCTTTTCCCTTACAATTTAAAATATGGCTTTAAAGACCTACTATTTCTCTAAAATTTCAAGATGCTTTCACTTTTGCAGATGGCGGAATGCTCAATAATTATTTCAGTTGTTTGGATTTGTAAATAAATTCACTCCCTTATTGGTTAGAGCTATTAGTTTTCTTATCTCATTAGTTCAGTTGGTTTTACTATTCATCTTCATTTCTTTAAAAATATAGTACTTCTCAGCCAAAGACCAATATCATATGATATTGCTTATATGTGGAATCTAAAAACATGATACATAAGTTTATTCTTTTTGGTGCGATGGTGAATGGGATTGTTTTCTTAACTTCTCTTTCTGATCTTTTGGTGTTAATGTATAGGAATGCAAAGGATTTCTGTGTGTTAATTCTGTATCCTGCAACTTTACCAAATTCATCCATGAGCTCCAGTAGTTTTCTGATGGCAACTTTAGAATTTTCTATGTAACTAACAGAACATTGTAAATCATCCTTACTTCAATAAAAATTTAAAAAAAATTAAAAAATGATACAAATGAAATTATTTACAAAACAGAAAAAGACTCACAGACATAGAAAACAAACTTATGTTTACCAAAGGGGGAAGGGGGTTGGGGGGAGGGATAAATTAGGAGGTTGGGATTAACATATACACACTACTATATGTAAAATATATAGATAACAAACAAGGACCTACTGTATAGCACAGGGAACTATACTCAATATTTTGTAATAACCTATAAGGAAAAATAATCTGAAAAGAAATATATATATATATATATATATATATGTATATAGTATATATAACTGAATTGTTGTGCTGTACACCTGAAGCTAACACAGTATAATAAATCAACTATACTTCAATAAAAAGGAAGTGAAAAAAAAAGTTTATGTTTGCAGTTCATGTTAATTTGGTGAATAGATATGGGACAATATTAAACAGCTAATAATTAATTAGAGTTGCAGTTAATATAATGTGCTACAAGTTCTTAGTTTATTCTGTGTTTTTATACTTACTAGAAATAAATGTTGAAAAATAAATTTTATTGTAATAACAAATAAATAAATATAATAAATTTAAAAAATATATAGTATTTCTCAAAAGTTCCTTTCATGACATCCTTGGAAAAAAGTTTGGAGGCTCACCCCTCCAAGAGAATAACTATTACGTATTTTCTTGCTCTATTTTAAAATACTTTATAGAACTGAGCACTTAATTCTATAGCATTCAAATACAAGTGATATTGATGTCTATACGTTTTTTATTGCAGAAGTTTCTCCTCAAAAATTTAGAAATGTCACTCTGTTGTTTTAAAATATTCACCATAAAATGACTAAAATATAAAGCTGAACTGATTTTTGACATCTTTGAAAAATGATTCTGTTTATTCTCCTTAAAAAATTTGCTGACTCTGATGGGAAGCAGCCACATAGCACAGGGAGATCAGCTCGGTGCTTTGTGACCACCTGGAGGGGAGGGATAGGGAGGGTGAGAGGGAGGGAGATGCAAGATGGAAGAGATATGGGAACATATGTATATGTATAACGGATTCACTTTGTTATAAAGCAGAAACTAACACACCATTGTAAAGCAATTATACTCTAATAAAGATGTGAAAAAAAATTTGCTGAAAAATTTTCCTCTTGAAATTAAAAATTTTAAACAGGAAATGTTACAACACTGATTTCTGCTTATAAATTTTTTACAGTAAGCAATAAGACTTCATGATTTTTCAGTCACTTTAATCAGATCTAGAAAGTATATCGTTTTTTCCCATTACACCTTTCAGTGTTAGTTTTAACTGGTTCTATTATTTTCAACTTGTGGGTTGGTCTTTTTCCTGTTTGCCCATCACAGACTCCCACATTTTTCCATCTCTTTACCTATTGTTTTTGCTTACTTGATCATGCTTTTGTGCTGCACTTTTGTGACAATGTGGTATTTTGGTGCCAGGGTTTTTGAATAGGTGTGCAAAATAAACTGTGCAGTTCACACCATTAACAAAAACTTCTGATCAAGTCAGAAATAATAATCTGGTTGTGGTAGAGTTTCAACGAGAAATTCCTCTGCCCAAAGGTGGCCATAGGGATAGAATAGTGACAATTCATAATGGTAGTCTGAAAATTGTCTTGATTAATATTTTCCAAGGCAGTGATTTACTTCTCCTCTAAGTTAATTTCTGATTTTTATACATTATATCTCTATGTCTATATATCTTATACATTATATTTATACATAATGTATAATATATAATTTATACATTATATATTTATACACATAACTATATTTTCATGTCAATATATTTTCTTTTTTGAAATTTTGAAAAATAATTATAAGTATAATTTAAAAATAAATAATACCATTTATAAATTAAAATAATTATAAATCATATCACTTTCTATATTTTTCTCATTTTTCATGTACTCTATTTTAAGATAAATTCCAATTTTCTGTTGATCTAAAAGTCTTTATTGCTTTCCTTTGGTGTTGTATGTTCTTTCATAGTCCTTAATATTTTTGTTTGTTTACTTCCTTAGTTGAACTTTTGTTTATATACTTCATTAATTGATTTTTTTGTTTACTTCACTAATGGATTTTTTGATTGATTCATGTCAACATTGCTTATAAATCATAAGTAGCTGCTTCTAAAACATCACAAAATTCTTCTGAGGAACAGGATAGTTGGCTGGGCTACAACTTACTCTCACCTAAGTAGCTTGGGTAGTAACAATTGTTATGACTTATTTTCAGGGCCAGAGGGTATATAAGCTACAGGTCAATTTTCATATTTGTAGTAATGCTGAAAGCATACAACTTTCTGGCATGGAGTCTAAGTTTTAGGCCAGTTGTAAGTAGAGGAGCAGAGATTTGTACAGATGATTCTAGGATCAGATAATAGGCCAGATGATGAACAATGCTCCAACACTACCTCTTTTCTAGACATTTTAATTAAAGACAAACTGACCACAATCTCTTATGGAAGGGAAGGATAGAGGTAGGAAGGAATGTGTATTCTGTTTTTCTGACATATTTGTATCTAGAGAGTACTACTAAGTTGTGGGACAGAAGTATTTAAAAAAATCATAGTACAAGGGGAGAAGCAAGCTATAAAAATTCTCTATAGACTGTTGAATGCAGAGTTATATTTTACATATATGAATGAAAATATTGATATCTATATCTACATCTACATATATATCTATATATCTCCATGATACAGAAGGTTCTTATTAGTTATCAATTTTATACATATTATTGTATATATTTCAATCCCAATCTCCCAATTCATCCACCCCTACCACCACCCCTGTTTTCCCGCCTTGGTGTCCATACGTTAGTTCTCTACATCTGTGTCTCTCTTTCTGCCTTGCAAACTAGTCATCAGTACAATTATTCTGGATTCCACACATATGTGTTAGCATATGATATTTGTTTTTCTCTTTCTGACTTACCTCACTCTGTATGACAGTCTCTAGGTCCATCCACATCTCCACAAAAGACCCAATTTTGTTCCTTTTTATGGCTGACTAATATTCTATTGTGTATATGTACCACAGCTTCTTTAACCATTCATCTGTCCATGGACACTCAGGTTGCTTCCATGTCCTGGCTATTGTAAATCGTGCTGTAATGAATATTGTGGTACGTGTGTGTGCTGAATTATGATTTTCTCTGGGTATATGCCCAGTAGTGGGATTGCAGGGTCATATGGTAATTCTATTTTTAGTTTTTTAAGGAACCTCCATATTGTTCTCAATAGTGGCTGTATCAACTTACATTCCCACCAACAGTGCAAGAGGGTTCCCTTTTCTCCACACCCTCTCCAGCATTTGCTGTTTGTAGATTTCCTGATGATGCCCATTCTAACTGGTGTGAGGTAATACCTCATTGTAGTTTTGATTTGCATTTCTCTAATAATTAGTGATGTTGAGCAGCTTTTCATGTGACCCTTGGCCATCTGTATGTCTTCTTTGGAGAAATGTCTATTTAGGTCTTCTGCCCATTTTCTAATTGGGTTGCTTGTTTTTTTAATATTGAGCTGCATGAGCTGTTTGGATATTTTGGAGATTAGTCCTTTGTCTATTGATTTGTTTGCAAGTATTTTCTTCCATTCTGAGTGTTGTCTTTTTGTCTTGTTTATGGTTTCCTTTGCTGTGCAAAAGCTTTGACGTTTCATTAGGTCCATTTGTTTATTTTTGTTTTTATTTCCCTTACTCTAGGAGGTGGATCAAAAAGGATCTTGCTGTGATTTATGTCATAGAGTGTTCTTCCTATGTTTTCCTCTAAGAGCTTTATAGTTTTTGGCATTACATTTAGGTCTTTAATCCATTTTGAGTTTATTTTTGTGTATGGTGTTAGGGAGTGTTGTAATTTCATTCTTTTACATGTAGCTGTCCAGTTTTCCCCGCACCACTTATTTTTTAATTTTTATTTTATACTTTTTTAACATCTTTATTGGAGTATAATTGCTTTACAATGGTGGTTGGTTTCTGCTTTATAACAAAGTAAATCAGCTATACATATAGATATATCCTCATATCTCTTCCCTCTTGCATTTCCCTCCCTCCCACCCTCCCTATCCCACCCCTCTAGGTGGTCACAAACACTGAGCTGATCTCCGTGTGCTATGCAGCTGCTTCCCACTAGCTATCAGTTTTACATTTGGTAGTCCAGCACCACTTATTGAAGAGACTGTCTTTTCTTCATTGTATATCCTTGCCTCCTTTATCATAGATTAGTTAACCATAGGTGTGTGGATTTATCTCTGGGCTTTCTATCCTGTTCCATTGATCTATATTTCTGTTTTTGTGCCAGTACCATATTGTCTTGATTACTGTAGCTTTGCAGATAGTCTGAAGTCAGGAAGTCTGATTCCTCCAGCTCTATTTTTTTCCCTCAAGATTGCTTTTGTTATTTGGGGTCTTTTGTGTCTCCACACAAATTTTAAGATATTTTTTTCTAGTTGGGTGAAAAATGCCATTGGTAATTTTGTAGGGATTGTGTTGAACCTGTAGATCACTTTGGTTAGTATAGTCATTTTCACAATATTTATTCTTCCAATCCAAGAACATGATATATCTCTACATCTGTTTGTATCATCTTTGTTGTTGTTGGGTTTTTTTTGTTTTTTTTTTTTTTTTGCGGTACGTGGGTGTCTCACTGTTGTGGCCTCTCCCGTTGCGGAGCACAGGCTCCGGATGCGCAGGCTCAGCGGCCATGGCTCACAGGCCCAGCCGCTCCGCGGCATGTGGGATCCTCCCTGACCGGGGCACGAACCCATGTCCTCTGCATCGGCAGGCGGACTCTCAACCACTGTGCCACCAGGGAAGCCCCTGTTTGTATCATCTTTGATTTCTTTTATCAGTGTCTTATAGTTTTCTGAGTACAGGCCTTTTACCTCTTTAGGTAGGTTTATTCTTAAGTATTTTATTCTTTTTCTTGCAATGGTGAATGGGATTGTTTCCTTAATTTCTCTCTCGGATATTTCATTGTTAGTGTATAGGAATGCAAGAGATTTCTGTGCATTAATTTTGTATCCTGCAACTTTACCAAATTCATTGATTAGCTCTAGTAGTTTTCTGGTGGCATCATTAGGATTTTTTCTGTATAGTATCATGTCATCTGCAAACAGTGACAGCTTTACTTCTTCTTTTCCAATTTGTATTCTTTTAATTTCTTTTTCTTCTCTGGTTGCCATGGCCAGGACTTCCAAAACTATGTTGAATAACAGTGGCAAGAGTGGTCATTGTTGTCATGTCCCTGATCTTAGAGGAAATGCTTTCAGTTTTTCACCATTGAGAATGATGTTTGCTGTGGGTTTGTTGTATTTGGCCTTTATTATGTTGAGGTAGGTTCCCTCTATGCCCACTTTCTGAAGAGTTTTTAATCATAAATGGTGTTGAATTTTGTCAAAAGCTTTTTCTGCATCTATTGATATGATCATGTGGTTTTTATCCTTCAGTTTGTTAATATGGTGTACCACATTGAGTGATTTGCATATATTGAAGAATCCTTGCATCTCTGGGATAAATCCCACTTGATCATGGTGTATGATCCTTTTAATGTGTTGTTGGATTCTGTTTGCTAACATTTTGTTGAGGATTTTTGCATCTATATTCATCAGTGATATTGGTCTGTACTTTTCTTTTTGTAGTATCTTTGTTTTTGGTATCAGGGTGATGGTGGCCTCGTAGAATGAGTTTGGGAGTGTTCCTTCTTCTGCAATTTTTTGGGAGAGTTTGAGAAGGATGCATGTTAGCTCTTCTCTAAATGTTTGATAGAATTCACCTGTGAAGCCATTTGATCCTGTACTTTTGTTTGTTGGAAGACTTTTAATTACAGTGTCAATTTCATTACTCCTTATTGGTCTGTTCAGAAATTCTATTTTGTCTTGGTTCAGTCTTGGAAGGTTATACCTTTATAAGAATTTGTCCATTTCTTCCAGGTTGTCCATTTTATTGGGATAGAGTTGCTTGTAGTCATCTCTTATGATTCTTTTTATTTCTGTGGTATCCATTTTAACTTCTCCTTTTTCATTTCTAATTTTATTGATTTGAGTCATCTCCATCTTTTTCTTGATGAGTCTGGCTAAAGGTTTATCCATTTTGTTTATCTTCTCAAAGAACCTGCTTTTAGCTTTATTGATCTTTGCTATTGTTTTCTATGTTTCTCTTTCATTTATTTCTGCTCTGATCTTTATAATTTCTTTCCTTCTACTAACTTTGGGTTTTGTTTGTTCTTCTTTCTCTAGTTCCTTTAGGTGTAAGGTTAGATTGTTTATTTGTGATTTTTTTTTTTTTTTTGTCTTTTGAGGTAAGATTGTATTGCTGTAAACATCCCTCTTAAAACTGCTTTTGCTGCATCCCATAGGTTTTGGATCGTCATATTTTCCTTGTCATTTGTCTCGAGGTATTTTTTTATTTCCTCTTTGATTTCTTCAGTGATCTCTTGGTTATTTAGTAACGTATTGTTTAGCCTCCATGTGTTTGTGTTTTTTATGTTTTTCTCCCTGTAACTGATTTATAATTTCATAACATTGGGGTCCAAAAAGATGCTTGATATGATTTCAATTTTCTTAAATTTACTAAGGCTTGATGTGACCCAAGATGTGATCTACCCTGTAGAATGTTCTATGTGCACTTGAGAAGAAAGTTTATTCTGTTGTTTTTGGAGGTAATGTCCTATAAATATCAGTTAAATCTATCTGGTCTGTTGTATCATTTAAAGCTTGTGTTTTCTTATTAATTTTCTGTCTGGATGATCTGTCCATTGGTGTAAGTGAGGTGTTAAAATCCCCCACTATTATTGTGTTACTGTTGATTTCTTCTTTTATAGCTGTTAACATTTACCTTATGTACTGAGGTGCTTCTATGTTAAGTGCATAAATATTTATAATGTTATATCTTCTTCTTGGATTGATCCCTTGTTCATTATGTAGTGTCTTTCCTTGTCTCTTGTAACATTCTTTATTTTAAAGTCTATTTTATCTGATATGAATATTGCTACTCCAGCTTTCTTTTGATTTCCATTTGCATGGAATATCATTTTCCATCCCCCCACTTTCAGTCTGTATGTGTCCCTAGGTCTGAAGTGGGTCTCTTGTAGACAGCATATATACAGTCTTGTTTTTGTATCCATTCAGTGAGCCTGTGTCTTTTGGTTGGAGCATTTAATCCATTCACATTTAAGGTAATTATCGATATGTATGTTCCTATTACCATTTTCTTAATTGTTTTGGGTTTGTTTTTGTAGGTCCTTTTCTTCTCTTGTGTTTCCCACTTAGAGAAGTTCCTTTAGCATTTGTTGTAGAGCTGGTTTGGTGCTGCTGAATTCTCTTAGCTTTTGCTTTTCTGTAAAGCTTTTGAAATCTCCATCGAATCTGAATGAGATCCTTGCTGGGTAGAGTAATCTTGGTTGTAGGTTCTTCCCTTTCATCACTTTAAATATATAGTGCCACTTGTAGTTTTTCTACTGAGAAATCAGCTGTTAACCTTATGGGAGTTTCCTTGTATGTTATTGGTCATTTTTCCCTTGTTGTTTTTAATAATTTTTCTTTGTCTTTAATATTTGCCCTGAATTGATACAGCCACTATGGAGGACAGTATGGAGGTTGCTTAAAAAACTACAAATAGAACTACCATATGACCCAGCAATCCCACTACTGGGCATATACCCTGAGAAAACCATAATTCAAAAAGAGTCATGTACCAAAATGTTCATTGCAGCTCTATTTACAATAGCCAGGAGATGGAAAAAACCTAAGTGTCTATCATCAGATGAATGGATAAAGAAGATGTAGCACATATATACAATGGAATATTACTCAGCCATAGAAAGAAATGAAACTGAGCTATTTGTAGTAAGGTGGATGGACCTAGAGTCTGTCATACAGAGTTAAGTAAGTCAGAAAGAGAAAGACAAATACTGTATGCTAACACATATATATGGAATTTAAGAAAAAAAAATATCATGAAGAACGTAGGAGTAAGACAGGAATAAAGACACAGACCTACTAGAGAATGGACTTGAGGATATGGGGAGGGGGAAGGGTAAGCTGTGACAAAGCGAGAGAGTGGCATACACTACCAAACGTAAAATAGATAGCTAGTGGGAAGCAACTGCATAGCACAGGGAGATCAGCTCTGTGCTTTGTGACCACCTAGAGGGGTGAGATAGGGAGCGTGGGAGGGAGGGAGATGCAAGAGGGAAGAGATATGGGAACATATGTATATGTATAACTGATTCACTTTGTTATAAAGCAGAAACTAACACACCATTGTAAAGCAATTATACTCCAATAAAGATGTAAAAAAAAAAAATTGCCAATTCAATTACTATGTGTCTCGGTGTGTTTCTCCTTGAGTTTATCCTGCCTGGGACTCTCTGTGCTTCCTGGACTTGGGTGGCTATTTCCTTTTGCATGTTAGGAATGTTTTCAACTATAATCTCTTCAAATATTTTCTCAGGTCCTTTCTCTGTCTCTTCTCCTTCTGGGACCCCTGTAATGTGAATGTTGTTGCGTTTTATGTTGTCCCAGAGGTCTTTAAGGCTGTCTTCATTTCTTTTCATTCTTTTTTCTTTATTTTGTTTCACGGCAGTGAATTCCACCATTCTGTCTTCCAGGTCACTTATCCGTTCTTCTGACTCAGTTATTCTGCTATTGATTCCTTCTTGTGTATTTTTCATTTCAGCTATTGTATTGCTCATCTCTGTTTGTTTATTCTTTAATTCATCTATGTCTTCATTAAACATTTCTTTCATCTTCTTGATTTTTGCCTCCATTCTTTTTCCGAGGTCCTGGATCATCTTTACTATCATTATTCTGAATTCTTTTTCTGGAAGGTTGCCTATCTCCACTTCATTTAATTGTTTTTCTCTGTTTTATCTTGTTCCTTCTTCTGGTAAATAGTCCTGTGCCTTTTACTTTTGTCTATCTTTCTGTGAATGTGGTTTTTGTTCCACAGGCTGCAGGATTATAGTTCTTCTTGCTTCTGTTGTCTGCCCGCTGGTGGATGATGCTATCTAAGGGGCTTGTTCAGTCTTCCTGATGGGAAGGACTGGTGGTGTGTAGAGCTGGCTGTTGCTCTGGTGAGCAGAGCTCAGTAAAACTTTAATCTCCTTGTCTTTTGATGGGTGGGTCTGAGTTTCCTCCCTGTTGGTTGTTTGGCCTGAGGTGACCCAGCACTGGAGGCTACAGGCCCTTTAGTGGGGCTAATGGTTGACTCCAGGAGGGCTCATGCCAAGGAGTACTTCCCAGAACTACTGCTGCCAGGGTCCTTGTCCCCATGGTGAGCCACAGCCACCTGCTATCTCTTCAGGAGACCCTCCAACACTAGTAGGTAGGTCTGGTTCATTCTCTTATGGGGTCATTGCTCCTTCCCCTTGGGTCCTGATGCATACACTACTTTGTGTGTGTCCTCCAAGAGTGGAGTCTCTGTTTACCTCAGTCCTGTTGAAGTCCTGAAATCAAATTCTGCTAGCCTTCAAGTCTGATTCTCTGGGATTTCCTCCTCCCATTGCCAGACCCCCAGATTGGGAAGCCTGACAAAGGCTCAGAGCCATCATTCCAGTGGGTAGACTCCTGTGGTATAATTGTTCTCCAGTTTGTGAGTCACCCACCCAGCAGTTATGGGATTTGATTTTGTGATTGCACCCCTCCTACTGTCTCATTGCAGCTTCTCCTTTGTCTTTAGATGTGGGGTATCTTTTTTAGTGAGTTCCAGTGTCTTCCTGTTAGTGACTGTTCAGCAGTTAGCTGTGAAGGTGCTCTTGCAAGAGGGAGTGAGCGCACGTCTTTCTACTCCGCCATCTTGAACAAATCTTCCCTCCTGTATGTTTCTACTGTTTTGCTCCAAAAGTTACAAGGCAGCATGTAATCCCGAGTGCACTTACCTGGAATCCCCAAGTGATAGCCAGTAGTGAAATTTGCTTTAAATCCCCCTTTTGCCATCACATCATCAGTGATAAAAAGCACAGTCATTCTGTTGGTGGTTGAGAACACATCCTTTACTGGACCAGGCCCTGTGTACACAGCTGCTCAAAAAAAAAAAAAAAAAAAAAATTAGTGAGATGATCCTTTGACTCTAGAAGGAATATACACTTTTTCTCAGTTCTGTCTCCCAGAGGTATGAAACATGCAGCCTGGCTTGCTCAGGAAGCACCACATGTAAGTAAATGCATACATTCTCTTACATTTTAGGCACTGCTTCTAGGAAAGCCAACTTCTCTACTGATCTTTTCCAGTATTACTTAAGGTTTCTGCAGCTCTATAATTTAATGATGAATTACTCATAATATTGTCTGGCTTTGCATCACTACTATTTAAAGCTCATGTTATCACAGAAAAATAATTGTTTGCCTGTTTTTAAAGACCCTTATAAAATAACAGAGCTTATAGTCTCCCTTAATAATTTTTTGTCTAAATTTATTTTATATTTTTTATAAATTGAATCACTAACCTAATCTGAAAGATGAATTAATTAGAGACTGATAATATAAACCTAAATGATGGTTTTCAATTTTTTCCCTCTAATCCCTGGGCTTTGAGGGTTTCATAAACAATAAAATATTCTTTATTAAAAACTAAAGGCTTCAGTTAGTTTAAAAATACATTCATCTTATTAAATATTTTATATATTGGAATCCTTGAAAGTGATTCTGTATCAAAAGAACTTCTCACCTACATATTTGAAAAGGATGATTCTGAGATCCTTTTGGAATTCGTATTTACTTTTCCGTGATTAATGGAAATACTAAGAGGTGAAATGATAAAAATTGATTTTTCTTAGATCATGAGAACACTGAAGTTTTTATTAGAAAGACAGAGTAAACTGAAAATGGAAAAACTACTCAAAATGTGTTTATAACTGTATTGAAAATCAAATTTGAAGTTCCTCAGTTCTTGCTAGCACAAGGCTCCTCACCTCACCGAGACTTTCATTGTTATTTGTTCTGTGTGTGACTCTCAAAATCCTCTCCCAGGAAACTTGTACTTTAGAACTTTGTGGGATTTTTCTGAAGAGCCTACATAATGGTGACTGATTAGTATGGCTGGGGAACCCTCTCCACCACTCTGCTCCTTCATTGCTATAGAGCATGCCCTCTGGAGTCTTCATCCACTGGCTGCAGTGTTCATGTGATTGTATAGCTATCTGACTGGATTTTATAGGAAATAATTAATACAGGTCTAAAGTACAGTTAGATAAAATACTTTCACTTGTAAAGTGTGCTGTTTCTGCAGTCCAGTTGACATTTCATGTATTTTCATAGTTCAGTGCGTGACTTATCAAGAGACACTTCTTTCTTAAAAATTGGTAGTAATTGAGCAAGATATTAGCCATTATACTTGATAGATTTTTATTATATTAACATGTATTTTATGATCTAGGTATAATAATTTCCTGTAGAATAGAACACTTTCCCCCTATGTCTATTTAAAAAAAATAATGATCAACAGATGTTAGGGAAAAATCAACTTGCTCAACTTTTGACTCATTCTCAGATACTTATATAGAAGCAGCTAGTACTAGAGACACAGACAATCAAAATAATAGTGAAACTCAAAGTAAAAAGCATTTAAAAATTTTGCACAACAAACACAATTGTTCCTCTAGTTTGAAGTGAAATAAAACATAATATAATAGCTATCTTTGGAAATACGATGTACACATAATGCATAGAAAACTGCATAATGGATGTTCTTAGCTTTTAGTCTCTAAAGTGTAATGCTTATTGTAGTAAATTAATATCAGCTGGTAGGAACTGCTGAATCAAAACTACGAATCCTCGTTTGCCAAGAATGCTTCAGAAAAATACCATTCTGTCATCATTGTAAACACTCCCCATATTGGAAGTGTGACATACAGTTTGACATGTTACTCTACTGCTGTAATTTCACTTTGCTAGTTGTAAAAGAGTGACTACATTTATTGAGAAATGCTCTCTCCATCAGTCCAGTGTCTTGAGCCATACAACCTTCACAATATTTAAACTGGAGACTTACCTAAGAGCAAGGAATCATCTCCTTCACCATCTCTGATTTCAACAATATCTGCAATATTTTCTAAGTCAAATGCTTGAAAGTGAAGCTGAATATTTTTTCCCTTTTGTGCATTTAAATTCCAAACACCTTAAAAGTAATAAATAACAACATAGTTTAAACATAGTTCTTTTGATTTCTCTTCAAAACTTCAATCTCTTGAGAATTTCAAATTACGTTCAAAGATTTATTTCATTTTATATAAACCAATATTACAAGCTGTTTGTGTGTGTGAAGAAACATTTTGTCTATTCCAGAATATTTGTAGTAAAATTTCAACTAAATACGAAATAATTTACTGTAATTGAATTTGCTTTATTTCATATAAAATGGAATACTTTAATCAAAGCTTGCCAATAGGCTTTTACTCCTACAATCTAAAATTTATGAATGTCAAAGATGTGAATATTCTATTTGCATTTATTTTATTTCCATGACTAAATGCAGAGGAAAACGAAGTGATTAAAATGCAATTTGTAGGGCAACTAAACTTTAGTATTTCTTTAAGCAATTGTTGCCATTATTTATATGTGTCATATGATGGTAGTTCCTTTTGGAACAAAACAAAACAAAATTACTAGCCTTAGTAACAACAAACACTCCTTGTTCTTTATTGATTACTTAAAAGATTTAGTCTTTAGATTTTGTTCTAGGTTCTTTCCTCATTCTGCTTGAGTGTTCTCATTCACTCTTAAGGAAATCATTTCATCAACATAGTAATGACATGTAAGTCTTTATTTTCTACACTTTTTTTTGAGAAGCAGATCCATTTATTCAATTATTTACTGTGTACAGATGTACGTATCTCAAATTCAACGTGTAATACAGGGAACACTCAATTATCTCTTTCCCCAACTCATTCATTTTTTCATTCTTCCTATCTTGGTGAATAGCACCACTAATCATCTACTCATAGTTTCTATACCAGAAACCTCTGCATCTCCCTTGATGTCCTCTCTCCTACTGCATCCAATCAATCACCAAGGCTGCCAGTACTACCTCCTATATCCCTGGAATCCTATTTCCTTCTCAGTCTCCACTGCCACTATCTGAGTTCAAGTCACCTTTATTTTTCATCTCCTAATTGTTGATGCTGATGGCTCCCTTACCACCTGTCTCTGATTCTACAGCCAGATGGATCCATCGAAGATGCAAACATGATTTCATCACTATTTTCCTCTAAACCATTTAAAGTTTCCTTAGTGCTCTCAGAATAAAATCCAAACTGCTTAATGTGGTGTGAAATACCTTCACACTTCATTTGTTATTATTACTTAACTTTGCTTGAAAATTCAAGAAAAAAAAATCAAGGTCTTCTACCTCTGAACTTTTTGTATGTTAGGTACCTCTCATGTCCCTCCACAGTCTCCTGCCTTTGCACTTATTACAAACAGTACCTTAGACATTTTGTGATGCCTGACAATTTATCTGAATCCTTATGTAGACTGAATTATGTTTGTTTCTTCTTTACTTACTTCAGTTCCTAACAGATGAAGCATTCAATAAATATTTGTTGAATAAATCAATAAATTTAATAAATTTCTCCAAATTGTTCTTTCAATGTTCTGCTTATTTTCAGATATTTTTAAATCATTACTTTGTACAAATGACACGTTTAAAAGATATTTCCAATGCGAAGAAGAGATGATCATCTCTGGTTCCCCATACAAGTCAAATTAGATTAATGGCTGTTTATTTTTTTGGAATCAGATATCTCCCTATAATAGTGACTCTATTATCCTATCAAAATAATACTTATCTCTGGATCATTTGAAGGAAGAAATGACATTTTCTAATGACACAGTTTTCACTATCATTGGGGCATTTTTTTCACTGGTAGAATTTTCCATTTAGGTTGGTGGTGTCATGGATGGCTGTGAAAGGCAGGGGAAGAACATGTCTGTTTCTCAGAACTACTGGAGTGGAATCTTTGTAGGATGGGCCTGGGAATCTGCATCTTTAACACAGACAATCTCTAAGCAGCCTTATGAGCTTCTCTATTTAGGACTAATGACCTAGAGACAAGCTTTTTATGGTTTTAGCATACTAGTCTATTCTCTCTAGACTTAGAATATTTTAGTGATCCTCTTTATTAGTTCATCTTTTATATTGGGAATCTAATCACATTACTATAACTGCCTGCTTTATTGACCTTAGTCTATATTTATAAAGGGTGTGTATGTCACAACTGGCTCTTTGCTTTTTATACTTTCCACTGACCTTATTCTATGGAATTGCAACTTTGTTATACACACCATAAACATTATATGCATAATCAAGGGGAGTGGTGTCTGGGGTAAGGCTGCCTCTTTCACTTACTGGTTTTATTCAACTTTTAAATTTGAGAAATATAATAATATCATCTGTTTTAAAGAATTATTGTGAGAACTGTCTAAAATAAGGTATATAAAGCATTAGTGCAGTGACTGGCATAAAATAAATGCTAAAAAGTTAGTAATTAATTATTGTTATTCTTGTTATCATTCTATTAAACAATCTCACAGATGTGGTAGTTGTATTCAGATACAGCAAATTTATAATTACTTTGCTGTGTCAAGGGGAGAATGTAACTTTGATATATACATTTGTTTCTCATGGCTGGAAAAGAAATGACTTACAGAAAGCCTGATTAGGGTAGTTGTTTGGAAAGTTCATAGACATGAATGTTGTATTTGGCTCCCACAGTTCAAAAGGTCCTCCACAGTCCGCTGAAAAGGAAAGCATTGAAAAATCATTAGTAACATATTGTTTATTTCAGACATAATACTATATGCCCATAAATTTCCAATTATATTTCTTGGAATACTGGTTTTGACAGATACATTTTAGAGTTTGTGTAAGGGAAAAATATAGGTTAACAGGTCTCTTTACTGAAGAATTTCTCAAAACCTTAAATATTCTTATGTTCTTTGTGATTCTCCAAGAAGGCATAATAGTATTCAGCATTTCCCAAAATTATTTAGGCAAGAAAACAATTTTGAAAGCATCTTTTATAAATAGGCTTCATGAAATAAGGTATCAATGCTCTACTGTAGAAAAAAAGATGAATCTTCATAATAGAACAAATCTTACATCTGTCACTCTCTTATGAGAAGGACTAGTAAATTACTAATCCTGCCATTTCTTGTTATTTCTTCTTTTTTCCTACTTTTTTTTCAGTAGAGAAGAAGCTTCACCATCCTGAATATTGTATTGAGGCATTTGACTGTCAGGAAAGGGGGATAAAATCTCTACCTTCTAGATAATTGGCCTAGACTGTTCAGGAGTCAATTTGGAACTGAACTTAATGCAAATTTATTAGAAAAAAATAAAGCACAGATCTTCCAGTTAAGAGTATGATGCTTCAAGTGGGTTAACTAACTTTATGAAATTCTTAATCTACTTTATTTATCTTGCTTATTAGAAAGACATTCTAAACGAATGTAAAACTTCATCAACCACTTTGAGTATCCCAGTTCTATCTTATTTTTTATTACCATGTTATACTTAAGATCAAAAGAATAAAAATAATCTAATTAGAAGAATATATAAAACTGAGATAAGTAGATAATTTTTCTATTATTAAAGGTAGACGATAATGGTATTACTTCCTTCCAATAACACAGAAATCAGATTAGAGGAGGGAAAAATTAAATGTCTCTACATCTACAGCAGTGATTTCCATCAGATCCTCTTGTTTGATCCCTCTTTTACATGTCATCTGCCTCATTTATGTAGATCCTTTCAATTCATGTGCACCTTTCAAGTTTGTATGTAATAATCTTCTTAGATTTGGGTTTTATGATATGTACAACGGGACAGAGAGAGGCAGTTGCTGTGGCTCAAACTAGTATCATTGCCAACATATCCTGTTCTATAAGGTTTGGTTCTGTAAGGGCTTGGTCTACCTTATATGCCCTCCTGCAACTGGCTTGTCCAGAACCAGCTGAACTTAGCAAGAATAATAAAATCTTTTTAAAAAACCTTACTGTTTGCAAAGTTTCCATGCACATTGTTTTATCTGGAGAGAGAAGGTGGTGTATAAAGGAAAGATGTGTTGGAGTTGGTGGATTAAAACTATCGTTCTGAGTTAGTTACTTTTCTTTTTGAGACTGGGTCTTCTCATATATAAACTAGATATATATTAGAGATTTTCAAGGTTGTTGTAAAAATCAGACATAATTTATGAAAAGTGCCTACACATTACCTGGCGTGCTCAGTCCTGGTTGTCAGTGCATTCTTGTGAATTAGGTAATTACTATGACTATTTCAATTTTCTTTTTTAACATCTTTATTGGAGTACAATTGCTTTACAATGGTGTGTTAGTTTCTGCTTTATAACAAAGTGAATTAGCTGTACATATACATATATCCCCATATCTCTTCCCTCTTGAGTCTCCCTCCCTCCCACCCTCCCTATCCCACCCCTTTAGGTGGTCACAAAGCACCTGCTTTGCACCTGCTAACGGAAAATTCGGGCATCGGAGGTGTTCTGTTATTTGCTAATGCCAAGCATAACCACTTAGTGTCAAAGTCAAGGCTTCAACTCAGTTAACCTCAAACTCATCTCACAGTATGTTACTGTCGGTTATTGGGCTGATTAAACAGAATCATTTCAACCATCTGGTCTGAGCTATAGGCAGGGTTTAGGCTGAGTCTCAGTAAGTGGCACTTGGTGGGTATGTGACAAGGAGAAGGAGGACAGAAGGGAACGTGGATGAGAGCACTAACAAGTAAGGTCAATGATGGACAGACCTGGAAGGAAGAAAGCAGTGTACACAGGGTGCTGAAGAAGACATTGGAACCAAAGAAAGAGTGATAATTCGGAACAAGGGCAGGTTCTCCACTGGGAAAGGCTGAGGGAACTGTGTACTCCTACAGCAGCAGTTCCTCCAAGGCAAATCCTCTCCTCGATTGTGCAACTTATTGTCTTGACAAGATTTCTGAAGAAGCATCCACTACAACCCCTCAACTCCCACATACACACAACTCACCTAACTTTAGTAACTCTAAAGTGCCGTGAAATGCTTTCTTCAATCTTCAAGAAAACTAATGATGAGGGGAGAGTATAACTGCAGGGACAAAAATAACACTGCTGATTGGTGAGGGGGAAAGCCAGCTCTTCTTAAATTTAGCCATGGCCAGTGTGGCCAGTGGGAGTGTTGTTGTTTAAGCATCATTCTCATTTCTCTTCAAGGAAAAAAAATTCTAAATCGTATACTCCTCATATAGGAAATAACCAACAATTTGGAGAATGTATTGAGTGTTCACTTCTCTGAACACTTGATGGTACATTATATTATATGCAGATGAGTAGGTAGGACTTAAATAAACACACAACCAGAACTAAAATATTGTCAGGTGTGATTGTTAAGTCTGTCAAGGCAGGCAGTTGACTTAGCATTTCTCCTCTGAATAGAATTCTTGGAAATTCAACCAAAAATACTTTAAAAAATAATAAAATATTTAAGAAGTATTTTTGAAATACATTTCAAATATAATTTTATGTCAAATAAATGATCAGTAAGTATCTCTGACACTTGGTCTTATAAGATTGATAAGTTACTCACTGTATATAAACGACTGTAAGGAATTGGCAAAAACACTTTCAGCCATTCTAAATATGATGACACAATTTATTTTAACGGTGGTGTTGCTATAGCGGAGATGTAGCATGTACTTCTTAGAGGAGCCAAAGACTCATGAAATGTGATTCTGGAGAGCACAGTCCTGCTGTGTCATTTAATAAACCATCTCCACCCACAGAATGAGAGTTAAATAGTTTGCCTGATACAGGGAACTCTTCAATTACAGTTGTTAAATTCTACCATTGTTCTTTTTCTTAGAGCTGTTCTCTCAAAGATTTGTATTTTGATTAATTTCTTACTATGCCAGTAGGAATCTTCATGACATGCAATATGTAAATAATATGCAGTATTTTGCAAAATGGCTGTCAGGAATAGATATTTTCCTCGAGGCATGTCATTTTTAATCCATGCTTAAACCTCTGACATAAATGATATATGTGTCAATGTGGAGGCATTTACTGAAGGGTGAAAAAAAGGAGAGTCCAGCTTTCACTTACAGTAAAAGGGTTCAAATTAAAGTTATTTATGACAAGATATTTAAAGCAAGAAATAAGGATGATAAAAGTAGGTTTCTGATTGCTACTTTTTTTTTTAAGGTTTTTTTTTTTTTAATGTGGACCAAATTTAAAGTCTTTGTTGAGTCTTCCACACTCCCCTGCATTGGAAGGTGAAGTCTCAACCACTGGACCACCAGGGAAGTGCCTGATTGCTACTCTTATGTGAGGGAAATAATAGGTGCAGTTTAAGAAATACTACCGCACATTGATGTTTGAATATGTTAAAAGTGGCTAATTTTCAAAGTCAGCAGTTTTTTAAAAATAATCATAGTAATAGATAACAAGTCCTAAAGTATTACAGACACAACAATTTTAAAAGTTTAAGTGGTAATATAAAAAGAAATTTTGGGGTTCAGTTTGTCAAAATTTATATTTCCATTAACAGGTTATAGTGACCAGCTACGATACAAATGTTTTTATTAAATTTGTGGCAATAAAGTTCAAATTTATATTCCCTGTGGTTTACATTTTATTTATAATCACTAGCCATCTAGCCAATAATAGATCTAATAAATAGGCTGTTTTGAAGGTAAAAAGATGAAAACAAGAGTAGCCAAAAACATACTGATGTAGGAGCATATGAGGGCAGTTAATTTGGAATTTGCTAAGGGTATCAAATCATACTAATGATATAAAAGGCAAGCAGCTCTACATGACCATCAATTACATGAGCGTTAAATTGGTACTGATTCATTTTTACAGGAATAACTAAAGTTAAAGATCATTTAGCTCTAAGTATAATATCAAGCCTATAAACTTTCCAAATTAACTTTTATTTTGCTTTTGGAAATGGAAAGTGGCCTAATAATAGCCAAATAGAGTGAAACTATAGAAATAGAGTGACTATTACAATAGTTAAAACTAGCTTATCCTTTTATTTTTTTTCCGTAACTAGTTTTAACAGCCCAGAAATAAGCCAGGTGCTGAAAGGTTGATTTCTTTTTGTATATACCTATTCTATTTAGTAGGTGCTTGTCATGAAGCATTCCAATTGTGTTGCAAATTGGAATTATATTTGTGTAATGGAATGTTTACTTTTTAAAAATGTTCTCAATACAATCCCCACATTTAAATTATTTGTGCCAATGTCACAGGGCAAAAATCATAGAGCTGATGCAGCAGCAAGTGATTAAAATCACATGATGGAAAAAGCCCTGCAGTTATGAAAACTGAACTTACATTTCCCCAAACAAAGCACAACCTAGATCCCTAGGAACAGCAGAGAAAAATGGCCTTAGCTCGTCAGTTACTTGATTATTTTCTTATTTAAATGCTCTATAAGAACCAAAGAAAAGACTATTAGCCAGTCAACCATGGTTTCCCTTTGTTTCTGCTTAAACAAATCAGTGATCTGGAACCAGAAAAGTTTTGCTCAGGTAAGAGTTTCGCTGAACCAATTGCAAAGGGCATTAGAATGAAATTGTTCAGAATGCATTTGATGGTAATTAGCATTTTCTGCTGTGCTAAATACTGCCCTGAAGTGAACCATTTGGAACCTGGAACAAATACACTCTGGGAAAATTCTAAAGTTTATATTTTAAAATCAGATGGGTTATTCTACCGTTATAATTTCCCTATTGTAAAAATATGCAGGCATATCATGCTTCCTTGACATTGAGGTATTATATTTTTCTCTTTCTGATTGCAAGAGATAGGAGGACTGTGTGGGTTAGACAGATACATTTCTAATATGAAAAATCATATTTAAAGTTTTCTTTATATATGTATGACTTTACATATGAAAGTTATCTCAAATTTTCTATTTTATACAGTGATGAGATTTTGCTACTTTTAAGATATTGAGCCTATGAAACTATGTTACTTTCACCTGTAAAATTTTTTCTTCTTGACCACTTATTGATGAGTAGAACATGCTGGCAGAAAGGATTATGAAGACAATCTGTTTTTTGTTTTTCTTTTTTTTTAACTTTATTTTTTTATTTTGGTATGCGGGCCTCTCACTGTTGTGGCCTCTCCCGTCGCGGAGCACAGGCTCCGGACGCGCAGGCTCAGCGGCCATGGCCCAAGGGCCCAGCCGCTCCGCGGCATGTGGGATCCCCCCGGACCGGGGCACGAACCCGTGTCTCCTGCATCGGCAGGTGGACCCCCAACCACTGCGCCACCAGGGAAGCCCAAGACAATCTGTTTTATTAAATGATTGCAATATCAAAATAGCAAGATGTTGCTAATATTTGGTATCTATAGCAATTATTTATCAAACCAGCAGTGATTTTAATGATTATAATATTTTGCATGAAAATGTTTCATATAACAGACAGGAAGGGAGTGGGACACATACAAAATGAAGTGAGACAATTATTATTATTATTATTCTTTTTTTGGCGGTACGCGGGCCTCTCACTTCTGTGGCCTCTCCCACCACGGAGCACAGGCTCCGGACGCGCAGGCCCAGCGGCCATGGCTCACGGGCCCAGCCGCTCTGCGGCATGTGGGATCCTCCCGGACCGGGGCACGAACCCGCGTCCCCTGCATCAACAGGCGACCTCCCAACCACTGCGCCACCAGGGAAGGCTGAGACAATTATTTTTAAACAACACTGTGAAGCCCAAATTATTGTGTTCATGTGGTATTTTATCCATCCCTAGCCCCACCATTATTTCCAAGCTTTAGTTCTGGTATCAGAATTTTGTTTGGCAAAAATGTTTAGAACATACAGCCAAAATAGAGAGAGAAAGACAATGAGAGAGGATAAGTTTATACCTAATAGTATTTGTTGATGATCTATTTATGCAATGTTAAGAATCAGTCAGACACCAGTGAAGCAAAGGTGAATTAGATCCAGAATTTGGTGTCAAGAAAACTTCTTGTCACAATTCTGTGGGAATGCATGGTAATTTCCTGTTTTTGTTTCAATTTTGAGTGTCATTCTATCTCTTAAACTGAATGCTTCCTTGAAGGTTTTTCCAGCTCACACTCTCTTCTCCAAAGTCTTCTATCACTTAATCCTCTCATTTACTACTTTTAGGGGCACATAGTTATATATTGCTTTTAATATTTATTAGTTTGTTAATTCATTAATATTATATATTATTTCATGTATCAATGGTTATTGCTACATCTTACATTTCTTGTGCAGTGCTTTGTATGTAGCAGATATTTATAAAATTCGAATGAATGCTTGAAATATTGAGGAATATATGTATAACTCATACATGCATCTAAACATGTTAATACACATGATGGTAAGTATAAATTAGCCTTTTGGTGGGATGTAAGTGCACATTCAATATGGTGCATGGGACAAGTATGACAATGTGATTACTCTCCTCCTCATTTGTCATACATTCTCAAATGCCAGTCATTTGTCTTTAAAGCTTTTGAGTTGTTAAAGACACTCATCTGAAAAGTCAGTTTTTGTTTAACTTAAAGATTAGAAGCATAGGTGGCGCAGTGGTTGAGAGTCCGCCTGCCGACGCAGGTGACACGGGTTCGTGCCCCCGTCCAGGAAGATCCCACATGCCGCGGAGCGGCTGGGCCCGTGAGCCATGGCCACTGAGCCTGCGCGTCCGGAGCCTGTGCTCCGCAACGGGAGAGGCCACAACAGTGAGAGGCCCGCGTACCGCCAAACAAACAAACAAACAAACAACAACAAAATTAGAAGCATAAAAATATATAATTTTTGAAGTAAAATCAAATTTGGATAGGTTGCCACCTGATTTGCTGATGTGAATATGGTTAGAATTTCAAGTGTGCTTGGCACAAAAGGGGAAATGGAAAAAGTGCTGTGTTTTATGATAAAACAAAAACATCTATGAGGTTCAACACAAGCAAAGCTGTACAGCTAGATGAGCTTCCTACCACCATAATCCAAAAACAAAAGGGATGTTTTTGCATCAAAACTACAATGTAGTGAAAACATCCCAATAGAGGGACAATAGGTAATGATTGTTTCATATCATTTATCACTACACACACACACACACACACACATTTCATTTGTTTGTTTATTTTGGTCAGATCCCATAGTCTGAAAGTGGTATGAAGTTATTGTCTCCTTTGGCCTAATAAGATGGTTGATAATGTACCTTTTGCTTCTGAAATGTCATGTTTCAAATTTAAGAGCACAGGTAGATACAGGCTCCGTTTTGTTCCTTTGAGATAAAAGATTCCATAGCACATTGGAAATCCTGGGCATTGCTCTTGCAAGGCCTTACAAAAAGGCACCATGACAGGACAAAAATCTTTTGTGTGATCTAGGTATATTCAAAGTCCAGACCGAATCATTATGTTAAATTATTCTGAAAATAGGCTTAGTGGGTTTCAGCCTTAAGTAAACTCCTCTTGAGATTTTAACGTCACTCTCATAAGAAGGCTATGAGAATCTTAAGGCTTCTTCCCAAAAGACTATAGGCCATGCTACATGGCTAATACAGCATTAGTTTGTATTAAGTTGAAAACAAAATAGAAATAAGCACTTTGATTATTATCAAAAATGAAAATTTAGTAAAATTATCATAAACATGATGCATAACAAAGTAATTTCATTGTGAATTTTTATATAATATGTAATATTTTACTAGTATCCATTTTACTTATATTTTAAAGGTTTTGATTTTCAGTGAAAATAATAATACTAGGGAAAGATAATAAAAATGTAAGTCAGAGAGAGATCTACCTGAAAATAGTAATAACATAATTAGGAAAAATACATGTTAAGGTTACTTACTAGGAAGTTCTGGCAGAGGAGTTGGGACCAAAGTTGGTTCTGGATAAAGACTCACATTGCAAATCCCATATGTTAGGCTAATGTCATCCAATGCTATATCACTCAGGAACTGGTTTTTAAATGCATTAAAAGCAACCTATAATTCATAGAGGCACATAAAACAATTCTGCTTTAATCTTTTCTCATTGATTCTTCTTGTGGCCCAGTATTCTCTGGAGAATCAATACTGCCATGCCCAAGTAAATGTGGACAAGTTATCGCAAAGTGAAATATTGCTTTTCAGTGTCCTTCAGCTGAGCCCAGCTTCCTATTATGTGCTCATACTAGTCTAAATTTTCACTAGTGTCTTCTTTCTTTGTTAGGCAACATTGTCACAGTTTCTGTCTCTAGCTCTTTCTTTCGTGATATTGTCATACTCCATTCCACTCCGTCACATATACACATCATCTGGCAGGGGAGATCAATCTTATTCTAGGTTCGTTCCCTAACAATATTAAAAATCCGAGTAGCTGTCTGCCTTCTTATAGCATACAATCTTGAAGAGAAGACACACTGATTAGATAATTTAAATGAGAGAAGAAGGAAACAAGAGAAAATATGAGTATGATATAGTTGTTCAGGGACAGCTGGTACTGGACATAGTTTTTACCCAGGAAGCTGGTGTGGGATATATTGTGAGGGTGATGCTCAGAGGACACCAACTCAGACTTGGGAAAAATGTCCAGTGGTCAGATGAAGCATATTAGGTTCTTAAGAACAGTGGGTATTTTTAACTGGACTTTCCTGAATCCTCTCCTGTCTGGGAAAGGAAAGACATAAACCGAATACCTGATATGCTAATTACTGTGCAAGGCACATTGTATACATTATCTCTTTTACTTTTCCCAACACTAATGTACAGTCATCCATTCACTCATTTGTTCATTCATTCCACCTACTTCATGATAGACACTGTTCCAAATAATTGTCCTCTCCCTTTTATGTATGCACAAGCAGAATGTCAAAGATACTAAAGTAACTTGTTCAAGATTTCACAACAAAGTGGCAAAGCCAACGTGCAAATATCTGTAGAACTTGGTGCTCTCACACTGCCTGATGAACTAACTTTGAAAAAGTGGATGCAGTTTTATTACTTTTTTTTTTTTTGCGGTACGCGGGCCTCTCACTGTTCTGGCCTTTCCCGTTGCGGAGCACAGGCTCCGGACGCGCAGGCTCAGCGGCCATGGCTCACGGGCCCAGCTGCTCCGCAGTATGTGGGATCTTCCCGGACCGGGGCACAAACCCATGTCCCCTGCATTGGCAGGCGGACTCTCAACAACTGCGCCACCAGGGAAGCCCTCTTTTAATTACTTTTAAGAAACGCTTGGTGAGTTGAGCCAGATTTGGTCACTAAAATACTTAGCTCCCTGATTCTGCCATCTCTTTGTTCCTTCATGTTCCATTTTCCTTAACCCTTCCTTGAATTATCAGAAAACAAAGGTGGAGAAGAAAACGTCACAGAAGTATAGAATCAGAAGAAAGAGGATAAGGAAAAAGGAAAGGAAGAAAAAAAGAAAGATGGGAGGAATACAGATGAGGGTCATTGATTATCTCCTGCCTTTTTTCAAGTCACAGGAAAGCACTGAAACTTCGCTGATGATGGTGTCTGTCCAAATATATATCTTCTGAAAGTTATAGTCTCTTGTCTGAAATTACCCAACTAAAACATTGTTAATTTGGTCAAACGATTAGCCTGTATTAGCCTACATTTTATTTTTTTAAATTAATTTATTAATTTTTGGCTACATTGGGTCTTCATTCCTGCACACAGGCTTTCTCTAGTTGTGGCGAGCGGGGGCTACTCTTCCTTGTGATGCGTGGGCTTCTCATTGGGTGGCTTCTCTTGTTGTGGAGCACAGGCTCTAGGTGTGTGGGCTTCAATAGTTGTGGCTTGCAGGCTCTAGAGTGCAGGCTCCATAGTTGTAGTGCGTGGGCTTAATTGCTCCTGGGCATGTGGGATCTTCCCAGATCAGGGCTTGAACCCGTGTCCCCTGCATTGGCAGGCAGATTCTGAACCACTGCGCCACCACGGAAGCCCCTATCCTACATTTTACTTGCAAACACCCTTAGGAAAAAACACGAGAAGCTGTTACATGAAAAATTAATTCACCCTAATGTAAAATAAATGATCAGAGACTTCCCAATGAGACGGCTCATAGAATTTGTTTCTAAAGGAAAGATATGCGATTAAGTGGGGCAGGGTGGATGGATTCTGGTGGGATGGATGTTCTAACAGGAAAAGATGATTCCCTAGAAAAGTGCAGGGCTAATCTAGGTGGTGTATGTGAAAAGTTGCAAGACCTAGTTAGGCAGGGGACATAGGAAAACACGGTTGGCTTGTGCTAGAAAGTTGCTGAAGAAAGCTGAAATATCCTTCAAAGTTTCTATGACTTTTATGGCTCATTATAAGTAGTACTTTCATGTAGTAAATCGTTCCTCAGTAAATGGTTTTTAATAAGTCAATGAATAATTGAAAATAGAGGCACTCAAAGATAATAAAGGAGGAAGATTAGGAAAGTAGGGTGACTTGGCTATACCCAGAAAGTAAATTAATTTTTTCACCATATCACCATAAACTGTAATTGTACCACCATTTTTATAATACAAATACATGATTATAAAGCGTTTTGCCAACCTTAAATTCCACTGTCTCATTTAATGTTACTTGTCCATAGTTCCAATTTTCTCCATAATTTCCTTCCTTTTGGAAAATTGTCTTCTCCATGTTTTGGTCACTGCTGATATTAATGCTTAGTTTATAGACATTTTCACCATACATATAATACCTAGTTTGGAAGCAAGCAAAAATGAATGGATTCCTACAACATTAGAATATATATATTTTAGGGTTCTTCTAAACCCTTCTAAACTCAAATACCCCCTTTTATCTTGGATGAGGGAGTTGCTAGAGAAAAGGAGGGAGTTTCCCAGTATTTTGCTACTTTATCAGCTGGAAAAGTAATGACTAATACATTAAAACTTGGGACAACACCTTAGTAAAATTTGAGCCTGGCAACGTTACTCATTAAATAAGATGTTACTTAATATGTGTTTATAACATACCAGAAACTAAGGCAGACTGGTTCCAAAGTGGGGTCTAAAAGGAGACTTAAAAGTCCTACTCTTTCTCGTCTCCCTCCTGGTCCAGTTGGGGTGGAAATGTAAAATCCTGTGAAAACAACAAAAATTGTTTACTTCACTTAACTATTAGCATATTTGTTGTGTGAGCTATATCATTCATAAGCAGGAAAGCACAACTTTAAGATGAAAATATAAGGAAATGTATTTAGGTACAGTGGAAAGGACAATGGACTGGAAGCCAGAAGACAGCTTCCATAACCAATTGTTATTTAAGAAAATCACTTCTCAACTCTGGACTTCCCAATAGCCTTGAAGGAAGGATATATCAAAGTCTGAGTTACTATGAGTCCACGTGACTGTTTCATCATATTATTATGTCCAAATACCACTTTAATTCCAATTTATTAGATGTTTTGATTAATTCACTCCTTTAGAAACAATCAGTCCATTAAGATATTAAGTTATGCTAGTGGACTAACGCATGATATAGGCAAGTAGTTAAGTACAAATTCGAAGGCAAAGTTAAGTGTTTCAAAGAAGGTCAGTTTTTTATTCCATCGCCTATACTGTGTTTCTCTAAATAAGAAGTGACCTGATTTTACAACGGTCTTATCTTCCATATTCCTTTGAATGATAACTAGTTAGATCACAGAGGAGCAGGAAACATGCTAATCCACATAAGAGCTTTCTAAGTAGCTCAAGCCACTGCATAAAGTGCTTTCTGGTCTGGAATTCATTCTTGCAGCCAATGATTTGAGTCATCTGAAGTGTGGGAAGAGTTGTTGGGATGAGATCTCTTGAACGTTTCCTTAGACAGATTTAATTTTTTTATTTTTTAGTCTGCAGCTCATGTATTATGACAGAAAGCAGGAATCATGAAACCAAATATGATGTAAAGCAAATGAAATATTGTATAAATTTAATTTTATTGGAATGTAATTTTTTATGAAATGCTGAAATTTAGTGATTATTTGAAAGCAATCATCTTCTCTCATGTGCTTTCAAACAGAAGTGGTTTTTTTAGGACATTTTCATAATTCCAAAAAGAAACCCATGCCCAATTGCAGGCACTCCCCATTCCTGTCACCCTTCTTCCAGCCTCTTGCAGCCACTAATCTACTAATCTAAACCTGTAGACTTGCCTATTCTGAAGAGTTCGTGTAAATGAAACCATGCAACATATGGTCTTTTGTGAATGACTTCTTTTATTTAGTTAGTGTTTTCAAGGTTCCTCCAGGTTCTAAAGTACTAGTGCTTCATTACCTTTTATGGCAGGATAATATTCCATTGTAGGCATATATCACATTGTAAAATTTATCCATTCACCAGGTAGAGGACATTTAAGTTGTTTCTGCTTTTCTGGATATTTTGAGTAATGCTGCTATCAACTTATTTTTATGAAGATGCTCATTTTCATTTCTCTTGAGTATGTACTGGGGAGTAGAATTGCAGGGTCATGTATTTAACTGTATTAATAATGTTAAACTCTATGTTTAACCTTTCAAGGAACTACAAGACTGTTTTCCAGAGTGACCACACCATTTTACATTCCCACCAGTAGTATATGAATATGAGGTAACCCTTGTTATTGTCTGTTTTTTTGATTATAGCCATCTTAGTAGGTGAAAAGTAACAAATTGTAGTTTTGATTTGTATGTACCTAATGACTAATTTAATGATGTTTAATTTAATGATGTTCAGAATCCTTTTATGTCATTGGCCATTCATATATCTTCTTTGGAGAAGTGTTCAAATCCTTTGGCCATTATTTGTCTCTATTATTGAGTTTTGAGAGTTCTTTCTATATTCTGGATAAAATTCCCTCACCAGGGAATATGATTTTCAAATATTTGATCAAAACATAAAACTTTCTAATAGTTTATCTCATTCTGTGGGTTATTTTAAAAATTTTATGATGGTATCCTTTGAACCACAAACGTTTTATATAGAAATTTTTATAGTCAATGCTATGTATAAAATTCAGACCCATTTATTTATAGCATGTGGAGTAAGGACAAGACACAAAGAAAAATGCTAATAGAACTGCCAATAGATATATCAATGCATATTTAGATCAATGAGGCAAAAATTATTCAGAATGAGTATTTTATCAAGGTGAAATCATCATCAAATATCTTACTAAATGTAATATATGCACATCATTGGATTTAGATTACAAAAGGTAAAATAGAAATGAATGTGTATTTAATATTTTATAGTATTAACATACTGCTCACACTTTGTATATTGCTGTGATATTTCATGAGTACTTATTTTAGCCATGTAGTTAGTGTTCAATTATTCAACCCAATAAAAAGTAGTATAGATACAGAAGACATATTCCAGAATCGACTCTCTAAATGTCCAACTCCAAGTCCCTTTTGAGTTGCTTAGAGTATAGTTCTAGAGGAAATAATTAAAATGCCACTGAATGCCATGAATAAGTACTGAAATGGCTACGCTATTCAGAAATATTTCTAGTTAGCAGCAATTATATAACTTAAACACACATCATGCTCCTATTTATGTTTGGCCATGTTCACAATCAATTAGTTATAATTAGAAATATTTTGAATTTACTGTTTACCCATTAAACAGTAATAAACTTGGGGTTTTCCGTCCAATTAAGGTATCGTGATGTTATGAGCTTTGTATCATGGTTCAGATAAAAAATTAATTACGTGGACTGTAATACCTTATGAATTTTGCATAAATAAATTAAAAAAACACAATACACTAAGTATCAGATAGAATTGTGCATTTTTGAATAAAGTAAAATGATAAATTATTATTCCTATGAAATAAGCTAAATTCTTTAGTTAACAGATTAGAAGAGGAAGGAAATTCTTCATAAAATTATGAATTTCAAAAGTAGAGAATTATAATTGACATAAAAATTTACTTAGTCTAACTACCCACTGTCCTTAAATTTCATCCACAACATTTTGCCTATGGGGGTCACTTGATGTCTGTTTAACATATATCAAATGCAGCAGGAATCATTGCATTTCAAGGCAGCCCATTCCATTTCAACATGATTAGAAAATTCATTTCATTTTTAAGAATAAGTTATTGTGCACCTATTATTTCCAGTTTTGCCTCCTGGGCTCATTAGGATAAGATGAATTTATGGTAGCTCTACAAATATGTAAAGGCCAGTATAATGACTCTCTTGGTCTTCTCAAGATTATCGGTCCTTTTTCCCTTCAATGATTTTAATATGGCGCAATTTCAGTTTGATTCTTCATCTGATAAATTCTCAATAGTTGTACATCCAGTTGGTTCTACTCAGAACCAACTCAGAGTATGGAAACTAGAAGTCCACACAATATTTCTGCTGGAGTATTTCACCAGGTGGAGGAGTAGGAACATCATAAAACTTGGGACTAAGACTTAAGTCATCCCATCATAGTCACTATCTTTTTCCAAGTGTGTCTCGTAGTACTCTGACTCCCCATGAGAATTCTTCATCACTTACATCATTGTTAAATAATGCTTCCTTCTGTACAATCTAATCTGTCCCTATTCAACATTTTTCACCATCTCTTTGTTTCCTACTAAACCAACAAATTCACTGTGATGTTTGAGGCCTCTGTGCTTTGACTTCACTATCCTTTTCTAGCCATAGTTCTTATAATTCATGTATTAATATTGACATGCAGCACTTCTACAAAACTAGATTATTTTAATTTTTCCATCACCGAGAAATTTTATAACTCTTGGGGTTTTTGTTTCTGTTTTCCTGTCCTTTTAATTTTCCTTACAATTGTACCTGTCAGTATCCTACAAATTTTTTGAGGTCATTTAAATCAAATTAACATCTCCTTCAGAAAACCCTTCTTGGTCTTTCCAACTAGATATAACCCCTCCTTTGGAATTCTCAGTTGCACTTGTACTTCCCTGATGTCACTTAGTGTATTCCGTTGTGTATTGTATTTATGTTTACATGTGACTTTTAAAACTTACTAGAAATTTGGCAAAAAGAAAGACAAGGTACATTTTTGAATTCTCTATATGGATTAGCTGAATACTGTTTAATATGTTCTTGTTACACTAATTCGACTGGCTTTTTTAATTTATTAAAGTACTGCACAAAATAAATGATTAAATAGATATTTTCCATAACCATATGGGGAATTATATGGTTAAATGATAATTCCTTTTTTTTTTACATCTTTATTGGGGTATAATTGCTTTACAATAATGTGTTAGTTTCTGCTTTATAACAAAGTGAATCAGTTATACATATACATATGTTCCCATATCTTCTCTCTCTTGCATCTCCATCAGCTTTCTTGAAATATCTTTGAGAGCTCTTGGAATTAATCACAGAGTCAGCTTCAAACCCAGAACATTTTGTAATTTAAGCGTTCAGTGAGTCTTCTCTGTGAGCCATAAGGTTTCTCTTACAACTTCTACCTATCCCTTTTTCTGCTTATTTCTCTATGAACTGAACCTAACCTCTGCCTCCAACAGCCCAAATAAAAAGAAGTGCTGGGCATGTGCTGATGCTGATGTAGAGACAGCAGAAACTGCAGAGATGGCAGGATCTTCTGGAAACTTGGAGGTCCCTCTCAAGAAGAAAATAAGCTTATATAAAGCACTTTGTGAGTTTGTGGGTGCATATAAAGTTAATTGAATCTGGTAGATAAATATTGAAAGGTTTAGATTGGAGAATGGTGCAAATTCAGTCAGATTCTATCAATATTAAAGAGTAATATTATTTTCTGAAATTCAACATCACAGGAAAGATAAGGAAGTAAGGACAATTTTACTTTGAAACACTAAAATTCTACTTATTTTAGAATAAGGTTATAAGCTAAGTAAAAGACTTATCCAAAAGACTTAATATACTTTTGAAAATTGAACAATAGTATTTAGAACAATATCACAGCCAATTTGTTTCTGTTGAATACATCTGTGGCATGAAAAGAAAATAGTTATAATACCTAACATTTATAAAGCATTTTTCATATGCCAGGTATTTTCCTAAGTTTTTTTTCCAACATACTAATTTAATGTTCATAACATGCCTCCAAAGTCAGGTTCTATTATCATTGACCCACTTTCCAGATGAAGGAACTGAGATAGTAGATAGATAACTTGTCTAAATGGCAGAGCTCAAATTTAAACCTAGCTATGATATCAGGGTCTCTATTTTAATGATCTTTACTACTACACTATGCTAGCCCCCAGGTGTTAGAAAAATTATGATTTCACCAAGAAAGGCCAATAAAAAATGTTTTCTTTGGCTCCACTAGCTCTTTTGTGACTCTTCCATTTCTTAAGTTTTCACATTAGTTACTAACCTCATTTTCCCTGAACGTTCTGAAAAAACAGGCCACTGCTGAGCATCCCAAGATGCTGCCCTGTATCAGGGCCACCGTCTCCGCCAATTCCCTTTGTTTCTGAGAAGTACAGAGAAACTGAGCATTGAAAAAACAGAGATTCAGGAGTCGGTGCTCCACTAGGAGAAACTTCTTCAGAAGGACTCAGAAAGTTAAGGGACTTGGATGTTCTTCCCTAAAGCAATGTTAATTCAAAGTTTATCTGTTTCATATAGACTTTCCTGTGATTTAAAGTGAAGGTAAAAAACCAAAAAAACCTTCATGGGTAAGAGGAACAGTGGGAGAGATTTAATTCCCTTCCATCTCAGAGGCAGAATGTTCTGACACATAAAAAAGCAGGCTGGAAGAAAAATGCCCCTTGTGGGGGAATGACTGGTAGGTTATGAAATCACTGGTATGAGAGTTGGAAAGGACCTATTAAGGCCTCTCATCCATTCTCATTACAGTGCTGCCTCTGGTGGGCTCTGAACTGCTCTAATTCATCTCATTTTAAATAACTCCTGCTACACGACTTTCTCCTGAGACTCCATTTCCAACCCAACTATTTAAAACCTCTACCTGACATTCAACCTCTTTCACTTTGGTCAGTTTCATTTTATTTCTTTCGTTATTTAATCTGTTGGCAAGCTGAAACCATTTTTCTCCTGTAACGTACTTACAGTGTTCAAATATCAGTGGAATTATTTTTATCTCTTATTATGACATAAAAGGAGAAAATGATAATTTGAACATCAAAGATTTCAGCTACGTAAAAGCTATCTGCCATAGTCAGTAGATATAAATGCTTTCTGCACTTTCCTCTAACTACCCTTGTCCAAGTGTGGTAGAGACATTTTTTTTTTTATTAAAGTTAAGGAAAAAAATTGGTCAAATTATTTGACTGTTTTAGGTCAGGATTCTTTAGAGGGTTGGGTGATTATCACTTGGGGTTAGTCTTCAGCTGTGGAGATTACTAATTTATCCATAGAGGATCAGGTTCTGGAAATCACTTATTCAAAAGAGAAAAATTATGTATGAGATGATACATGTCATAATTTTCAGTATTAAACATGTAGGTCTAATGAGATTGGCCATCTATGCAGTGCACATTTTTTGTCTATAGGTCCACACTAGTAACGAGTTTAGCAGGATCCTGTTAACTTTACTTTCAGATTATATCCAGAATCTGACCTCTTCTCACCATATCTGAGAGTCCCATGGCCTCTTTTCTGGATTAGATGATAGCCTTTCACTGGTCTCTCTGACAACACCTTGCCCTGCCATAAAATATTCTACCAGCCAGTGTGAATTCTCTCATTCCTACACTTAAACTTCAATAGTTCCTAATTTCACTGGGGAAAAAGCCAAAGCCGTGGAAGACCTGTTATTATCTAGGCCCTACTGTCCCTATTGATTCCATTTCAGCCATGCTGGTTTCCTGGCCTTTCTTCAAGCACGTCAGGCACACTCCCTTTAGAACCTTTACTCTGCTTGTTTCCTCTGTCTGGAATAATCTATATGGCTAATTCCTTCCATTCCTTGGAAGTTTTGATTCAAATGTCACTTACTATTTCAATGAGACCCGAACTGATGACTCTATTTTAATTTGCAAAAGCACCTTAACACCTGCCCTCCTCACTGACCTTACTAAGCTCTGTATTTTCCCAGAGTACTCATTCACATTAAACAGACCCCCAAAATGTAATGACTTGTTATGCATATTGCTTATTTTCTGTTTTTCTTTGCTAAAATATGTGTTCCACGAGAGCAGAAAATCTTTTTTTATATTCACAGATACATTCTGAGGCCTTGAATAAGGCCTGGCTTCAAAAAATACTTCTTAAATAAAGGAATGAATAAACACACTGAGAGGAACTTTCAATGATTTCGTAGGGAAATAGATTAAAATTAGGCACATTTTATTAAGAAATACTTTCAATTTGAAGTAGTATGATGAACTGTATTTTATTATTCTGAGGATGTATTTTCTAAGGAATCAGGATTACTCAGATACATTTCTACCATGAAAAAAATAACTTTTTAATGTACCCTTACTAGATGTCATTCACAATTGACATTAACTCAAGCCATTTACTTTTCAGGTTATAAAAACAAGGATATTGATCTTTGTAATATAAGGGGCTATTAATAATAAATTACAATGCATATGTGCTCAAGCTATTATTATGTTATAAGCAATTTCATGTAGTCAATCACTTATTTAGAAATGACTTACTGAATAAAAGTTATAGACATTCATCCATATATTTAAAAATAATTTTACATGTTAGATTCAGGCACTGAGAATACACTAGCAATTCAAAGATGAAAAAGACAAGGTTCTTGTTCCTGAAGAGAATACTGTGTTGGAAAGAAACAAATAAGTAAGCAGATATGAGGCTTACTTATAGGAAAAGTAAGGAAAAACAAAAGGAAAGGAAAAACAAAAGAGGTGCTTTGATGTTTAACGGAAAGGAAGATTTTAACTTGGAGGCTCCAGAAAGACTTTGTAGAAATGGTGATGTGTGATCTGTGTCCTCAATGCCTAGAACCATACCTGGTTAGAGAGAGGTTTTAATATGTGTTCTTTGAATTGAATTGAATTCTCATTGGTAAAAAGAGATACTATAGGATAGATTTTGTCTAAGAAAATTATCTAAATGTATGAATTTCTATTCTGTCCTTTTCCTTACTTTGTAAGATCCATATTACTTCTAGATTTGTAATTAGATTGTATTTAGTATTATGAATACATGCTTCCAAGGTTTACATGGTTGGTCTTCTCACTATGAGTTCCTTATCTCCTGATAATTCCCAATAAGTTCTGGTCTTCTCAAATTTTATTGTCTCAATGTTAATGTCTCCACCTGAAATCCATTTCTAATATCCCACTCATGTGAAAAATATACCTACAAAAACACCACTTTTCCCTTGGGACCATGCTTTAGAATCAGCTCTTCCATAGTTTTTCTGCTATGGACTGAATGGTTGTCCCCCCCCACCCCATACGTTGAAATCCTAAACCCCAATGTGATGATATTGGAGATAGGTCCTTTGGGATATAATTAGGTCATGAATGTGGAGGCCTCATGATGGTGTCAATATAAGTGATCTTATAAGAAGAGACAGGAGAGAGCTCTCTCTTATGTTCTCTCTCTCTGTTATGTGAGGATACAGTAAGGAGGCTGGTGTCCATGAACCAAAGGAGGGCTCTCATCGGAACCATACCATGCCTTGCATCCTGACCTCAGACTTCCAGTCTCCAGAACTTTGAAAAATAAATATTGATTGTTTAGGATAACCAGTCTGTGGTATTTAGTTATGGAAGCCCTGACGGACTAAGAAAGCTTATCAGAAGAAGTAAACCTGCCTTTTTATCTGTATTTCAAAATGGTATGATCTTGATCTATTGAAAATTCTAAAGAATTCTTAAAAAACTAATAGAGTTAATAAACAGTTTCAGCAAGGCTGCAGGGTACAAGATCAACATATAAAATCAGTTGCATTTCTATACACTAGCAATGAACAATCAGAAAATGGAAATTAAGGCAGAGTAGACCAAAGTTCAGAACAGTTATTTACCTCCCACAAGTCCCCTTAGTTAATAATAAGTGGCAAATCTAGGGTGACAACCCAAGTCTCTTTGTCTCTAATGGCCTCTGTGTACTTTTCAACATTTCATGAATATATAGGGTAAAAAATATATTTCTTGAAATACTCTTACTTGCCTACTTGATTACCGTTTTCATTTGAATTCATTTATTAGTCCATGATCAAAAAAAAAGAAAATCTGGGGCTTCCCTGGTGGTGCAGTGGTTGAGAGTCCGCCTGCCGATGCAGGGGACGTGGGTTCGTGCCCCGGTCCGGGAAGATCCCACATGTCGTGGAGCAGCTGGCCCTGTGGGCCGTGGCCGCTGGGCCTGCATGTCTGGAACTATAGAACAGCGCATGACACTTTTCTTTTAGTTTATGAATTAAATATGAATTATACCTGAATCATTGCCAAAAGTGTGATCAAAATTTGGACCAGTAGAGGGAGGAAAGGTGTTTCCCTGAATCCTTTCCCACTCATTGTCATCATTTAGATCCTGGATCCAGAAACAAAAGCCATCTTCAAAATTACAGTTGATTTTCTCATAATCTGTAAATTAAAAAAATAATAAAATATTTCAAATGTAGTCAACAATATGACTAATCATAATAGATTGAATTGAAAATAACGTAAACTCACACAGTTTATAATTAAGTGGCATGCACAAAATCATTTTTTAAATTCATTTTAATTGTTTAATTCCATTTAGTTAAAAAAAAACCCACATCATTTTGTTGCCAACTGTGTTCTTATGTTTCCTATACCCCATTAGGGCTTCAGCAAAGACAAGCATCTTGTTCTTTAATTTTTATATCTTACCTCTGTTGGCTTACCCACATAAACTTTGTCCCAAATTTTTTTCTCCCCCTATTTATTTACTAAATGTAATACTCTGGTCAAAATTAGGTTGATGTGGAACATTCTCAGAATTAGTTTTATGCTAATTTCTTAAGCTTTGAATACTTGCAGTATATAAAAGTTTAATTTTCCTATTGATTTATAATTTTTCTCAAATTGGTTATTTGATTGTTTTGAAGAATGTGAGCTGTTTTCTAATTTCTCATTTCTTTGCAAGTATCAACTGGAGAAAGGTATACATAAGAGATACTCATTAAAGAACCTGCATAATGAAACAGATAGTGACCCTGTTCTAAAATATTAGGTCCTGCTACTTTTAAAATTCCATTACAGTATTAAAGCACCTGAAGATTCAAAGGCTAAGGAATAAACAATACTTACTATTAAGCACTTTGCTGTTAAATGCAGTGTATGTTGCATTAAAGCCAATATAATCATTTTCAACAGATTGTATAAGAAAAGTGGCAGTAACTTGATTGGAAAAAATCCTAATTGTGCCAGGATTATTTGACCAGAGAGAAGCTACAAAAGAAAGTGAATGACTGTTATATGTACATATATATCTATTCACTTATCTATTGATCTGTCCATCCATCCATCTATCCATTCATCAATCAATCTATTGATCTATCAATTGATCTATCAATCTTTTTATCTGATCCTACTCTTAACTAAAAGCATTAGTCCTATAATTAATTTATTTAAAATAAATATCTCTTGTCTTATAATAATAATGTTTCAAATTATTACATATATTTGTGGTTTGATAAACTATATTTTCATTTTTAATTGTTAGTTAGATACACTGTAAACACATATAAAAAAAAGATCCATTCTTTTACGGAAAAAATTAATCTAAGAAACATACAAGTTAAACAGTTATAAAACAAAACATGAGTTTGATTCTATCACATTTTTCCCATGCCACACTAACAGAGGCTAAACTCAATCACAATAGTAGAAATAAGGGTATTTATTTAGCTTTCTACCCATATAGCTGTAGGACCTCAAAATAATCCTAGACAATTTAAGGATTGTTTCTACAGATATTGATCTTATCTCTTTTCCATTTTAATTCTAGCTACAAAAGATATTAACTTTCTAGCCTTTTTATTTTCAAGGGTTAATATAGTGTTTGAGAAATAAGAAGTACTCACATGGTGATTTACCAAAAAAAGTATTGTTATATAAAATTTGCTTTTATAGAAATTTATTATTTAGCACATACATTCTCAAAGGGGGTGATATTGCCACCTACGTGGTAAAAATTTGTATTCAGGGACAGAAAAATTCTTAGTTTTTAAATTTATAAAGCCCAAGATAGCCGTACAGTACATAAACAGGTATAGAGAATATCTGAAATATTAAAATTTCATGGGGAGCAATTAGGGGAGAAAAAGGTCTAAAAGTTTCTTAGTGGGAGTGATAATGAAAAAAAAAGGATAGGAAGCAATGGCTTCACATTTTAGTTCGACAGTTTGAACTGGGTATCAGATTCAAGTTTATGAAAGGTATCTCACTTGCAGATTGAAGACAAAGCACCACTGTTAATTATTGAGTTCTGAAGAAAGATGCTTTCATAAACTACTGAAAAATTCTGTGCTTATCATGTAGAAATTAGTGAAAAAATGTGATTACATGCATGATAATTTCAGGAAAATCTAATGGAAAGAAAGCCATGAATAAGCATTGATTTATATCTTACTCTTTTCTGCAATAAAGTTGTATTTCATTCTTTCAGTATTTTCTCATGAAGGACTACATTGGTTATTTAGATTCCTTCTACAAACATATGTAACTGTGTAACCCAAATGGTTGTCATATTTAAAATCTTTGTAGTCCATAAATGTCTAGTTGCTTAAAGCATGTGAATATTCTAGAAACTTTGCTTCAAACCTATCTGCCTCTCTTTCTTTCTTTCTTTTCTATAGCAATGGAGTTTTGGGGGGGGCCATGGCTTCTGGTAGGATCTGAATGTGGCTACTGGTTCAATGGCACCCTTCATGGTTGTGATGTGTTGGATTCCCATGTTGTCTAATGTTATTGTACTAGTCTAGTCAGTCTGGGGTTTATGTCCTGAGATTCATTAATACGCTTCAGAGTTACACATAAATTTCTAGAAATGGTGTAGAACATTTGCATCTATTGAGGCTTTGTAAATCTTTTATCACATTCTTAAAGTTGTGACTAGAAAGAGTCCCAGAGCCACAGATGCAGTGGAGAGAATATTATCTTATGCATCCACAAAGGTAGTAGAAGACACTGGTTAAAAACAGAGGCTCCAGAGTCAGCATGAGATTCATTTCTGGCTCCACGTCTTATGAGACTTCTCAGTGCTTCAGTTTCCTCTGTTGTGGTATAACACCTTCCATAAACATTTGTGATAAGGAGTAAATAAGTAATTTCCACATGATAGAGTGACTGGTATATAGTAAGTGCTCAGTGAATGCTAGCTATTATTCCTTGATCTGCTCAACTGGATTGTAAGCCCTGAAAACGCAGAGACTACACTTAACGCTTTCTGAGCCTCTGCCATTGTGTCAGACATGGGAAACTTTTAATCAATTTTTGGATGCATGAACTAAAATGTGAGTAAATATAGCAATAGAGTTTGCCTACATAAAAGAGTCATAAAAGAGTCAGGGTAGGAGTTGAAAGAAAAAAATAATTTCCTAATAATTTCTAAAGCCTGGATTTTTCTCTACCTGACACAAGAAACTTTTAAGCAATAATTCCTTAAGAAAATCCAGTGCCTTTTACTAAAAAACAATATTGCTATGGATATTAAAGTTGCCAAGCAGCCACACTTGTGTGAATTAACTCATTTGTCTTCTAACAATAAAGGCTCTGGTGAATAAGTTTTGCAAAAGAGGAAAGCTGGGAAGCATAATTAAAATTCAGGGAAATTTGAGATGAGGGCAATGGGCAAGGATAACAGACTTTCCATAGAGTATAATTCAACAGATCTAGCTCAAAACTATTTATTTTATCCTATTCATAAGAGAAGAAATTCTGCAGTTAGATTAACTTCTTTGTGTGTTATAAAGGATTTCTAATATAGACAACACATTTTATTGAGTGCTCACTATAAATTTGGTATGGTGCTAAATGCTGGAGAAGAAATAACCAAGTTCCCCTCTTAGCCTATTAGAAAAGTTCAGGTTAATGAATTATAAAAAAATTACTTTGGAATTGATAGATATGAGAGAAATGCCATAGGAGTACTGAGGAAGTAGTTCTTAATTTTTCCAGGGACTATCACTGAGGAATCTTCAAGAGCCTCTGGGAAGTCCAACACCTTAAGCCAGTGCTTGTTAAACTTTTCCATATAACATACCCCTATCAACAGAAGTGAATGAATGGGTACTTCTAACGCTACATGAAAGTGTTCTAATAAAAGCACAAATTTTAATAAAAATGTTTTACTGTGAAAAATGTTTGTATATATTATTTAATTCCATGTCCACAATACGATTATTTTTGTTGTAGGATAAGTTGACAATTCAGGAAGATCCACTATGTTTATTATATAACTTCGTCTATATCTATGCCCACTTTTGTGTGATTCAGTTTTAAAAACATGTCCTTAAACTGCTAAGCTCCAATACTGGGGGTATGCTATTAATAGTCCTTTGGGAACAGAAGAAGAGCTAAGCACTTCGGATATAAAGAATGGTGTAACAACTACACACACAGAAATGCATTTTCCTGGCTTGTCAACTTGAAATTGGTTTCAGCGTGCTCATACAGGCTGTTTCTGTTGTCTTTCTTTGAGGATACATAAATATATCTATGTATTTTTTGAATAAAGCATTAATGGAGCATATTTATCATCTTCTACCACTTCCATACCCAGTACTGTTAATTATTACCACCAATGAATTGAATATTTTACTTTCATCATTACAGTTTAAAGAAAACATTTTTGACTACTATCCTGTTAATCTATTCAGAGAACTTTTACATCATGACTGTATATAAAAATGACTGAAAAATGCCTTTAAAATTTGTTCATACTAACTTACCCCTAATCAAGTATATAAGAACTATTTTATGGTACTGGATACTTTTATTTTCTTATAATTCCTTTACATAATCTTATTTTCCTTGATTTAATTAAAATATCTATATATTTTCCACGTGATAAAGATAATTATCTTTATTCTGAATTGTAATTTAATAAAAGTAATTGTGTACACATCTCTCACAATAAGAAACTAGCTAAAATATTTAGAAAAAAAGATGGGATTTTGAATCAAGAGTGAAAGTATCAGCATTGTTACAAAACAAAATAACTGTAGAGTTATAAGAAATGCTACTGATCTCCATTAATTAACTACTATAATACCATGATATATAAACCTGCTGGTTTAAATTTAAATCAACAAATACTAAATTTTTACAATATATCAGGCATGGGCTAGATGCTGGAGGTAAGACATTTTTACATATCTTTAAAAAAGGTATTATTTTAAACTTTAAAAGCAATTTTAACAGCTAATGCCATTTCTCATATTTTTTCAAGTTAAATTAAAATATTTAATTTAAAAAACTTTGAAATACATTTATATTTCAAAAAGACCTTAAAAATTAAACTACCTATTTGTTATAATTTAAATTCATTTTCTTAGATTTTTTCTATTTTCTATTTAGTTTATTGCATTTTTATGATAATTATTTGTGCATTATTGACATCACTATATATAATGATTCTAAGATTTAGTTATGTATTTCTGATGCTCTAAGCATGTGAAAATAAGTAAAAATAGCATTCAGGCAAATGGTATCTGAAGAGAAGGGAACATGAGGGTAATATACACCTATCATTTTTGGGAAGTTAACCTCTATGAATTTAGTTTTTATCTGTAAAATAAAGATTCTAATAGCACCTGTGTAATATGGTTCAGGGGAGAATTTTTTTTCTTTGAGTTAAAGTGCTGAGAACACTACTTTGCATATTGCAAGTGATCAAAGTATGCTAAAATTTATTATTAATATCACATTAGCCCTTGGAGAAATTTATATGAACTGGCTTATTTGTCCACCTATGTAAATATTTATGTTGACATAATTTTAAGGAGCCAGATTTATCAACTACAGAAATAAGTAGATTATGAAATGGCTGGTCCATTTATTTAAACCAAATGTGATTTACCATGAGTTCATCTGTTTTATGTATACTCATGATTATACTTGTACTTGGGGCTTTTAAAACACAATGAATAAATGCATTGTGTTTGAAGTCGGAGGGTCTGGGTCTGATTTCTATTTCCAACACTAACTAGCTTTGTGGACTTGTGGTCATTTAACTTCTTAGATCTCATTTTCTTCTCCTGTAATGCATACTTTGTAGATTTATTGAAAATATTAAATAAGGATAGCCGCAAAGAGTACTCAGTATGATGTGTGTCATATTAAAAGCACCCAATAAAAAGTACTTATTATTATCATATGCTTAAATATTTCTCAAATCAATAAGTCAATCAAAACATTTATTCGATAGGATCTAATTTTCATTATTCACAAGTGCAATTTAAAATCCAAAATTATTAAAATAAATACAGCTTTATATACATGTTAATAAGAGATGTCATTTGTAACCTTAGCTCTGCTAAGATGACTATTGACTATTCCTCAAATGTGTGAGGAAAACTAGTTATTCCCTGGACTCCGCTGCCACATTCTTTTCTTCATCCTTATTTTATTTCCTCCTGGAATTTCACTCCTACTTTTGTTGGATACCATGAGTAGGTCTATTCATTTGGGGACCAGATGGAATAAAGTGGGGTAGTCACACATGTATTATTAGAGCGTTCCCTGCCCTTTCTCAGTTCCCATTGGTGTCTATGTCCATAATGACAAATGGCTACATAATAACAATACCATCCACACCTTCCATCTAGTGAGACTACATCCTGATCTACTCATTGTTTTACCAACTTTATTAGTAATAGTCCTTCAAGAGACTGAGAAGCAGAGTGCATAATAAAAATAGAAAAAGAAGAGATTCATTGTTGAAGCAAAATAGCTGTTTTTAGGGTTTGTTTGAATTTTGCTGAATGGGGAGCAACACTTACAGTATAGTAGAATTCCACATGACTTTTAAAACATCAATTAGAAGAGAATCATGTGAAACAGTACATCATTTATTACTAAGAAGTTTGATTACACAGAGCACTAAATTATTAATTTTTATAATCAGGACCAGTTTTTCTTTTTCCTTTCAGTAACTTAAAGTACAAGCTCATATTCAGTTCAAAATCAAAAAATGGGTGTAAGACCTAAATAGACATTTCTCCAAAGAAGACATACAGATTGTCAAGAGGCACATGAAAAGATGCTCAACATCACTAAATATTAGAGAAATGCAAATCAAAACTACAATGAAGTATCAACTCCCAGTGGTCAGAATGGCCATCATCAAAAAATCTACAAACAATAAATGCTGTAGAGGGTGTGGAGAAAAGGGAGCCCTCTTACACTGTTTGTGGGAATGTAAATTGATACAGCCACTGTGGAGAATAATATGGAGGTTCCTTAAAAAACTAAAAATAGAGCTACCATATGACCCAGCAATCCCACTACTGGGCATATACCTGGAGAAAACCATAATCGAAAAGACACAAGGACTCCAGTGTTCATTGCAGCACTATTTGCAATAGCCAGGTCATGGAAACAACCTAAATGTGCCCATCAGCAGATGAATGGATAAAGAAGATGTGGTACATATATACAGTGGAATATTACTCAGCCATATAAAGGAACAAAATTAGGTCATTTGCAGAGATGTGGATGGACTCACAATCTGTCATACAGAGTGAAGTAAGTCAGAAAGAGAAAAATAAATATCATATATTAATGCATATATGTGGAATCTAAAAAAATAGTACAGATGAACTTATTTCCAGGACAGGAATAGAGACACAGATGTAGAGAACAGATGTGTGGACATGGGGGGTGGGGGAAGGAGAGGGCAGGATGAATTGGGAGATTAGGTTTGACATAAATACACTACCATGTGTAAAATAGATAGCTAGTGGGAACCATCAGTATAGCACAGGGAGCTCAGCTCAGTGCTCTGTGATCACCTAGATGGGTGGGATGGTGGTGGATGGGAGGGAGGTCCAAGAAGGAGGGGATATATGCATACATATAGCTGATTCACTTCGTTGTACAGCAGAAACTAACACAGCATTGTAAAGCAATTATACTCCAATAAACAAACAAACAAACAACTCGCATCAATAAGAGAATGGGTTATTTCACAAATCATATTGCTACATATCTGGAAGAAAATAAAACCAGACATACAACCTCAAAAAAAAAAAATCAAAGGGAAAGCACATCACTCCAAAAAGTTTTCCACATATTTTCATTTTGATAATGGACTGTATATTTGTTTTAACTTACCTCTTAAAATCTTGCTTGAACCCACACCTTCATAAATATTTAATACATCTGTATAATATGTATTAAAATAATCAACGTTCAGTTGAATGGAAAGTCCTTGGTTTACACTAAATTAAAAGCAAAAAATAGACTATTACACTCTTAACAGTTGGCACAACTCAATGTATTCTAGAATTTGAATGTATTTTTCTAATTGTGATAAAGAATATGTAACATGATAGACTCTCTTAACAATTTTTAAATGTATGGAACAGTATTTTTAACTATAAGCACAATATTATACTGCAGCTCTCTTGAACTCTTTCAACTTGCATGACTGAAACTCTATACCCACTGAACAGTAACTCCCCATTTTTTCTCTCCCAGCCTCTGACAACCATTATACTTTTTGACTCTCTGAGTTTGAATACTTTAGATGTTTCATATAAGTGAAATCATGCAAGATTTGTCCTCCTATGACTGGCTTATTTCATTTAGCATAATGTTCTCAAGGTGCAACCACGTTGTTGCCTATGATAGGATTCCCTTCTTTTAATGACAGAATAATATTCCACTGTATGTATACACCACATTTTCTTTATCTATTCATCTGTCAATGAACATTTAGTTTGTTTCCACCTCTTAGCTATTGTGAATAATGCTGCAATGAACATAGGAGTGTGTATCTTTTAGAGATCTTGACTTCAATTCTTTGGGAAAAATACCAAGAAATTGGATTGCTAGATCATATGGTGGTTCTATTTCTTATGCCTTTAGGGAGGCTTCATACTGTTTTCCATACTATCTACACCATTTTGCATTCCATCCAACAGCACACAAGGGATCCAATTTCCCCACATTCTCACCAACATTTATAATGTTCTGTTTTTTTGGTAATGGCCATTATGATTTTGATTTGAATTTCCCTGATGATTACTATGTTGAGCGATGCACTTTAGTCATTTGTATGCCTTTTTTTTTTTGAGCAATATCTATTTGAGTCTTTTGCCCACTTTTTATTTGGTTTATTTTGCTATTGAGTTTTGTAGGAGCTCCTTATATATTTTGGATATTAACCCTAATTAGATATATGGTTTGCAAATATTTGCTTCCATTCCTTAGGTTGCCTTTTCATTCTGTTGTTTTCTGTTGTTTCCTTTGCTGTATAGAAGGTTTTTAATGAGATATATTGTCACTTGTTGATTTTTGCTTTTGCTGCCTGCGCTTTTGTTTTCAAATCCAGGAAATCATTGTGAAGACCAATGTTATGAAGCTTTCCTTTTATGTTTTCTTCTAGGAGTTTTATGATTTCAGGTCTTATGTTTAAGCCTTTAATTCATTTTGAGTTTATTTCTTGTGTATGGTGTAAGGTAAAGGTCCAATTTTGTTCTGCATCTGAATATCTAGTTTTACCAACATCCTTTGTTGAAGAGACTATATTGTTTCCCTGTTGTGTAGTTTTGACATCCTTGTCAAAGATAATTTGACCATATATGTGTGGGCTTATTTGTGACCTTTCTATTCTGTTTCATTGGTCTGTATGTCTATTTTCATGCTGGTACTATACTGGTACTGATTACTGTAGCTTTGTAATATATTTTGAAATTAGGAAGTATGAGGCTTTGTTCTCTTTCTCAAGATTGTTTTGGCTATTTGGGGTTCTTTGTGGTTCCATATGAATTTTAGGATTCTTTTTTTCTTTTAAAATCATTGGGATTTTGATAGAGATTGTGATGAATCCATAGATCATGCTCAGTAGTATGGACATTATTATATTACATTATTATATTTTAACAATACTAAGTCTTCAAATCCATGAACATGAGATGTCTTTCCATTTATTTGTCTTTAAATTCAGTCAGTAATGTTTTATTATTTTCACTGTGTCTTTTACCTCCTTGATTAAGTTTATTCCTAAGTACTTTATTCTTTTTACTGCTATTGTAAATGGGACTGTTTTCTTAATTTCCTTTCTGGATGATTAGTGTATAGAAACACAAGTGATCTTTCTATGTGGATTTTGTATCCTGTAACTTTGTTGAATTATTTTATTATTTCCAACAGGTTTTTTTGTGGAATTTATGGTTTTCTATATATAAGATCTTGCCACCTGTGAACAGATAATTTTACTTCTTCCTTTCTTGTTTGGATATATTGTATTTTTTTTTTCTTGCTTAATTGCTCTGGCTAGGACTTCCAGTATTAAGTTGAATAAGAGTGGTGAGAGGGGGCATCCTTGTTTTTTTCCTGATCTTAGAGGAAAAGCCTTTACGTTTTCATCATTGAGTATGATATTTACTCTGAACTTTTCTTGTATGACCTTTATTAGATTTAGGTAATTTCCTTCTGTCCTTATTTTGCTTAGTGTTTTTTATCATGAAAGGGTGTTGAATTTTGTCAAAAGCTTTTTCTGAATCTGTTGAGAAGATCCTGTGATTTTTAGCCTTCATTCCGTTAATGTGGTGTATCAAGTTGATTGATTTTTATATATTGAAACATCCTTGCATCCCAGAGATGAATCTCACTTGGTGATGGTGTATAATCCTTTTAATTTTCCATCGAATTTGGTTTGCTAGTATTTTGCTTAAGGATTTGTACATTTATATTATCAGAGGTATATTATCAGGACTGTAGTTTTCTTTTCTTGTGGTGACTTTGTCTGGCTTTGGTATCAAAGTGAGTGTTCCTTCTTTTCCAATTTTTGGAAGAGTCTGAAAAAGATTAGTATTAACTCATCTTTAAATATTTGGTAGAATTCACCAGTAAAACCAGTGGGTCATGGTTTTTTTGTTGGGAGGTCTTTGGTTACTGATTCAATCTTCTTACTAGTAAATGGTCTGTTCAGATTTTGTATTTCTTTATGATTCAGTGTTAGTAGATTGTAAGTTTCTAGGGATTTATCCTTTTCTTCTAGGTTATTCCACTTAGCACTTCTTTTTCTCTATCCCATAAGATTTGGTATGTTGCTGTTGTTGTTGTTTTTCATTTGCTTCAAGACATTTTCTAATTTCTTTTTTGATTTAGTATGAGATCCATTGACTCTTCAAGAGCAATTAGAACCTTGCAAGTTTCTTTTTGAGTGGTATCTAATTTTTTGCTCTCTCTGGTGTCTGTATGTGGTGCTGCATATTCTCTGGTCCTACCACAGCATGTCACCCAACTATACCTTGTTCTCTGCAGCCACAGTCCATGCAAATTGTGCTGGCTCATCAGCTCCTCATTCATGCAAGACATATACCCGTTGCTGGGGAAGCTCTTGAAACAGAATGTTGGAAGCATGCTGCACTTCTTTCTTTCCATCCTTAGGGAGAAGCCTTGAATTGCACACTTTCTCCCAATTGTATCAAGCCTTGCTGGCCATAGCAAGCTGTATCCACTTCTCTTTGTTCTCAGTATCTCTCAGGCATCCAAACAATACTAGTTCCATCACTTATCCATATGAGGTGAGACAGAAACTAGTCTCTTAGGCAGCTCTTGGAAAAGCTGGGACACTGGATGCATGTTTCATCCTTCTTTTTCCTTCCAAGGAAGAAGTAGTGAGTCAAGACTTGTGCTGAGCTGTGCTGTGTTGGGGAAGGAGTTGATGGAGGGTAAAATAAACTTGATCTTCTTGTCCATTTCAGTGCAGCTGTCCTTGGCTTTGTGTTCACCTGCGGTATTCAACTTCTTAACTGAATTCTGGAATTCCCATAAATGACTTTTGGTTCACATTTCACTGTTAAATCAACATATCTGTGGGGGAACAAAAGCTGAGGCTTCTTGGCTACAGAATAATTCCTATCTCATTATGCCAACATCTGTATGAAAATCTCCTATGGTGTGATTTAGTCATGGCAGATTAAAAGCTGAGAACACCCTGTATATACACCCTTTGTGCTAAATCTTGAATAAAATTTGGATCAGTTGCTATATATTTGACCTCCAAGCTCTCAATTTGGTTGACCAATCCAATCATTATGATGATCAAAATAATCAAGTTGCCAATGGCTTATCTACCTTATGCTGAATGCTCTGTGGGGAAAAATGTTCAAATTTTAATTTTCAGTTTGGGGAAAAGGTGTCCAGGGCAATGCCTATTTATAACTATACTGTCTCACTGAAGTGTAGGATCAGAAATGTGAGTAATTCTTTAGTGTTTGGAGGTACAAGGTTCCCCTGAACTCTGCAAAAAGGAGGAAGGCCAAAAAAATTAAAGCAGAGCATAGATAATGTTGAAGCTGGTTGAATATTGAAAGGGTGGATAATAGGGAGAGATCTAGTCTCCAAAGCCAAGAAGAAGACTGAGAAGATACTTGGCTTCAGAGGCTGGTTGTGGAGGCTGCTGATTGAATCATGGCTCCTGCCCAGGGGCATGGCAAGTTTGGATTTTCGGTAAGTTATCAGTAGTACCTTGATCAGTTGGTAAACTGGGGACATTCATCACAAATGTAGTTAATTTTGAAACTCTAAGTTTCATGGTTGGGAAATGTCCGTTTGGGGCAAGACCTGAGGTTTGGCAAACATATTAGATCCCTGATGAGGGGCTGGAGGCAGGGCTAAGGTTTAGTCTTCAAGGAGTGTGGTTGACAACATTGCAATGGCAGTGACTAGCAGGGGAGGATTAAAAGACATGTAAGCAGTAACCCAGGTTTTTGGATATGACCAGTGTTTGCTGTCAGGAAGGTGATGTTAGAACAATGGTGGGTTGGTTTTAAAAAATATTGACACAGGGACCTCAACCCTGGATTTCAGATTCCATGGTTCTGGAATGGATTTGGGAATGTACATTTTTAAATACTCCAGGAGTGATTGTGATGTGCTCTCAGGTTTGAGGGCCACTGGAGGAAGATAGGCAGATGCAGAAGATGCCATGCTCATGGGCTACCCTCAGATGTATTTAGTAACCACAGGAGGTTGACAGGGGTGGAAGGAGATCAACATGAGGGAGCAGGAGATACTCCCAGAGCAGACTGAGAGAAGGAGAGAGAAGCAGATGATGGCAGCTGTTTAAAAAAATTCTACCTCTATTAGGTCTCTTCAGCCATGTGGAAAGTGAGCCTGCTAGTGCGAACTTTAGGAAATCGAGCATCAAAACTGAAGAAGACAGAGGAAGAAGAAATAAGCTGCCTTCAGGGATGGTTTCTCTTATTTTAATGAAAGTTTTGGTGTCTCCAGGCAAGAAAACAGTGAGGTTTTTTTTGGTTGTTGTTGTTTGCTTGTTTGTGTTGTTTGTTTTTTTAACAAGTGATGTTGTTTTCAAGAAACTAAAGGATGCAAGAGGAGCTTCCTAGGAAACTTTGTGTTCAGAAGCTGTTTACTTTTTCAAAGTAGACAGGTAGAGGAGAGAAATGAGTGCATACTGTTTTCTACTTTCTTCTGTTTCAGAAAAGCCAACTTATTTGCAATAAAACAAAGTCATTTATAAAGGTGAGATTAATTGTAGAATATCATATCTGATGTTTTTATAATATTAACCACAGTTACCTTCTGAATTTTTGAAGGAAAGGATAATTTCCTAAATGTAATTTTTATATTTTACATTTTTGTATCAATAGTTACTCTTTTTAGAGCCCATTTTTACTGAGCATATAATAGAGTGCTAAGTGTTTTACATTCAATATTACTTTTCATAATGACTTTGACCCCTGTAGTTAGAGATATTGAACTCTATAGATGTAGAAATTTTGTCTAAGAGATTTAGTTATTTTTCTGAGATCACATATCTTGAATCTGAAGAAGCCAGATTTGAAACCCATGCCGACAGTCTCCAGTGCTCACATTCTCCATCACTGACACTCTGCTACATGTGGTCTTAATATAATCCCAAAATATAGCTTAATTGCATCTTAACCATTTCTCCACTAGTTATTTGGTCTTCCAAGCTTGTAAGAAACATTATTGTCTTAACCGCATTTTGATCACCATTAGGAAAAACAAACCATCAGGTCTAATGCATCTCTAATGTAGTAATCAGTTTTGAGAAGAAAATACACTTAGATTATTTATATAATTTTAAATCATAATTTTATCATGAAGTACAGTATTTATTTATTTTAGATTCTATAGGTTTTAAAAATCATCCTTAGATTAATGGTGGATTTCTTAAAATAGTTTTAAAAATTAAGTGATGGAAAAAGAAGTAAAAAGAATAGAACCATACAAATCTTTAATTAACATAGTGTGATTATTACATAAATGATATTATGTACTATTATAGAAAAAGTTTATTGTGATCTGCTTATAAGACCTCCCTGTAGTTTTGACCTAGCTCTACTAAGAAGTGGATTGAACAATTAAATTATCATTATTTAGTATTAATAAAATTTCAAAGATCACATGAAGAAATCACTGTGTAGTTAGGAATGTAGATCAGTTAGAATTCATTTTCTTTCAATTTTCAAAGGAAGTAATTTAAGATTTTTCTAAGCTTTTCTGCTGGCATTTTAGGTAAAGAATTGAATATTTTTCATTTTTTTTATGAACAATGCTAATAGCCATTTATAAATGCTTCTCTTTAAATATGATGTGATTATATTAGAAATGATGTCCTCTAAATTTTTAAGTTTTCACTTGACAAGAATTACCTAGAACTGCCATTTTAAATACAAAATCTTATCTTTGGAACACAAGTATGTTCTTTAGAGCATGAAAAAAAGGAAATAGTGCTCTTAGTTATATCACATGACTTACATGAGGCTGAGCTCCAAAATAGAAATTATTTAAGCAGAACAATATGTTCTTGGTTTCCTGAATAATGCCAAGTAAATGTGCTTAGAACAATCTTCCCTTCATACCTCATCTCATCTCTGGAATATGTCTACTCAGGAAAACAACTCTTGTGAGTCTTTATGGGGCCATTTTTTATCATTTGTTTGGAAAGAACCCAAAGCTCTGTCTTTTAGCCTTCTCTAACCAGCTGTTATATTGATTCCCCATTTTCTAGTGAGTTATCACAATGATTAAAATAAATATATAGTAGGTCAGATTGGGAAACCATAATCTCATCCAGCTGTTAAGAAAAATGAACGAACTAGAATGTATTTCTCAAAATGAATTCCACAGAGCACTTATGCCGAATGCTCTGTGGGGAAAAATGTTCAGTGGCTTAATAGAAAATATATATATACAGTTGACTCTTGAACAATACTGGCTTGAAGTATGTGGATCCACTCATATGTGGATTTTTTCAATAAATGCATACTACACAAACCCTGGGGAACCATAGAACAGAGGGCCAACTGTAATGTTATATGGGGATTTTGACTGCATGGGCTATTGGCACCCCTAAGCCTTCTGTTGTCAAGGGTCAACTGTATATTTTGGGGGAAATTTACTTGCATCTTAACTTATTTAAGGCTGTGAGAAGTCTTGTACTTTTAAAACAATTGTAATGAGTTTATTTCAGAGCTCCTTATATTTATTCTAGTACAAATGATCTTTACCTTGAAATATCTGAGAGAAACATTAGGTACTACTCCTCTGTGAAAAACGTTTAGGCAAATATTAAAGTAGACAAGCTATCAGCAGTTTGATTATTTTGATCATCATAATGATTGGATTCGTCAATTGAATTAAGACTTGGAGGTCAAATATATAGTAAGTGAACTAAGTGTTATTCAAGATACAACACAAAGGATGAGTATGAGCTCTTGATCTGCCATGACCAAATCACACCATCGGAGATTTCACATGGATGCAAGCATAATGAGAAAAGAACTACTCTGTAGCTAAGATGCAGCTAAGTGAAATACAGTTTCTTGCAATACACAGACATACAGGCATGTTGTTAATTTTGGCAGCATTTGATTTGTGCCAACTATATGGAAAAAAGAAACTTTCTACAAAGCCCAATGAGATGGCCCCATTTATTGTTCATAGGGCAAAATTCCTTTTTAAAAGGTTAAGAATGAGAGAGAAATTTCTTGGACAGGATATCAGTTGGGAAGGCTTTGCTTCGTAGTTAATGAAAAAAATTGTCCAAAACATAAATACATTACTAAATATGGTAAGATTAACTGCATCAGAGAAAGACTTTATGATTTAAGAACATGGAATAGAAGATGGTATATTACCGTATAATCCACCGACAAACAACACTTGGATTAGAAGACTTTGGATAATGGGCAGCTTCGAAGGACCCAGAAGATCCAGTCAACAAAAATCTTCCATCACAAGCTGTGGCTGTGAAAAAATGGCAATTAATATTAGACAAAACAATCTTGGAAGGGTTTCTCAAATGAAATGGGATTCAAATTGCCTAACGAACCTTCATAGACTACTCATGATTAAATCTCTAAGAGGCCATTTCACAAAACTAAAATGATCGAATGGAAATAGATCAGATTTTGTGTTTTAAATCTATTAGCTATTTTCAAATACTCTTACACAACCCATTATAGATCCTTTAGAAAATCATTCTATTTCTAAATACCCATAGTTAAGTTGCATTTTTAGTATATTCTTTTATATTTGTAAGAAAACAAATACACCTTAATTGTAAACTTCCAATTTAAAGAAGCAACTACTATTTTTTGCTTTATTTTCCCCATTAAATTGGAGCTAGGGTGAACTTCCTCTATGCATACTCGTGATACGTTTTCCTGAAAATGATCAGAAAATGGCCAGGAAAATGATACATATGGTGAAAGGGGCCTGAAGAGATCCTTCCATTCAATCTACTGCACACAACTTTTAACCTTCATCACTTTTGCTCCTTTTGTATGGACTCACAATCTAGCTCAATATTTTCATTCAATATTCCTGAGTGTGTTTTTCTCTCCCATGACAACTCATTTTCCTCTTTTAATTCTTGTAGCACATTTATTTCATGTACTTCTCTTACATCTCCTTAATGTCATGAATTACTAGTTGTCTTAATTTATATCTGAGTCATTTCCTACTAGATTAAAATCTTGAAAGCATGAAAGAGGAGTCATAATTTGTAGCTTTTTATTTTATACTTGCTATGTATAGTATGCATTAAAAATAAAACTGATTTGATTTTCACAATCTTTAGCTTTTCTTAGGTTATTTTCTATATTCTTACTACTGTTGACACCAAAATTCTAAAATAATGACTCCTGGAATATGTCCTTTTTCTTTTGGTATTTTGTTTATTCCTCGTATGTTGGAAGTGTTGATAGAGGGCAGGGAAATCAAGGAAATTTATCAAAATTAAATTGCTGCCCTTGGAATCTGAGTGCAGAATAAGCTAATCTTAAATTGATAAATGGAAAAACCCACTGTAACATTACACAGTAATTCTGCCAAGTTATAAAACACAAGCTATTATATGACATCAAACATTTTATATGAACAGAAGAAAGAAATTGAAAAGCACATAGAAATCTTGATAAAAATACCACATTTTGGTTGGCTTTTTGCTACTTTTGGTGTACATTTTTAAAAGGCATATAAGGTAGAGGCATAAAGAAAGGTAAATAAATTTTAAGACAAAGTCCATTTAAGAATAATGTCCTAGGAATTAATTGCATTGGATTATGCATTGGATTATTATAGCCCAATTCCCAAGGGAAAAAAAAATTAAGAACAGAAAAGATAATAACCCAATATCATAGACTTCAGGAAATTAAAGAGAAAAAATTGTGACTTGTTGAGAGAACTGAATCACCTTACGTGTAATACTTGCTGGAGCAGAAAGGACAATTAAGGCTAATTTGTATGATTTGAAGATAAACAGTAAAATATATGTCTGTTTAATGCAGAGCGAAATAATTTTCTAGTTGTAAAAAAGAAAATCTCCTTTTTCACTCTTAACTCTCTGTGCATCACAAACCACGCCGAATAAATGAGAAAATCCCTTAGCTTCAATGACCATAAAAGTAAGAATAGTGTCTGCTTGTATTTTAAGTGATATATGGAGCTTTTTAGTCACAGTTTGTCAAGAAACATGTGGGCTCCAAGAGTACAGGCAGTGCAAGAAAATCCACCACTATTATAATTAGTTTATATTTAAACTATGACACTTAGGAACACAGTAAGAAAGAACAATCAATCCTACCAGCCCTAAAATACAACTGTTAGCATTGGTGGAATGTTTATTATGTGCCAGCATTGCTCTAAGGTCATTATATAAGTGTTAATGTCCCCTTCACCACAAATTTATGAAGTTTTAGGTGGGAAAGCTGAGGTACAGAACGGGTAAGTTAACTAACATAAGTTCTTCCAGCTTACAAAGGTTGATTCAAAGCCAGGCAATACCTAATATTAGCCTAATACAGCAATATATAGAGCTATCAGGGTGACATCACTCAGTCGTTGAAAAGCAGGATGTGTGTGTGTGTGTGTGTGTGTGAGAGAGAGAGAGAGAGAGAGAGAGAGAGAGAGAGAGAGAGAGAGAGAGAGAGAGATTTTAAATGAAAGAAGAAACAGAAAATAAAAAGAATTTCGTCATGTCCAGTGTTTTTAAAATTAGAATATAGATCACGTTTGCAACAGCACTTCACAACAAACAGGAGGGAGCAAAAAAAGATAGAGTGAAAAAAGGAAAAAAACAAGACTGGTTTTAGAATTTGTAAAACCTATTTGCAAAGCTGGTGACACTTTAGTAATTCTTCATGTCCACTCACTACATATTTGGGGGGAAGATATCAATAGCTTTGGGCTGTACAATGGGGTTCATAAATTTCCAAAAAGCTGAGTGATGACCCTGGTGGCAGAGATTGTTGTATGTTTGCCATACCCTTATTCAGTCCCTTTCTAGGTACATGACTAGACTGCATATCCTAAAATGGGTCACGTGACAGTCTGGTTAATAAACTATAGTGAAAGTGATTGTGTTTATCTCCAGATATGATTTCTAAAAAGATCTTCTATAACATTTTTCCATTGTCTCTCAGCAGGTTGCAAAGGATCCAGGGGAGAACTTGACACAGAAGGGATGGTGGAGGAACCGGCATGCTGAGTGTCTGCAGAACACAGCCTCTTGCCATCTTTCTTGGACTATAATGTAAGTGATAAATAAACTATAATTGTCTTACATTGCTAAGATTGTTTATCATAATATTTAGCTTGCCCTTAAGAATATGATCAGTTTGCCTGTTCAGTTTTCTATGAAGTTGCTGAGTTTTAGTGGAAATGGATAATCTACAGGTCTAGTTCTGCTCTAAAGGGCCTCTGGGAATTCCTGCACTTAAGTAAAGATTAAGAAGAATATTCCTGAACACATTTAAAATAAAATTACAATAATATTGAACTACTTATAATAGCAAAATTCAGAATGCCAAAATATTATCATTTCAAGATATAGGCTTGTGCTAGGGACTTTCTCGTACATTCTTTCATTTAATTTCAGGATATTTCTGGAGAACCTGATGTTACATGTCATGAAGCAGGACAGACTTTTGGCAAAACAGATATAACCCAGCCATGGCTGAGTAGGATTACTGGGTATTCAGGATTATAATTTTTGACTACGAAGTTCTTTTAAGTGTAACATCAAAAAAAAATTCTCAGTGAGAGATCAATGAGCCTGCCAAATAATATCAGCCATTCTATTGCACTATCTGAAATTGCCTGTAATGGAATGGGATTCATATAGGTGTGTTCTTAGGACCCAGCTCCTTCTGCTGGCTCAATGTTTATTAGTTGTGTGTTTTCTCAGGGTTTTGAATTCTCTAGGAACGTAAATCAAACATGATCTCTGCCCATCTATTGTGCACATACGTATAAGGCATGCACATACATTGTGCATGCAAACAATCTATGGAGACACTTGCCAACTTCCAAACAGGCCTGAACATTGTCCTAAAGGCTGTTTGAGTCAGCATCTCTTCTTCTCATAGGTCAGCTAAAAAGTGAACTTTCCTGCTGATGCAATTTTCATCAGAAGAAAAAAACAATTTAAAGAAATCTTGGTTCTGCTATAGTCAGCTATAAGTTGTGAAAACCTAAATAACTAAAGACTGTAAAAGAAGCTGTTTAGCAAGTTAACATTATTATGACTCTATTAATAACACAAACTAGAATTAGAGCTCACAGCTGGAGGAGAAAAAAGAGATAGAGCAAAGGTCAGTTTCACATAGAGAATTCTCTTAAAATAATCTTTCAGTGAACATAGATTGATGGACAGGGCTTTCATGTAGAAATTATGCTATAGAAGTTTGAGGTGGTGCTGAGGTGAAGAACTCACAATCATTCATGATTAAATAATAAATAAAACAACTTATATATGCTTGAAAAATCCTAGATGGATAGAGTAATTGATTTGTCCACTTTTCCCACAACAACTTTAAATTGTTTTTCAAAAATAGATATAATGCTAACTTTAAAACACAAATAAAGACGAGAATCAAGTAAAAGTGGCAAATGAGGATTCAGAGGCTTAAGAAAGTTAGTGACATGGATGGTGAATTGATACTGTTTAAATTAACATAAAACCTCCATGATATTGAAAAATAATAATGCAGTTTGATTATGTTTTTCAGGCAAATTTAGAGAATTCAGTTCTAATAGTGAGGTTCACGTCATGAGTTTAGAATGACTAAGAAAAATAATTCATGGCCTTATAACTTGTTTTAGGACAAGTTGCCACATATAGGATATTTCTATGGTTATTTTTTGATATGCATGGATACTATTTTTTTATGAAAATTATAAACTCCATGACAGTAAAGAGCACATAATAGGTGTGGTTCATTTTCTGATTATTCATCTTATATATTTTTCCCCATTTAAAGTTATCGATCATCATTATACAGGCTTAAAGGTATGTGTCTTACTTTGATACACATTATTTTTGAAATATAAATCAGCATCACCTTTATTACCTCATGATGGCACACTTGCATCACATTCTCTGTGAAAAGGTTTTGAAAACTGCCTGAAAACCATAGCAAAATAGGATGTTGTTTTCTTTTTCTTTGAGTAACTTAGTTATATAAAATAGATTAAAAAATATTCTGTAGCCTACACTTTCTTCCAATATGCTCTGAGTACACTTCAAAGTATGTAGTTAAACTCTGAAGTTTGAATTTTATCCAAGAACATTTGAATTAGGATTGCTTAGTAGAAGACTCTTCAGTCAAGTTGCCAGTTTTTGAGTTGGTTCTGGGAAACAGAACAACTGCCTGTCTTTTCAAGTATATACTGAGGGTATAGGTAATTTTTTAAACTTCGGTTGGTAATGGAGCATTCATCTTCAATTAAAATCAAGCAAGAAGAGCAAAGTGTAACAAATAATAGAAGAACAAAGTGTAGCAAATTGTAATTAAAGCCTTTTCACATTTCGGGAACTAATGGTACTCATGGTCAATTTTTAAACTGATTGTAAACCACACCAAAAATTTGTTCAATTCCTGCTGTTTAATTTTTCAAGAACAAATTATAGATTAGAATTGTTCAGATAGTTCCTCACATTCCTTACCAATCTGTATGTACATTTATGTGTTAATCTTTCATGTGTATATTACCCAGTGATAAAATGAAGAAATAAACCAAAGAAGAAATATGTTTATATCACTTAGAGCCATGTTTGACATTTAGTAAGTACTACTTAAGTGTTAAATAATAATAATAATAGTGATTTTAAAAATTATTAGCACTCAAAACAAATGCCAAAATTTACAAAAAAAAACACAGATATTTTATTGATCAAACATGAAGATCTTATTTGTAGCTGATTTCCCTTGTTCACAGAACTACAACTCAGTACAGTTTTTAAGATATCTTTTGTTTCTTTGCCAAAAGGTGAATAAAGGCAACAATAAAAATTAAGGGATGGTGATTACTGAGTTAGAAACTGTTAAAATAGCAAAAATAAAATGACCAATATTATGATAAGATGGTGAAAAAGTGTTCAAATTCATAATAGTTTGTAGTAGCTTAATATGGGATGAAAAATAATGCCAATCTCCTCCCCCAGACATTAACTACAGCATTCTTTCTACACTTGTCGAATGGAATTCTGTTTAATTAATATGCTTAATGTCATGTGATAAAGTTTAGGAAATATTAATATAATTATTTTCTGGAGTTTTGTATTAAATTATAAACATAGCTATTGGGATATATCATTCTCCAGTAGTTTTTGGTACTTGAGGGGTGTGTGTGTATGTGTGTGAGTACATAGTGAGGGAGGATAGAAAAGAAGGGGGAAGAGGGAGGGAAGGTCATCACTTACCACAAATTTTATTGTCTTCATCAGAGCCATCTGGACAGTTCAATTCTCCATCACAAAATAAATCAATTGCTATACAATTTAGAGCATCAGCACACAGCCTTGAATCAGGTGGGCACTCTACTGAGACATGTCCTTTTAAAAAAAGATTGGATTTATAAGTTTCCCACATAGTAGATTTAATTTCCAACTAATGAGATATGTACAATGTCTGGATAGTTATCATGTATTTTTTGTCATTTAGGTAAGTATGTGCTTACTTATAAGCATGTATTTCAATTTCCAAAAGAAATATTTATTTCATTTAATTAATTGATCATTTGTAAAATCTTAGAGTTTTAAATTTTGAAGAAATGATACATATTTCTTCATAGATGTCAAATATGATGTTTATTTTGTTGATTTTTAACCTCGACAAATCAGTACTACAGTTTGGACATTTAGTCACCAATATTTACACCTCCTAGGATTGTAATGTGTAATGTGGGACAATTTATTGGAATATGTATCACATCATCTGCAGTATCTAGTAGCCACTTCGTTTACTTATAAACTTATCATTTGAAAATATAGTGGCTGAAGTCAAGGTTTGCATCCTGCAGAGTAAAATTTGTCAAAGAAAGCTATTTTATAGTAAAATAAAACACTTAAAATTCCCAGCGCATTGAGCATGAGGAACCCAAAGGTTATTTCTGTTCAATATCTCCTCACTTCTTGAATCAGAGGTTCTTGGGGGAAAGGTGCAAACATGGCCCTGAAGGACTCCATGCCATACTCTGGCCATGATCTGATCAATTTGTACCTCTCAGCCTGTCCTGTCCTTCCCCTTCTCCTCTTCCACATTTCTAGATATAGAGATGGACTGAGAAACACATTTTACTTCTAGAAATTGACTTGGAAATTTTAGGTGCAATTCTAAAAATATATTTGTATGCCCACTAGATAAACACATATGTTTTTATTTTCTAAGCAATGTGAGAATTTGAATATTTTTTGTCTATGATTAGAATAACAATGACAGTTTAAAGTTTTTGGAAAATCTTTAAGCTCAATAACATTTTTTGTTATTGTTCTTAATCTTAAAACTAGCATTACACTGCCATCTGCTGGGTTTTAAACATATATTTGATTCTGAAATTTCTCCTTATACTCCAAGAAATTAATTGGAGAAAGAAAAGTGCTTCTGTCAATAAATCTGCTAAGGTAATACTTAATTAGGAACATTATGGACAGGGTTGCTGAGTATATATACAACTAAATTGGACTTTTGTAATTGTCTGTAATTAACGTGGATATAAACCATTGGGAAATTCAAGGATCACCTAACATCTAAAATAGGAAAGGATAAAAACCAGAGCCATTCCCAAATGACAAAATAGTCCCACTTAAGCGAATAATAATTGATAAAAATTGTATTGAATAAACACATATGCATATTATGAGATATATATGAGATACTCATCAAGAGAGTCCTTAATTGTTGAGTCCCTAATCCATGAAAGGCATAGTGTTGATAGTATTCCATAAATGCTTGATATATAAATAAATGAGGAAAAAGGGCATTATTCTAGAAATTCTAAGTCTCATTTTAACAGTTGTTAATAGAATTCTAAGTGTTCAGCATCTATAAGAATAGATTTGGGGATATAACTAGGAAAATTATAATTTTGTCTAATCTAATGCTTCTCATGGGAACTTCACTTCCTGATGTTTCATATTTTGTCTGTTGCTTATTGAACTTTATAGAATGAATTTCAAAACCACACTGGCAAGTGACACCCCTTGGGATCTTTTGATTTCATTAATGATCATTCATTCACTCTACAAGTATTTATTTCTACTTTGTGTCATGGATTTTTAAGGGATAGAGATAAAAGGATGAGTAAGGCAGAGGCTATTCTCATGGAGCTTGGAGTTTAGTTGGAGACTGGTTCATTAACTAATAAATTTTTTAAATGATGTAGAAAAAAGTGATATGAGAACATCAAAGACTGGGCTACACAATGGATTATTTTCCTTCTGAGGCAGGGATTGAAAGCATCTTCGCATAAACTAAATTTTGAAGGATGCTTAGAAATACACAAGGAAGAGAGGTATGTGAAATGTATACATAGTGATATGACAAGAGCATATTAATATATGCAGAACAGAGGACTCTATCTAGATGTTGGGATGTTAATTGAAGCTATGGCAGGAAGGGAGTTTAGTGCCAAATTCTGGGGGACTTTTTAAAAATCTTTTAACATATTATTTTTCTATAAACAATGGCATTGAAAGTGTTTACATATATATGTGATATGACCAGTCCATGTTCCATAAAGACAATTCCAGGACCAAGTGGAGAATCTCTTCGGAGCAGACCAATTGAGAAACTGTTTCAATGGTCAAGGTGAAAGTTGATGAGGGTTGGAACTCAACTCTTGCACTTGCAGAAGAAATAGGGCATATTCCAACCGCTATTTTATAAGTAGAATTGATGAGCTTTAGTGACCAGATGTGCCCCTGATCAGAGAGCGGTGGCTAAGGGGATGCTAAGGATGGTAAGTCCACTTTTGGAGTGGCCAGCTGAATTACCAACGGTCATTAGTCATGTTAGTGATTATAAGAGAAACAGCTGGTGGGATTAGAAAATAACTCTAGTTTGAAATATTTTGATTTGAAGGTGGAAATATTATATTATGCCAAGATTGTACTCTATCTCCACATTCTGGTATATAAACACACTTCAGCTGTCTTGGTCCATGAATAAAGAGAAGTTCCTCATATCAAAACCAACATGGGGGGGAGACCTTCAAGATGGCGGAGGAGTAGGATATGGAGATCACCTTCCTCCCCACAAACACATCAGAAATACATCTACAAGTGGAACAGCTCCTTCAGAACACCTACTGAACGCTGGCAGAAGACCTCAGACCTCCCAAAAGGCAGGAAACTCCCCACGTACTTGGGTAGGGCAAAAGAAAAAAGAAAAAAACAGAGACAAAAGGATCGGGACAGGACCTGCACCAGTGGGAGGGAGCTGTGAAGGAGGAAAGGTTTCCACACACTAGGAAGCCCCTTTGCAGGCGGAGATGATGGGTGGGCAGGGTGGAAGCATCAGAGCCACCGAGGAGAGCACAGCAATAGGGGTGCAGACGGCAAAGCGGAGAGATTCCCGCACAGAGGATCAGTGCCGACCGGCACTCACCAGCCCGAGAGGCTTGTCTGCTCACCCGCCGGGGCGGGTGGGGCTGGGAACTGAGGCTCGGGCTTCGGAGGTCAGACCTCAGAGAGAGGACTGGGATTGGCTGCGTGAACACAGCCAAAAGGGGTTAGTGCGCCACAGCTAGCCGGGAGGGAGTCCGGGAAAAGTCTGGACCTGCCGAAGAGACAAGAGACTTTTTCTTGCCTCTTTGTTTCCTGGTGCGCGAGGAGAGGGGATTGAGAGCGCCGCTTAAAGGAGCTCCAGAGACGGGCACGAGCTGCGGCTATCAGAGCAGACCCCAGAGACGGGCAGGAGACGCTAAGGCTGCTGCTGCCGCTACCAAGAAGCCTCTGTGTGAGCACAGGTCACTATCCCCACCTCCCCTCCCGGGAGCCTCTGCCGCCTGCCACTGCCAGTGTCCCATGATCCAGGGACAACTTGCCAAGGAGAACACATGGCGCGCCTCAGGTGGGTGCAACGTCACACCGGCCTCTGCCTCCGCAGGCTCGACCTGCACTCCGTGCCCCTCCCTCCCTCCGGCCTGAGTGAGCCAGAGCCCCCGAATCAGCTGCTCCTTTAACCCCGTCCAGTCTAAGGGAAGAACAGACGCCCTCAGGCGACCTACACGCAGAGGGGTTCCAGATCCAAAGCTGAACCCCAGGAGTTGTGCGAACAAAGAAGAGAAAGGGAAATCTCTCCCAGCAGCCTCAGGAGCAGCGGATTAAATCTCCACAATCAACGTGAGGTACCCTGCATCTGTGGAATACCTAAATAGACAACGAATCATCCCAAAATTGAGGCAGTGGACTTTGGGAGCAACTGTAGACTTAGGGTTTGCTTTCTGCATTTAATTGATTTCTGGTTTTATGTTTATCTTAGGTTAGTATTTAGAGTTTATTATCATTGGTAGATTTGTTTATTGATTTGGTAGCTCTCTACATATATATATATATATATATAT